>NC_041393.1:241646868-241692306 GCF_002162155.2 Triticum dicoccoides
CCGCCGCCGCCTTGCCGGACCCCGCTGTCGTCGCCGCCGATCACCGCCGCCCACGTCGGAGCTGCCGCCGCCGCCGGACCCGCACCCCGAGGTTGATCCGAGCCGCCGCCATTTTTTTTGTTAAAAAAACCGTTCGGTTTTTCGTCGGTTTTTTATTAGTTTCGTTTTTTATTTAGATCGGGTTTTTTTCCGGTTTAGGTTAATCAGCGAGCGTTCGCTTGTTCGCTCGTTTTAACGGACGCGTTCATTGTTTAGATCGAGATAACGAACGTTCGTTCGTTAATCTATTCGTCGTTTTTCTTTTTCTCGGATTTATTCCGCGATTTTCCGATCGTGATTTCTGATCCGATTTTCGTTTTAGTATAACTTTTCGCTCGTTTATCGGAATCACGCGATTCAAGCGCTTAGAGTTTCGTCTCGAAGCCCTCTTTCCGAAGAATCTACTCAAACAAGTTTTTGCTACTGTAAAATTTGATTTAGGTCTAGATTAGTAAACGAAGTTTGTTTCTTTCGACGTTTGACTTTCGTTGCTTCGTTCGATTTGATTCTTTTTGCCAACCACAGTTCTTAAGTTGAACTTTCTGGTTACATCTCTTATTTGAGTTTTTACCTGTGCATTAGATGAGTGCTTAGTGTATGCTTGTTTGTTTGTTTGCTTGCGATAGAATACCCGGATTGCGCCGCTTGCTACTTCGAATCCCTAGGTTTTGCGGATCATCAACAAGGCAAGTAACACTTTGATCATATCCCTTTCATACCCAGTTTTTATGCATTAGATCAATCCTCAAACAATTGCATGATTAGGATCTGATTAATATGTGGGTTTTGGGAAGTAGATGAGGTAGTACCCATTACTAGTTTTATTATCAAACCCTTGGGAGTTACTTCTACGTTTGCTTATTATGCCATGCTATGCTAGTAGACGTGGATTGAGTGAGTGAATATCCATGACAGATGTGAGATTGTTAATTAATGGTTTATTTAAGCTGGCAACTTTAATACACATCTGGGTGGATTGAGGCACTTGGGTATTCCAGCATTACCTGTTTGTTTTTGGACCGCCACCCAGGCTCAAAGGGATCATAAGATTATTCATGCTAGAAACTTCCATGTGCAGCCACATGCTATTATGGGCTCTAGCATAGTTGATTAAGTTGTGCGAACTCTTACAATGGTAGACTAACAGATGTAGGGGATGTAGGTGGTACGGTCTACCCAATCGTAAGGTGCTAGCGCTTCTGAAAGACTATGTCTCGGTCATCTGTTTCTCAAACACCAGGTAGTGCGAGAAAACAAACGGAGGAAATCGAGTCTTGTGGGGAAAAGTGCGCAACCTCTGCAGAGTGTACAAACTAATAATGATTAGCCGTGTCCCCGGTTATGGACGTTTTGAGTATCTAGTACTTGGATTATCATGTGAATCTCATCATGTTACTTTAATTAATATTGTTGGGTTTGTTTAAGGATGATGTTACTTAATTGGGTTGAGAATGCTATCAATCATTCTCAATGTTTAACAACCACCATGATAGTTAAATAAAATTTATTCCTTTGTAGTAGGGAAAAATTGGCTTTACGCAAAACTGTAACCATAGAGCTTTTCCACCAGCCATATATGCATGTAGAATAGCATTATTCTTTCATTACTCTCTATGTGTTACATTGCTAGCATATTCCATGTGCTGACCCGTTTTCGGGATGCAACGTTCATATTGCAGACTTTTCAGATAATGAGTAAGATGCCTTAGGATCGTGGTCCTATACTCAGTGATGCTGTTGGAGTTGATGGACTCACTTATCTTCCAAGCCTTCCGCTGTTATCGTTATTAGATGGCCTTAAGCCATATTTATTGTAATAAGTTCTCTTTTGAGACATTCGATGTAACAACTGTGTGATTGCTACTCTGTTATAAATCCTTCAAGTACTGTGTGTGTCAGTATTACTGATCCAGGGATGACACTGATGCACAGAGGTCAGTCTGTTTGAGGTCTGGTCACTACAAGATGGTATCATAGCACACGCTGACTGTAGGACACGACCACTAAGCTAAAGCCCTAGATCACCACTCTCTCTTCTCATTCTGACTCCTCATCTTTTCTACTCTCTTTTAGGATGGCGGATGCAAGGAACAAGTTCATGCAACCGGATGAAGATACACCCTTTGGACGACACCTGAAGGAAGTCACCAAGTACCTGAAGATCGGAATACCAAGCTTCACCAGGACCTACAGCGCCACTTTACCCGAAGAGGAGCACTGGATGATTCAAGTTCAAGTTCCAGGAAGGACGTTCATGCCCGTCACTGATCTCATAGAGTTTTCCTTTGATGCACCAACCTGGAGTCTAGGAAAGAGCATGGCAGCCCACATCACTATGGGACGTATTGGAGAAGTTTACCACAAGGAGCTTAAAGATACTATCTACCAGATTTGTGGGTGCCGAGATGAGCAATGGGAGATGATCATCACCAGGAAGGACAGATCAATTGCAGCTTTCATCCAGGAGTTAAACCAGCACATTCGATGCCAGGAGAATCAGATGTGCGCAGGCATGACGGATCTGAAGAAGGCCATGACCAAGATCACGGAACTGGAGGAAGAACTCAAGTCTATACGTGATGGATATGAGGAGGAAATAGCAACACTAGTGGAGAAGAGCGATGATCTGAAGAAGAAGCTAAAGCTATTCATGGGATTTCACGCAATTGGAGAAGACGAAGATTGCACTTGTCCAGAGAACTAAATCATCATTGACGACACCGACTCGTACCCAGATGATAGTGATAATGACTATGTTGATGAAGCTGGAGCAAATATCATGGAGTCTTCATCGAAGCAGTTTTTCTAGTCGACCACCATAACAGTAGTAGTATCCCCCCATGTATCTAGTATAGACCGAGCACTTTTGTAACGATAGTTAGACCGTTGTATGCCCTTGTTTGAATTGATTGAAGTGATTTTGATTGCAATTTGTCTCATGTGCATATGGGTAGTGTTTTTCCCTCTAGACCTCATTCTATTCTGTATTCTCATCTTTTCTAAACCCTCAGATGCCTCCGAGACGTGACAATGGATTTGCTTTCCCACAGGAGCTCACCCAGTTGATCCAGTAGCAGAATGCATTGATGCAGATACCAGTCCAGAATCAGAATCAGGGGAACAACAACAACAACAACAACCCACCACCACCACCACCAGTTGATCACTTAACCCGTTTTCTTAGGCTGAATCTGCCGGTGTTTTCTAGTAGCACCGAGCCGATTGTTGCAGATGATTGGCTTTGCAAGACAGCCAGGGAGTTGACCACTACAGGATGCACAGATGCGGAGAAGGTGCGATTTGCCATGTATCAACTTGACGGACCCTTAACATCATGGTGGGAGAATTTCACAGCCACCTATCTAGTAGACACTGTCACATGGGATCAGTTTTAGCAGGCTTTCCGCACTTGCCATGTTTCAGCAGGAGCTATGGACATGAAGAAGCGGGAGTTTTGCAACTTACGCCAGGGAGGACGTACAGTTGGCCAATATGTGGATGACTTTAGTAAGCTAGCACGTTATGCCCCAGATGACGTTGCTACAGATGCAGCCAAGCAAGAGAAGTTTCTGGAAGGACTGAATGATGAGCTGAGTATGCAGTTGATGGTAGCAAGTATCAATAAGTACCAGGAGTTGGTACAGACAGCTCTCATGATTGAAGGGAAGCAGTAGCAGATCGAGAACAGGAAGAGGAAGTATGGACAAGGGAAGTACAATTCAGGAGCTCATCAGAAGCCACGTTTTACCCCGAAGTCGGGAGGACAATTTCAGCATACCCATGGAGGAGGTAGTTCGCATAATCATAATGGTCCCAAGAATGGTAATGGGAATGGAGGAAGCAACGGCCAGAACCGTACCAACCCATCAACCCCAACCAAGAAAGATTTGAGCCAAGTCACTTGCTTTAAATGTTAGAAGACCGAACATTACGCCAATGAATGTCCCAAAGGCTAGAACGGAAATGGCAATGGAAGCTCGGGGAATAAGTCAAACCCTTTCAATAGGGGACAGGTGAACCACGTTAATGTGGAGGGGGTTGAAGCTCAGCCAGATGCAGTAATAGGTAAGTTTATGATTAAGTCATTTACTGCACTCGTTCTTTTTGATACTCGTGCATCGCATTCATATATATCAAGGGGATTTGTGGATAAGTATAAACTGCCAACCCAAGCCCTTAGGTCGCCCATGTTAGTAACCTCTCCTGGAGCAGAGTATATGGCTAGCCTATGGTGTGATCAGTTACCATTAAGGATTGGTAGCTACCTGTTTCCCTCGGACCTAATAGTATTGGAATCGCAAGGATTGGATGTGATATTGGGCATGGATTGGTTATCGAAGTATGGAGGGAACATTGAATGCACCACTAAGACAATTTTGCTTACAACGCCAGAAGGAAGAAGGATCAAGTATGTATCCCGGCATGAGCTGAGGAGGACGCTAGTAAATTCCCTAATAGGTGTTGTGCAGGAAGAAGTACCAGTGGTAAAGGATTTTCCTGACGTATTTCCAGAGGAGTTGCCAGGCATGCCACCGGATAGAGACATTGAGTTTTTTATGGAGCTTTTGCCAGGCACAGGGCCGATATCCAAGAGACCATACAGGATGCCAGCAAAGGATTTGGAGGAGATTAAGAGTCAGATTAAGGAGTTACTAGATAAAGGCTACATTCGCCCAAGGTCTTCGCCTTGGGGATCACCAGTACTTCTAGTGGAGAAGAAGGACGGATCATTGAGGATAGTTGTTGATTATCGAGGATTGAATGCAGTAACAATTAAGAACAAGTACCCACTGCCGATGATCAATGATCTGTTTGACCGATTGCAAGGAGCTAAGGTATTTTCCAAGATCGATTTGCGATCAAGATACCATCAGTTGAAGATTCGAGAGCAGGATATACCTAAGACGGCTTTTACCACCAGGTATGGGCTGTACGACTACACTGTTATGTCTTTTGGTCTGACTAATGCACCTGCCTATTTCATGAACATGATGAACAAGGTGTTTATGGAGTTTTTGGATAAGTTCGTCGTGGTGTTCATTGATGATATTTTGGTCTACTCGAAGAAGGAAGAAGAGCATAAGGAGCATTTGTATTTGGTATTGGAGAATCTCAGAGAACACCAGTTATATGTCAAGTTCAGCAAATGTGAATTTTGGTTGAAGGAAGTTGGATTCCTCGCACATGTTATATCCGGAGAAGGAATAGCAGTAGACCCCACAAAGGTTGTCACCGTGACAAATTGGGTAGCACCAACGACGGTTGGAGAGATCAGAAGTTTTCTTGGATTGGCAGGATACTATCAGAGATTCATTGAGAATTTTTCAAAGATTGCAAAGCCCATGATGGAGTTGTTGAAAAAGGATACCAAGTACAATTGGACTGAGGAATGTGAGGATAGTTTCCAGGAGTTGAAGGAACATTTGGTTACCTCGCCAGTGTTGATTCTGCCAGATCAGAGCAAGGATTACGAGGTGTATTGCGACGCTTCACGTCGAGGACTTGGAGCAGTGCTTATGCAGGAGGGGAGAGTTGTTTCGTATGCTTCATGACAGCTTAAGCCTCATGAGTTAAATTATGCCACGCATGATTTGGAGTTAGCAGCCGTAGTTCATGCATTGAAGACTTGGAGACATTTCCTTATCGAAAATCATTGTGAGGTGTACACGGATCACAAGAGTTTGAAGTACATTTTCACGCAGAAGGAGTTGAATCTCAGGCCGAGGATATGGTTGGAGATCATAAAGGATTATGATATGAGATTGCAGTACCACCCAGGAAAGGCTAACGTAGTAGCCGACGCATTGAGCCATAAGAGCCATGTCAATACACTCATGACCGCAGGGTTGCCAAAGGAGTTATCCGAGGATCTTTGTGAGCTATGTTTAGAGGTAGTTCCGAGAGGCTATGTAGCAACATTGGAGATTCAGTCGACTTTGATGGATAAGATTAGAGAAGCTCAGAAGACCGACAAGTAAATTGCCACCATAAAGGAAAGGATGAGCAAAGGAAAAGCTAAAGTATTTCGTGAGGACGAGCATGAAACCTTATGGTTTGAAGACCGTGTTTATGTGCCTAATAACCCGGAGATCAGGAAGTTGATTTTACAAGAGGCCCATGATTCACCGTATTCGATTCACCCAGGCAGTACCGAGATGTATTTGGATCTGAAGGACACGTTCTGGTGGACAGGAATGAAGAAGGATATTGCGGAGTATGTAGCAGTCTATGATGTATGTCAGAGAGTAAAGGTAGAGCATCAGAAGCCAGCAGGATTGTTACAACCGTTGCCGATACCCGAATGGAAGTGGGATAAGCTAGGCATGGATTTTATCACAGGATTGCCCGGGACTCGCTCAGGCTATGACTCGATTTGGGTTGTAGTCGATCGTTTGATGAAGGTAGCTCATTTCATTCCAGTGAAGACCACTTACACCAGTGCTAAGTTGGCCAAGATATACATGACCAGGATCGTATGTCTGCATGGAGTTCCGAGGAGTATTGTATCAGATAGAGGAACCCAGTTTACCTCAAAGTTCTGGAATCAGTTGCCCAAAACTTTGGGCACCAGGCTAGAGTTCAGTACAGCTTTTCATCCGCAGACAGATGGAAAGACCGAGAGAGTCAATCATATTTTGGAGGATATGCTGAGAGCTTGTGCGCTAGATTATGGATCTAGTCGGGACGAAAATTTTCCATATGCAGAGTTCTCTTACAACAACAGTTACCAATCCAGCTTGAAGATGACCCCTTTCGAAGCCTTATACGGAAGGAGGTGCAGGACCCTGTTGTGTTGGGATGAAGTTGGAGACCACCAGTTGTTTGGACCAGATTTGATTAAGGAGTCTGAATGGAAAGTGAAGTTGATTCGCGACAGGCTCAAGGTAGCCTAGTCCAGGCAGAAAAGCTATGCAGATTCAAAACGCAAGGAGATAGTTTACGAAGTTGGAGATAGAGTTTATCTTCGAGTATCACCACTTCGAGGAGTTAAGTGTTTTGGAGTCAAGGGGAAGTTAGCACCGCGTTTTGTGGGACCGTACAAAGTTCTGGAGCGTATGGGAGAAGTTGCTTACAAGTTGGACTTGCCTGAGGGATTGTCAGGAGTTCACGATGTGATCCACGTTTCTCAGTTGAAGAAGTGCCACATAGAGATGGCTGATATACCGTTGAGAGATACCATGCCGCTAGAGGCGATTCAGTTGGACAATGATTTGGCCTATGAGGAGAAACTAGTCAAGATTCTTGAGTATGCCAGCCGAGTCACCCGCAGCAAGGTTATCAAGTTTTGCAAAGTTCAGTGGAGCCACCACACCGAGGATGAAGCCACCTGGGAGAGAGAGGAAGGTCTGCTGAAGGACCACCCTCACCTATTTTCTAGCCAACCCGAATCTCAAGGGCGAGATTCATCGTAAGGGGGGTAGGTTTGTAACATCCCAAATTTTCAATTTGGAATCGTATACAAATAGATCATCATTGCATATCATATTTATTGCATTTTGCCTCGATCCTAGAAATTCTACGCAACTCAAGGACCCACGGAGAGAGTTGGGGATTTCGTAAATTTCATATTTGAGTTTTCACAAATTTTTTAAATAGGATCATTTGATTTTATTTATTTTATCTTCAATTATTTCAATTATAAAAATATGAGAGAGGGAATAAAATGACTTTCCCAAAATAAAGAAATATTGAGGATTTTAATAAAAAATCAAATAAGATTTTATTTTGGATTTTATTGTTATTTTATTTGAATTCAGGAAAAATGCGTGTTTTTCAAAATTGCATTTAGGCCCCAAATAAATGTTCATCTATACCGGCTTGATTTTAGAAGTCGGGAAAATTTATTTCGGGATTTTTGGAGTCCGTTTAGTATTTCTTTCGTTTGATTTTCTGCGTGAAAATTATTAAAAAAAATCCGAACCGACTATGGGCCGGGATCGGCCAGGAATCTCCTGGCCGGGGCCTTTATATAGTGCCCCGGGCCGCCGCCGCCAACCCCAGCCCACCCGAGCCACGCCCCGCTGCCGCTGCCCGCCGCCGCCCCCCGCCGTCGCCGTCGACCGCCGTTGCCTTGCCGGACCCCGCCACTGTCGCCGCCGATCACCGCCGCCCTCGCCGGAGCCGCCGCCGCCGCCGGACCCGCACCCCGAGGTTGACCCGAGCCGCCGCCGTTTTTTATTAGTTTCGTTTTTTTATTTAGATCGGTTTTTTTCCGGTTTAGGTTAATCAACGAGCGTTCGCTCGTTCGTTCGTTTTAACGAACACGTTCATTGTTTAGATCCAGATAACGAACGTTCGTTCGTTAATCTATTCATCGGTTTTCTTTTTCTCAGATTTATTCCGCGATTTTCCGATCGCGATTTCTGATCCGATTTTCATTTTAGTATAACTTTTCGCTCGTTTATCGGAATCAGGCGATTCAAGCGCCTAGAGTTTCGTCTCGAAGCCCTCTTTCCGAATAATCTACTCAAACAAGGTTTTGCTACTGTAAAAATTTGATTTAGGTCCAGATTAGTAAAGAAAGTTTGTTTCTTTTGCCGTTTGACTTTCGTTGCTTCGTTTGATTTGATTCTTTTTGCCAACCGGAGTTCTTAAGTTGAACTTTCTGATTACATCTCTTATTTGAGTTTTTACCTATGCATTAGATGAGTACTTATTGTATGCTTGTTTGTTTGTTTGTTTGTGATAGAATACCCGGATTGCGCCGCTTGATACTTCGAATCCCTAGGTTTTTTGGATCATCAGCAAGGCAAGTAACACTTTGATCATATCCCTTTCATACCCAGTTTTTATGCATTAGATCAATCCTCAAATAATTTCATGATTAGGATCTGATTAATATGTGGGTTTTGGGAAGTAGATGAGGTAGTACCCATTACTATTTTTATTATCAAACCCTTGGGAGTTACCTCTATGTTTGCTTATTATGCCATGCTATGCTAGTAGACGTGGATTGGGTGAGTGAATATCCATGACATATGTGAGATTATTAATTAATGGTTTATTTAAGGTGGCAACTTTAATACACATCTGGGTGGATTGAGGCACTTGGGTATTCCAGGATTGCCTGTTTGTTTTTAGACCTCCACCCAGGCTCAAAGGGATCATAAGATTATTCGTGCTAGAAACTTTTGTGTGCAGCCACATGCTATTATGGGCTCTAGTATAGTTGATTAAGTTGTGCGAACTCTTACAGTGGTAGACTAGAAGATGTAGGGGATGTAGGTGGTACGGCCTACCCAATCGTAAGGTGCTAGCGCTTATGAAAGACTATGTCTCGGTCATCCGTTTCTCAAACACAAGGTAGTGCGAGAAAACAAACGGAGGAGATTGAGTCTTGTGGGGAAAAGTGTGCAACCTCTGCAGAGTGTACAAACTAATCATGATTAGCCGTGTCCCTGGTTATGGACGTTTTGAGTATCTAGTACTTGGATTATCATGTGAATCTCATCATGTTACTTTAATTAATATTGTTGGGTTTTTTAAGGATGATGTTACTTAATTGGGAATGAGAATGTTGTCAACCATTCTCAATGTTTAACAACCACCATGATAGTTAAATAAAATTTATTCCTTTGCAGTAGGGAAAAATTGGCTTTACGCAAAACTGTAACCATAGAGCTTTTCCACCAGCCATATATGCATGTAGAATAGCATTATTCTTTCATTACTCTCTATGTGTTACATTGCCAGCATATTCCATGTGTTGACCCGTTTTCGGGATGCAGCGTTCATGTTGCAGACTTTTCAGACGACGAGTAAGATGCCTTAGGATCGTGGTCCTATACTCAGTGATGCCGTTGGAGTTGATGGACTCACTTATCTTCCAAGCCTTCCGTTGTTATCGTTATTAGATGGCCTTAAGCCATATTTATTGTAATAAGTTCTCTTTTGAGACATTTGATGTAATAAGTGTGTGATTGCTACTCTGTTATAAATCCTTCAAGTACTGTCCGTGTCAGCATTACTGATCCAGGGATGACACTGATGCACAGAGATCAGACTGTTTGAGGTCTGGTCGCTACACCAGCCGCTGATATGTGCTGGATAGTATGCATGAACGGCGTGATATGTGTTGTCGTCCACAAGTCGTCCGCACTGTGTCGTGTGTAGGTGTAGTAAGTAGTAGTACCTCCATAGTGGGTACATACTCTGTAAAATCAGATTTAACCAAAACTAAGTCACTCAATCTTTAGCTTGTTTCCCTTCCTGCCTCCTTGCCTCGAACAGACTATGCCAAACTCCACTGCATGCCACGCGGGAAAAGACCCGCCCTTGCCTTTTTTTAGTCCAGGTTTATATCGATGGATCACGCGAAGCAGCAAAAACCAAGTCGTGTCTTGTACTCCTCCGTCGACGCTCGCTTTCATGAATTATGTACTTCCTCTCTTCGACATGTGGGACATATAGCAACCGGGCCGACGTGTCAAGCACCAAATAACAGTTCAGAACAGAAGGGGGACGCACCCCAGTCGTACCGCCCCAGTAGTAGTAATGGGACATCAAATCACAATGCCGCACCTTCCCAAATGAACGAATCAACCATTATTTCACATGTCAGTTTGCCATCATATCCTTCAAGAAAACCACGTAGTATTACTTCTTCCTCAAGAGGGACACGCGCATCGCCTTGGTACATCATGACACGTGGGACCGCATGACAGGCCATGCTCCCCCGCCCATCGCTCGGTAAAATCACCTCATTTTAATTACTTCCTTCGTATTGGTTTACATGGGATGCACGTCGTTCTAGGTTGAGAATTTAACTGGCTATATATGTGATGAACAGTATATGTTTAGAAACCACATCTGCTTAAGAATCCAATGATATACTTTTTGTGACATAGTAACTCATATTTAGTTAGTCAAATGGATAACCTAGAACTATGTGCACGCCCTATAAACCAAGACAAAGAGGGTATTACAGTATGTATCTTTTTAGATCAATATAGTCGGGATTCACCAAGGAGCAAAACCAAGTGATAGGCTGCTCCTGTCGTGTTGGCGTAGCAACTCAAGCAGGGTCAGTCCGCACACGAAATGGCGACACACTTAACAGGACCCTTTTGGCCGACATGTGGCTCATCCACTGTCTTGTTCCACGTGTGATGCACCAAATTACAGTTCGAAGCAGCGGTTGGAATTGGAGGCACCCCGGTCCTAGCACCGTAGTAGTAGAAAATGAGCGATGAGGGGTCAAATCACAAAGCCCCACCTTTCCCGCATTAAGCTGGTCGGACGAAGCAACCATCATTTCACTCTAGGGTGCAAGAGCATAAAGAAAAGAGAAAAGCAATGATGCGTGCGACAGCTACCTAGGGCACCCTAGGGTAGGGGTCTCCACTACAAATCCTTTTTTAAAAGCGCCTCACTACAAATCCGCTTCTCCCTCGTCCTCTTAAAGAAAACTGATGATGCATGCGGTGGTAGGGTTTGTAGGAGTAGTACAGCGTGCGGGGCCATGTCGTAGTAAACATGAGAGGGATTGAGTTCGAGTCGACGCCTTAATATGTGTGGGCCGCTTGGTTTTATGGGAACGAGGCAGCATTTTGGGTTCGGGGACCAGTGGAGATATACGTACAAAAAATTGTGGACGTACGTTCAACCGAAAGGCAATGATGCATGGGCCCTGCATTTTGATATACCCGCGGCCGTGTGAAATTTGCTACTCTACTCAAAACTAGTAAGGTACACATGCATTGAACGCATGAGATTTGGAAACCAAATTATGAATAAATACACACTATAGCATGTAAAGCTTTGAGTCATATATGCATGATGTAGATGTTCGTTTAGTTCTTATAGTTCATCTCATTTAAAATAAATTAGTTTTATAAAAATGTTAAGAATCATGGGGTTGTGCATTGTAAAGCATAAAGTAAAAAACAAATAATGGAAATTCATTTAGAAAAAAGTTTGGGCAATTATGATACGGAAGATTCTAGAACAAAGCAGAAGTGCTTATATTTTGAGGTTTGTGCATTACGCTTAAGTTCAACCATGGAGTCTTCTAAATTGTACATGTGGTAGAATTTGGTGGAATGTTTATGATATCCAACGGCCAGTAGTGCTCAGATTTGCCATCTCTGCACTGTCGGATTAGCTTCATCCAGCAACCATCTTTCAAAGTTATTCGCACACTGTATAGTTCTTGCGCCATAGTTGGATGTCCTGGAAAAAATCTACTAGTGGGTTGTACTAGCTATTTAGGAATAGAAGATGTATACATGGAAGTTGTAGGGAAAGAGATGACATGGAGTATCTCAATTCCTATGAGTAGGGATTGGAAAAGAGATGCCATTTGGTTCACATCATAGGAACTTTTCTATTGAATCTAGAGATGACATGTATCTCAATTCCTATGAGGAGGGATTAGAAAAGAGATGCCATTTGGTTCATATCATAGGAACTTTTCTATTGAATATACTCTAATGTTTATTTTCCTTTGAAATTATGGGAGTATAGGAATCCATTCATATGAACCAAGTGGCTCTAAAGCTATAAATATAATATCATCTCTATTTCCTTTGAAATGTGGAGTATATGAATCTATTCCTATGAACCACTTGGCTCTAAAGGAAAAAAATCCAATAAAAAATCATATCATATAGAGTTCCTATGATATTCCTCCACACCAAAGGATGGCTGAAATTGCTGCAGGTGATACGATGGTCTTTCTTTGTAGACTCCCCCCATCTTTATAGTTACCTCTCGAAGATGAATGAAATGATATATTGGCTATTCTATATGTGCATTTTGGTACATGAAAAGTCGGTAAAAGTTTGCGAGGTTCGAATTTTCAATAAAGCTATATGCACTGCATTTTGGAACGGAGGGAGCATACGACAGTTGCTAACACTCACGTGGAAGATTTGTGTGTAGGAGGAGTGGCTGTTCTGTTAAATGACATGGCATAACTGACAATGTCGGATGCCAATCTAACGGTTCTTACGGCGTTCGTCAGGAAAAGTCTTGTGGCGAATGTTTGTCGGATAATGATTTGCGGATACATGCATTGCATTGATACGTTCCCCCTTTCTCTCACGCACACACGCACCCTCATGAGTCATGACTCTCTCGAGTCCTCTCGCACCCACCGTCTATCTGCAGGTAGACGTCACACACATATGTGCTCTTCACACCCTACCCTCAGAACTTCTAAAAAACAAAAGACGTCGCGCACATTTTATTTTAGCTCACATGTCACACACTTATACTATTACTCTTGTGGCGAACGTTCTTTGGGCATAGTATATTGTACTCTCACGAAGAGAAGCGGTGCACGCACACACTAGTTCTCTCACACCCACTCGCAGGTACACGTAGCAGCGCATTTTTTTAAGCCAGTACAACAAAATCACTCCACTATATATATAAGCAGAAGCCTTAGCGCTTTCTTTACTAGGGTTCCTCTCTTTCACTCTCTCATGCTCTCTAGATCTAAGCAAGACATAGGTGGCCACACTATCTCTCTCTCTGCTCACGGCTGGTCACAAATCCGGCCGGACCACCTCGACCAGGGCAGGGCTGTAGGTGCATCGTTCACGCTGTCGTCAGCGGCGAGGGAGGAGACCAACGGTTGCCCGCACGTCTCGATCGGCGGCCGTGCCGTTCTCTCTGAGAGAGTGCCGGCTCGGGAGGGCCTCCGACCCCTTCTTCCTCCCTGCGGTATTGTGGCCAAGATGCGGCCTCCCGACGCCGTATTTGCCACATGCCAACGACCCTAAGGTATATATTCCTTCAAAACCTACCTTGCTCTACTGCCCCAGCTCCCCACTTGGCTACGTGTGGATCTTTTTCTACTTCCGTCCGCTGTTCCAAAGCCACCTAGACTTTTACTATTATTAGAGGTAAAGCTAGTTCATATAGTCGACTCTAAGAGTTGGTTCAAACAGGGAAGAAAGTGGGAAAGCTGTAGCATGAATCTAGGACTTGGTTCTAAGAGGAAACGAGGGAAAGTAGTAGATACTGGCTACCCAACCGGTCTATTGGTTGAAAAGGCAAAGAAAGCATGGTGGATGGCGAAGGGTGGGGGGAAGTGGACATGTCTCTTGGTTGAAAAAGGAAAGAAAGTGAGGGGTGTTGGGGGACAACGCAAATGAGAATGAGCAGGTCTAGATTTCCTGTGCTCACATAGGAAAATGTCGCCGAGGAGATACAAAATGGGACAAATGCAAACATGTTGCCTGAGTGTTTGCTGCTCTCGGCAACCACATCTGCCTCACCACTTTATGCCTCTGCTGTCCCTACGCCCATATTGCTACTGTTAATGTAAAATCACATGAAGCATTAAGCAATGCCACCTAATGTCACTATAAGTAATGGTCTAGTGCCATCGATAAATTGAAGCAATGCCACCACCATTTTATGAAGTGCTTCCGTCTTGCTTTATTTCCCATGAATTGTGTTTTTGTAGTTACACTTAAATCTCACACCGCTAACATTGCTTCATCCAAGTGGAACTGCACAAATTTGATTGCACATTTACTGACCATGTGCTACTCTCATGACAGTAATACTAATGCTATTGTTCTGCATGTTAATCTAGTGGCAGTGTTGATGTGATGTGATGCTACTTACTTAAGGGAACTTTCATACTGTCAATCTAGTGCCAATTATAACACAAGATGTTGTTGTTAATTATACGTGCTGCAAATATCTGTCACTGTTTAAATAACCATATTTCGTATTTGCGCAAACAGGGATGTCTGTCTCCATATCGTTTCTATCTGCGCAATCAAAAGTACACACCTTAATTTTAGTACAACTGCACAAAATGAGATGGCTATTCCTAGCTGACATCTTCTAACCACCAGTGTTCCAGGTATTCCTACATTGGTACTAACTAGGTAGAATGATCAATGCAATCTAAAAGAAGCTGATTTGTACGTTTTACTTCCCGATTGCAGTGCAGGGACGAGCGAAAACAACTGCATCCTAGTCCGGAATGCACTTTATACCAGTTCATCCATGGACCGAGGACTAGCTGGCATGGCTGCACGACGGTTTTTTTGACACGTGCATAGACAAGAGGCATTGTGGTCTGCTTATTTCTGCAAATAGCGGTGCTTAAATTTAGTGGAATGCACAAGAATTTCAGCTGGCCAGTATGCTGCATGGTTCAGTTCAACATTCCAGCTGAGAACACAATTATAATTGGTTATTCTGGAATGAGAGAACCTAACCCTGGATGGTGGCAACAAGAAAAAACCAGAGTGAACTCTAGGAAATTTAAGCCTGTCGGGAGGCCCTTTGCTCAGAGAAGCCTTGCTTGTTTTTTCCTGATTTGTAAACCTTCTCCTAACTTTGTCTTTTGCTATGAACTAGTATATGTTTGTTATGTTCTATGAATCATTGAGATGTATAAAATTGCTTAACTTATGCTTTTCAAGTTTTTTATGAAGCCGAGTTTAATGTGAGTGTTCCACATGAATGCTGGACTAGCATGTGAACATTTGGAATTTACATTGTGGCCTCAGTTAATTGCATGAACCACTGTAACAAGATACATAGGTGCTTATATGTCAGACATCAGATTGTTGATTGTTAGCTGGTTGATAGCCTAGTGTTGAAGCGAGCTGAGCCAATGTGCCGTGTTTTGCACAACTGCTTACAAGTGGGGTAGCACCAACAGTGTTTACAAGTACTTACGTATACGTCGGCGCACAGTTCTCGAACGAGTACTCTATTTCATCAAACACACACTGCTTGTATGATAAACCATGACAACTTATGTCTTACCATGCCATATTTATGAAAAAACTAGTGAGGACGCATCTGTTTTGGCAACAATTACGATGATTCTCACATGATTCACGGGCACAGAAAAGTAGTAGCAGTTCCCATAGACAGATTCAAATAGAGTACTAGACCCAGAGGGCTCAATAACACGCAAGGTTCGGATAATTAGACACAATCCAAACTACTACTAAACACTAGCTGGGGCAACTATTTCATGCCTCGATCTAATTTGGGCTGGACACAAGACGGACCTTGCCATGAACATCATCGAGGACGTCCGGCAGCAGCTCAATCCTGTGAACCTTCATGAAGACAACCTTGTGTCCTGCCAGTCATAAACTTGTTTGTGGAGGCATGCCACATCATCTTCCTACGTAAGCTTGAGAAGAACAATATGCCTCACAAACGAAGGAGTAGCTTTGAACTTCTTGTGCTTCAGTACACCCTGGACAACACGCCTGGCAACAGTGAGGCTGGAATACAACTCGACATTGGTATAAGCGCAAATGGCTTCCAGGATCCAATAGCCTAAGAACTCTGTTTTCCAAGTGCGTATATTCAGGTCATCTGCCTCATAGTGAGTGACATGTACAACCACACAATCCTTGTCTGCATCAAGGCTCTAATTGAAACAGAAACAAATTTTGAATTACTTTCCAGTATAAGAAACACAAGTTATTTAAACCACTATGTATAGCATGGCATCAAAGCTAATAAAATTTTGCATTATTCATCACCACATACTTAGATGAAAAACCACAGTCGAGATTAGCAAAGAAGAAAATCACCTTGGGCAGCTCAGCGTGGGGGGGGGACACATCCTCAATGGGGGAAAACTGCTCCTGCAGTGCCACAAGGGCTGTAACCTCAAACGGGGCTTGACCATCTCAGTAGTGGCCGTGAGCATATTTGGGGTCGCCTCGATGGCTGCCTCCATCTTCTTGGAGCTCTCTGTCTCATGGGGATCAGCCTCCTGCGTCTGCTCCAAGATGGGCAGACCTTTGCCTGGTTCTCCTTGGTCCATCATGAAACTGATGAATACTAGGAGACCACTGAAAGCAAAACACAATCGCAACAACAGTGAAACAAAAAAGAGAGTGAGGATCGGTTACTGCTTTGCAAAAGTTCTTTTTTTTTCTATGAACGAAAATATACAAACTTCACGGATCCGCTTACCTTCCCTTTGTTGGGAGAGAAAAACAGTGGCAGGTGCGAGTGTTGGGTTTCTTCAAGACAGTGAGGGAGAAGGGGATTCAACAAAGAGTGAAATGATGGTTGCTTCGTCCGTCAAACTTAGACTGTGGGGAGGTGGGGTTTTGTGATACGACGACTCGTTACTACCGCGCTACGACCGAGGTGACTCTCCACCTGCATATTGCCTTCTAATTTGGTGGATGGCATTTGGGCCCGCGCGCTGCATGACCCGCATGTCAGTGAACAAAAGTATAACGACATTCAGTAGAGGGAGACGTTTCGATGACCTAGGAGGAGCCAGAAGCGGTAGAGCATCCACTGTACTAGTAAAACTGTTTTTTCTGGGTAGCTGTAGAGTGTCTCCACTGTACTTGTAGTAATTGTTTCTCTGGGCCCAAGACAAAACAGCCCATCCACCCTAGTAAATAGTAAAATCAATTCAAAAGCCCATATATTTACTTAATGAGAGGCGCTACCCACACCCAGCACACCGCCCCCCAAAAAACTTGGGTGCTCCTCTTCCTCCTCACTCCCACCCACCTCACGTCACCTCGCTCCACTCGTACCCCAAATTCCTCACCTCACTCCTACAGAAAACCCCAGCTCCCCTTCTTCCTCACTACTATATAAAAACCTCGGCTCCCCTTCTTCTTCACTCACACTACAACTAGGCTCGCCATTCATTACTATGCTCAAATTCGTGAGCGTGATGCGACACCCTTGAGGAAAATGGAGTCGGCTAACCCCGGTGCCAAGAAGATGAGGCTTGCCAGTGGCGACGCCTATTGTAGATCCCGCACCCAGCAGCACGGGGAGAAGCGGCGACCCTACCCCCACTGGATCCCAGGAGCCCGTAGAATCTCGGGTGGACCGCATCAACGATCTCCCGGACACCGTCCTTGGGGAGATCATCTCGCTTCTCCCCACCAAGGATTGCTGCTGCACCAAAGTCCTCTCAATTCAGTGGCACCCTCTATGGTGCAATGTGCCCCTTAATCCCGAATGTCGTCAGCTATCTCTCTTCAATGATTTTGAAATCCCCAGAGCCATCATATCCTCCCACCAGGGCTCTGCTCAAAGCCTCTGCATCCCGTCATGCTACCTCAGCAAGCATACCATGCCCTGCATGGTGGACGCCTGGCTGAAATCCCCTGAATTCACAGAACTACAACTGCTTGAGTTCTACTATTCCCCTGGAAATCACCTACCACATACCGAACGCCATGTACTTGTGCCCTCAGCACCGATGTCCATCTCGCGGTTTTCCTCCTCTCTCCACACCGCCACCTTTGCGCTGTGCTACCTATCAGACAATATGGTACTAAACCTTCGACTCCCATTTCTCAAGAAACTTTCACTTGTGCGGGTTCATATATTGGAGGCCTCATTGCACAACATCATCCACTCTAGTTGACCTGCCCTAGAGTGCTTGGTGCTTGTTTTCACTGTTAGAATCAGTTGTCTCCAAATAAAGTCGCTTAACCTTGTAAGAATTGGAATTTCTTTTGACGGAAGGCAGCTCATCACCCAAGATGCCCCTTCACTTCAAAGGTTGATCCTTGATTCTAGTTATTCACTGTTTCAAATAACCGTCCGCTCTGCGCCTAAACTGGAGACCTTGGGTGTAATACATGATCTCTGTGCTCATTTCAATATGGTGTTTGGCTCCATAGTTCTTTGGGTACTTTATATTATCATCTATACTTGTAACTGTAAGCTGCATTTTAAATTTCTGGGCATAAGTTGTATATCATCTTGGAGTACACATTCTGTACTAATATTATGTTCTATGCTCAATGAAGAGTTTCTCCATGGATGGCCTATCAATGGTGCTGGATTCTGTCAAGATCTTATATATCCAAATGAATAGTTTTGATCTGAACAAGATTAATGGCTTGCTGCAATGCTTTCCATCTCTGGAGAAGTTGTATATGAAGGTGATAATTTCACGCACATTGAGAGCCTGCATATACTGTACTAGAATTTACCGTTCAGCTGTTGCTCTTTTGGCACTTTTTTTAGACCTTAACTATTTTCAATCTTCATGTCTATTTAGGCTATAGGACAGGGTAAGAAAGTTATAACCAATCGGTGGATTCGTAAACACTGGGATTTTCTCACTTCTCATGAGATTCGATTGAAGACAATAACGCTAGAATAATATGTAGCCAACCATGCAAACACTAGATTTGTCACATTCTTCCTACTGAATGCGAGGTTACTATTGTCCATCAGGCTTAAGTTTATCAGCAGCATGGTTTTGACGGATGGGTATGTCGAAGAGCAAAAAAAGGAGTTTCAGGTGAGCAAAAGAGCTTCTGAACATGTCGGGCTTCTATTTACAACATATTGTGGTCATAATCCAGCAAATTGTACGACCGAGGGTGTTCATTCTATGGACCTGACTGATCCATTTGACTGTGACTACCGAAAATAGTGCTGGAGTTAGATGTTGTTGCCCTTTTCAACCTGGGTTTTGTCTAAACCTGATGAACAATTAACCCTCATGCTTTTGTACAGTTTGTAAGCTGGAGTTAGATGTTCTTGCCCTTTTCAACTCGGCTGTGACTGTCATATTTTCTTTGAAACAAGGCAAATGGCTTGTCATTTGTTTAATTTAGAGTGAAATATTGTAACAAATCCCAACCAAGGGAAATAACATCACTCTTGTCGGCTGCTTGAGCTCACTGTGCATTACAGAAGCCAAGTGATTAGCCCCCACCGACACCCACAAACTTATTTCGAACTAGCACATCAAATGGGTTGTAAATTTTCATAGGAAAGGTTGCATGACCGTGACAGATTTGGATTCTGACATTTGGGACCCCCAAGGAAATAGCCTATCCAAGGTGGTGTCGACTTACTAGCCAGACAACTAACGATTCTACCTACCAGCCGTTGTATTGACATCCAACATCTGTCATGTATCTTCTATCTCTTGTCTTCTTCCTCCAGCCGCGCAAACCAAACCACCCCATCGGCTCCGCCTGCTCCCGCCTTCCATGGCTGGCTGCGCCTCCGCCGCCCTACCATACCCTCCAACATTGCCCAGTCCCTCCCTATATCTCCCCACATGTCCTGTTATTCTCCGGCGACGTCAGCCCCAACACGCACCCGCACCCGAACCAGTCAACCCTCGTACTCCCCTCCACCTGTGACTAGACCGGCACATCTTCCACGGCTCCGTTCATTTCGTCTGAGGCCTCGTCGTCGTCCTCCGCCTTGGTTCGCTCGCCGTGCGTGGAGCGCCGCCCTCTTGCGTTGTCAACGTCTGTAACATCCCAAATTTTCAATTTGGAATGTTATACATTAGATCATCATTGCATATCAAATTTTATTGTATTTTGGTTTGATCCTAGAAATTCTACGCAACTCAAGGACCCACGGAGAGAGTTGGGGATTTCGTTATTTTCATATTTGGGTTTTCTCAAATTTTGAAAATAGGATCATTTGATTTTAATTATTTTATCTTCAAATATTTCAATTATAAAACTAAGAGAGAGGGAATAAAATGACTTTCCCAAAATAAAGAAATATTGAGGATTTAACAATAAAATCAAATAAAATTTTATTTCGGAGTTTTATCGCTATTTTATTTGAATTAGGAAAAAAACGCATTTTTGGAAATTGCATTTAGGCCCCAAATAAATTTTCATCTTGTCTGGCTTATTTTTAGAGGACGGGGAAAATTTATTTCAAGATTTTTGGAGTCCGTTTAGTATTTCTTTTATTTGCTTTTCTGCGCGTCCGAATTATTAAAAAAAACGAACCGACTCGGGCCGCCGTGGGCCACCTCGACTTGTCCACCGCCCGGCTTTTATAAGTCGCCGACCCCACCGGCCCACCCCAGCCCGCGCCTCTACCTAACCCTAACCCTAGCCCGATCTCGCCGCCGCCGCCGAAGTCGCCCCACGTTGGAGCCGCCGCCGACCCCGCCGACCTCGCCACCGACCCCGCCGCCCGCCGCCGCCACCGAGGTAGCACCAGAGTTCGTCGCCGCCGCCGGCGGTTTTCCTCAGAAAACCGCCCAGTTTTTTTTAAGAACCGCGGATGTTTTTTTATTTTTAGATCGGTTTAGTTTTTTTCGGTTTATTTATTTTGTGGACGTTCGTCCGTATGCTCATTTTTACGAACGGTTTTTGTCATTAGCCGCAGACAGCGAACGTTCGTTCGTTAGTCGGTTCGTCCGTTTTTCTTGTTCTCGGATTTTTCCACGATTATTTTCGATCGCGATTTCTGATCCGATTTTCGTTCTAGTATAACTTTTCGCTCGTTTATCGGAATCAGGCGATTCAAGTGCATGGAGTTTTGTCTCGAAACCCTCTTTCCGTTTAACCAAATCAAAAAAGTTTTTACTGCTGTAAAATTTGTCTCGAAGCTTGTTTCTTTGGCTGTTTGACTTTCGTTGTTTCGTTTAATTTGATTCTTTTTGCAAATCGGAGTTCTTAAGTTGAACTTTCTAGTTAGATCTCTTATTTGAGTTTTACCAGTGAATTAGATGAATGTTTATTGTATGCTTGTTTGTTTGTGATAGAGTACCCGGAGTGCGCCGCTTGCTACTACGAGTCTCTAGGTTTCACGGATCATCAACAAGGAAAGTAACACTTTGATCATGCCTTTTTACTACCCAGTTTTTCTGCATTAGATCAACCCTCAAACAAATGCATGGTTAGGATCTGTTTAATATGTGGGTTCTGGGAAGTAGATGAGGTAGTACCTATTACCTGTTTATTTATCAAACCTTTGGGAGTTACTTCTATGTTTGCTTATGTTGCTATGCTATGCTAGTAGACATGGATTGGGTGAGTGTATCCATGATAGATGTGAGATTGTTAATTAATGTTTTACTTAAGGTGGCAACTTTAATACACATTTGGGTGGATTGAGGCACCTGGGGAACCCAATGTTGCCTGTATTGTTGGAAATCCCGGGGTACCGTGTAATTCTCCTATGGACTGCCACCCAGGCTCAAAGGGATCATGAGATTATTTATGCTAGAAACTTCCGTGTGCAGCCGCAAGCTACTATGGGCTCTAGCATAGTTGAGTAAGTTGTGTGACCTCTTTTAGTGGTAGACTAGTAGATGTAGGGGATGTAGGTTTGTACTGTCTAACCAGAGTAAAGAGTTAATGCTTCTAGAAGACTGTGTCTCGGTCATCCGTTTCTCAAACACCTTGTAGTGTGAGAAATCCAATGGAGGAGATCGAGTCTTGCGGTGAAAAGTGCGCAAACCTCTGCAGAGTGTACAAACTAATCATGGTTAGCCGTGTCCCCGGTTATGGAAGTTTCGAGTATCTAGTACTTGGATTATCATGTCCATCTCACCATGTTACTTAATTTAATTTGTTGGGTTTAATGATGATGCTTAATTGGGATTGAGTTGGAGGAACCTTCTCAATGTTTAACAACCACCATGATAGTTAAATAAAACTTATTCCTTTGTTGTAGGGGAAAATTGGCTTTATGCAAAACTGTAATCATAGAACTTTCCACCAGCCCTATATGCATGTAGTGATAGCATTATTCTATTCATTACTCTCCATGTGTTACATTGCCAACATATTCCATGTGCTGACCCATTTTCTGGCTGCAACGTTCATGTTGCAGACTTTTCAGACGACGAGTGAGGTGCCTTAGGTCGTGGTCTTATACTCAGTGATGCCATTGGAGTTGATGGACTCGCTTATCTTCCAAGCCTTCCGTTGTTATCGTTATTAGATGGCCTTAAGCCATATTTATTGTAATAAGTTCTCTTTTGAGACATTCGATGTATTAAGTGTGTGATTGTTACTCTGTTATAAATCCTTCAAGTACTGTGCGTGTCAGCATTACCGATCTAGGGATGACTCTAATGCACAGAGATTAGACTGTTTGAGGTCTGGTCGCTACAAGATGGTATCAGAGCACACGTTGACTGTAGGACACGACCACTAAGCTAAAGCCCTAGATCACTACTCTCTCTTCTCATTTCTGACTCCACATCTTTTCTACTCTTTTAGGATGGCGGATGCAAGGAACAAGTTCACGCAACCGGATGAAGATACACCCTTTGGACGCCACTTGAAGGAAGTCACTAAGTACCTGAACATTGGAGTACCAAGCTTCACCGGGACCTACATCGCCACTTTACCAGAAGTGGAGCGTTGGATGATTCAAGTTCAAGTTCCAGGAAGAACGTTCATGCCCGTCACTGAGCCCATAGAGTTTTCTTTTGATGCACCAACCTGGAGTCTAGGAAAGAGCATGGCAGCCCACATCACCATGGGATGCATTGGAGAAGTTTACCACAAGGATCTCAAGGATACTATCTACCAGATTTGTGGGCACCGAGATGAGCAATGGGAGATGATCAGCACCAGGAAGGATAGATCAATTGCAGCTTTCATCCAGGAGTTAAACCAGCACATTCGTTACCAGGAGAACCAGATGTGCGCAGGCATGATAGATCTGAAGAAGGCTATGACCAAGATCACAGAACTGGAGGAAGAACTCAAGTCTACACGCGATGGGTATGAGGAAGAAATGACGACACTCGTGGAGAAGAATGATGATCTAAAGAAGAAGCTAAAAGTATTCATGGGATTTCCCGCGACTAGAGGAGAAGATGGAGATTGCACTTGCCAGGAGAACTACATCATCATCGATGACACCGACTCGGACCCCGACGATAGCGATGATGACTTTGTTGATGAAGCTGGAGCAGATATCATGGAGTCTTCGACCGATCAATTTATCTAGTCGACCACCATAACAGTAGTAGTATTCCCCCATGTATATAGTATAGTTAGGAGCACTTTTGTAACGATAGTTAGACCATTGTATGCCCTTATTTGAATTGATTGAAGTGATATTGTTTGTGTTTGTCTCATGTGCATATGGGTAGTGTTTTTCTCTATAGACCTCTTTCTATTCTGTATTCTCATCTTTTCTAAACCCCCAGATGCCTCCGAGACGTGACAATGGATTTGTTTTCCCACCGGAGCTCACTCAGTTGATCCAGCAGCAGAATGCTTTCATGCAGATGTTAGTTCAGAATCAGAATCAGGGGAACAACAACAACAACAACAACAACAACAACCCATCACCACCGCCACCTGTTGATCACTTAGCCCGTTTCTTGAGGCTGAATCCGCCGGTGTTCTCTAGTAGCACCGAGCCGATAGTTGTAGATGATTGGCTCCGCAAGATGGAAAGGGAGTTGACCACTGCAGGATGCATAGATGCAGAGAAGGTGTGTTTTCCGCACATTAGTTTGATGGACCCGCAGCATCATGGTGGGAGAATTTCATAGCCACTTATCCTATCGACACTGTCACATGGGATCAGTTTCTGCAGGCTTTCCGTACTGCCCATGTTTCAGCAGGAGCTATGGCCATGAAGAAGAGTGAGTTTCGCAACTTGCACCAAGGAGGACGTACTGTTGGCCAGTATGTGGATGAATTTAGTAAGCTAGCACGTTATGCCCCATGTCATGGAATTAACACGTTAGATGTCCTAGTGGAAGGACTTAGTCATGGAGCCATCGCAATGAGATTAGCAAAAAGGGGTTAAACCGAAACAAAGGACACGGGAAGTTTATACTAGTTCGGCTCCTTGCGGTGAAGGTAAAAGCCTATGATCCAGTTGTTGTGGGATTGATTGATCTCGATGAGCAGGGAGCGAATTCGCTTTGCCTATCTCTCGAGCTGTTGTCTCTTGTACCTGAACCATCGTCGGGTCGTCCCTTTATATACATAGTTAACGCCCGGCCGGTCTACAGAATCTCAAGTCCGGCTCATACAAGAGTCTGGCTCGGTTTCTTCCTTTCCCTAACTTACAATACAAGTTATACATCTATGGCGGTTTACTATTGTGGGCCCTAATCCACCAATGGGCTTTGCGCCTCTAATCTTTGATGGTAGAGCGACATAATCCTTGTGTTCATGGGCTTCAATATAGATGAGCGTGAATCGGCCCCTCCTGGGCGGTTTACACTCAGTAGTTATATCCCCAACATTAGGCCCCAGATTGATTTGAACCTGTTCATGTCAGTCTTCAATACTTAGAAAAATTCTGATCTCAAACATCTTCATGTCAACCTTAAACCGCCATGACATCATCTTCTGAAATCGTCATAAACTGTCGTGACGTCATCTACGTAAAAAACTCATAAAGATTCCCTTTTTTAACTGATCTCCGAAGATCGAGGCGACAGCTATGCCCCATTCTCCGTTTCAGGCTCCTCGATTCCCATGCTTGCCTTACTTATCCATTCGCCTTATAAATAGGCCCAGGGGTCTTTCCCTTTTCCCCTTCCGCGCCTCTTCTTCCTCCACTCGACGCTCAAGCCCGAAAGCTCCGCCGCCGCCCTCGACCTTCAAGTGCTGCATCATCCCTGGCCGCTGCATCGACCTAAACGTACCAGAGAACCATGGCCCTTCTCCGCCGACCCTGCAAAGCCAGTCAGCCTTCTTCTTCCAACCCTAGATCTGCATTGGGGTTTCATGCCTTCATCGGTGTTCATTAGTGTTCATCGGTGTTCACTGCTTTCTTTTACTACCCATAGTATCCTGATGAACTTAACATCTTTCTTGTGCGGCCAAAACTATAGTTTACTTTTCCTCACCGCAGCGCCCTTTCGCCTATGAACAGATCCCATCTGAATCTTTGTTGTTCTGCTGTCGCCGCTTTTAGGCTTTGAATTTTTTTTATTTTCCTGAACTGCGCTAGATCCGTAATTATTATGCCAACTTGTAGAACCTGTCCATGCAATACTTAAGTAAATTTCAGATCTATCCTTTCTGCATCATTATAGGCGGTTTAACCTTTTAGAAATTGACAATCCACCAGATACCATTAGCCCTCTCTTAAACTGTCATCTTTGCTTAATCATCAGTATCCGGTTTAACATGCACACATGCTCTTACTAAATCCCCCGGTTTGACACCGGTTTATGCATATTAATCTTGAACCGTGAACCAGCATTTGAACTTCCTTTACAGTTTGTCATCAAAAAATGGACAAACAGTTCTCCTCTTGCAATTGGGCTCCTTCCTGGATTACAAAAGAGCAACTCACTGGGTATGTTGTGACTGGAGCTTTAGCCAAGAAAGAGGTCATTCATTGGAGAGTACCTGGTGCGGAAAATCCTCCTGAACCTCAAGAGGGAGAAGTAGTTGTGTTTATGCAGCATCTGGACCGAGGGTTTAGCCCTCCCGGATCAAAAAAAAATCCGTGATGTACTTGCCAACTTCCAACTCCACCCCCAAGACATTGGACCGAACTCTGTGTCCAACATTTGCAATTTCCAAGTGTTCTGTGAAGTTTATTTGCAAGAAGAACCAACTGTTGAACTTTTCAGAGACTTCTTCCACTTGAACCGCCGTACTGAATTTACTGACGGCCCCAATACTGAACTTGGTGGGGTGTCAATTCAGAAAAGGAAGGAAGTCAATTTTCCTCATGCCAAACATCACATCCACCCTAAGGATTGGAATCAGACTTGGTTCTACTGCCGGAACACTACTCCTGCTGATGAAAATCCTCTGTCGGGTTATCGTGCTTACCGACTTAGCAACGAACATCCATTACCGCAACGGCTTACTGCCGGAGAATGACAAACATATGCACCACAACTTGCTAAGCTCCGGGCTCTTATAGCAAACGGTTTAACCAGTATTGACCTTGTCCGTTGCTGGCTTTCATGGGGTATCTTGCCCTTAAGCCGTCGCACCAGATTAATGCATGAATATACTGGAGATGTCAAAGATCCTCAACAACACACCGAAATACAGATGATTGATGATGAGATCACTGAATCTGTTAAAAAGATGTTAGACGAACCGATATCTGAGTGCAGCAAGACTGGGCTGCGTCCCTTTTATGCCTCCAACAAACCGCCAGCTGTAAGAATTTATCTTTCTGCTATTAATCCGTCCCTATTTTAACACTTTGTGATAACCTTTTGTTTATCCTTACAGGCCAAAGATCCGTTCTGGAAGAAGAAAACTTCACACAAACCGGCAAAACCTCAAGACAAACCGGTGAGAGCACCTCGTGCTAAGAGCAAGGCCACAAAGAGGCCAGCAAAGAAGAAAACCGCCGAGTCCTCTGATCCGCCCGAAGATGTTGATGACTCGGAATTGGAGGTAGAACTTGACTCCCTTGGTTAATTCTTCATGCATCTTATTGACAATGATCATTATCAGGATGATGCGGAAGCCAGCCGTGTTGATCATGTAGAGGTAATTCCCCTATCTTCCGATTCAGATCTTGTACTAGTATAACAAATTGGTCGCGTAGTCTGGAAAGTGAAACGTTTACATCCTCTCACTCATTTGGACCAATACTTTCCTTTGAAGACACAGCACCCTGAATCTCGTCGCACAACCCGGCACAGTGGCCAACAGGTTACCTCCTCCGGTGTACCGGACACACCTGTTCGGAAACGCCGCGCAGAGGTCTCTTGGTCTTCTAATAAATCTTATCCCTTGGCGGTTTGCTTCAGATATCCTCTTAATACATCTGATTCGAATTATCAGGGAACTTCCAATTCATCTTCTGGCGATTCAGCAACCACACAGCTGCCTCTCCTTAAGACTGTCCCTGGGTAAGTATAATAATTCTAGCTTTGCTTTCTTGCACCGGTTTACCATATTTTAATCTCTGTTTGTTACTTGCAGTGCCAAAGCCCGGCTTAGCAAAAAAGCCAAATTGACTGCTCCCGCTGAAGAAAATCCGTCTTTTGAACCAGAGAAAACTTCAGAAGCTGCTGATGAAGATGATGATGTTGCTCTGGATGATCCTGTGCCACAAGATCAGGACACCTATGTTGATCCGCCAGAAGTTAACCCGGCTAGTCCTCATGTTGATCTGCCAAGCCCAAATGCCAATCCTCCAAGCCCAGCTGTTGATTCGCCAAGCCCAGCAAAAGCCGCTGCCAAACCGTCCAACGCAGATGAGATTGTTGATGGCAAGACCGATGGTATGGTGATTACCGGTTTTGGCCACACTTCTCCTGGCAACCCTGTCACTTTGTCAAAGCACAGTGCCAAAGTGGAATCTGCTGCTGTGGAGAAAGGCAAATGGAAGACTGATTTGTCAAGCTGTTCTCATCTCAATGCTCAGGAACTTCACTCTGGATATCTAAACCGCCTGTATACAAGTCGTGACTATGAGGCCGGTTTAGTCAACTTGATGAAGGAGCGCTATGAGGTAACTTCCATTCAAACACTTTATAAATTTTCCTTTGTGCTTTATATCAACTCCATTGTAGCCCCCAAGGGTCGGTTTATCTCTTCAAGATGAACCGAGACTTTGGATAAAAAAGACTTCAACTATGTAGCTCCCAAGGGACGGTTTAGTTCTTCAGGATGAACTGGGACTTTTTGTTGCAAAGCTTGTCCTTGTTGAATTCCTTCACCTCTGATTTTTTTGAATCAATTACACATTAGCCCCCAAGTGCCAAGATTAATAATTGTATTGAGCCTTGGGACTTGAAATATCAGTGAAAAGAAGCAATCTGCATTAGCCCCCAAGTGCCAAGTATATAACTTGTTATGTGCTTGGGACTTTTGAGAAAATATTAACAAATGATTTGTCTGTTGCAGGCTGACTTGAGCAATAAGGATTCCCAAATCGCCGATCTGCAAGAAAATATTAAGTCCCAGCAAGCAGAAACCTCCAAAGCCAAAGATGAATTGAAGGGCGCTTTAACTGCCATGGAGCAATTAAAGGATGGCTTCAAGAGCGAGTGGGCAGAGTGGGAAACTAAGAGGGATGCTTTGTTAAAGCGGGCTAAGGATGCTGAAGCGGCTCTTAAATTGGTGGCAGAGGAGCTAACTGGTTTAAAGCATCAGGTTAATGCTATGACCTCTGCTATATTTGGTAAGCTTTCTTCTCAAGAGCCTTTCTTAACATCTGTGAAACTGCCGGTTTAACAGTAAATTCTTAAACCGTTTCAGGTAGTCGTGTTGCTCATCTGGGCTTGGACATGCGGATGAAATTGAAAGCAGCCTATACTTTGATAGAGCAACTATATACCGGTGCTCAACGATTTATCTGCGCAGCTTCATACAATAAACCGCCGCCAACTTTGATCAAGGATACCTTGACCAAACTATCGATGACACCTGCCCAGATAGAGGAGGTAAAGCTATCTGCTGCAAGGGTGGGCGCATTATCAGCACTAACGCGGGCCAAAGTGTGGATAACTGATCTTGATCCGAAAGATATCGGACAGGGCTATCCTAGCCAACAAGAAGATGGGTCAGAATTTGACAGTGAAGCCCTCAAGGCCTTGACCAAGCAGATGCGCCCGCTTGCAAGAAAATTGGCCGAAAAAGTTGACTTGTCTATCCATCGGTACAGCTATGACATAGACAACAAACAGGTTGATGCAGCTGTGAAAGAGGCGCAGAATCTTATGCCGCCAATCCGTAAGCACACCTATGCCCCTGACGTTGAACCGTCCAATCTGATAAGGGACGAAGCTGTCTTCCGAGCCTTAAGCGGAATTGATTGGGCCACTATTGACTTCCAGCCACTGGGTGGGGAGTAGGAGGTTGAACCGACGCGAGATGATCCATCAACTTCACGTCAAACCTGGTGATGAATCATAATCCGGCAGCCGGTTTGATTTCCGCATATAGCGTTCTGGGCAACAAACAATTATTCTTTTGGGCATCAAAGCGCCTTGTAATAAGCTAGTTGAAATACTTTGATCTTATGCCATCATGCACTGCTACTTGACACTGTAATCTGGCATGATTGCTGCTATGCTTGCTTTATGTGCCTTAGTACTTTATGTAAAATCCTGCCTTTTGCATTTGAAAAACTTAAACATGCCCTGGCGGTTTACCGCTAGACGGGTTATGATACCCAATATAGAACCAGAGTTTTTATAACCAAGGTTGGAAAGCAATGAAATATGAAATAAATCATACCTGTGATATTGAATCACATTGTTGGTTTACCAACTTGTGTAGTTAGGGTGATAACCCAAATCTTGAGTGTTTGAAAACTCCCAGCATGTTGTGCTGGTGCATAATAAGCCATGCCGGGTTATGACAAACACCGGATGATCATCCTGGTGACTTATAGTCAATGCCAGACCGGATTAAGAAACGCCGGTTCATAATTGATTTGGTGCTAACAGCTGATAACTGAAAGCCACGCCGGGTTAAGAAACACCGGGTTGATGTAATGAGTTATAGTCGGGCCGGGTCAATAGACTCCAGTTAAACTCAAAACCTTATCAAAAGAGATAAAACTTTGCAAAAACAAAATCAAATAAAAACTTGTAGTCGAGGCTTTTCAAGGGCTGCCAGGCCCAAATTTGAGGCTTTTCATGGGCTGCTGGGCCGCTGAGTTAAACCATTTGACAAAGCCTTTTAAGATGGGCCTCCAATTAACCAATCGTCGTTTTAACTTTGACAAGTTCAGGGTCTGTATAAGATTGACTTGTCAAACGTTCGGCGGGTCATACCAGGATTACCTGGACATGAGTGTCTTACTTGATGAAGGCAGGTTAACCCGGGGTTTTAGGTGAATACACCAGGCTTCCAAGCTGTGGCTTGATAGCCAATTACAAGGGTCCTTTCAAACTCTTTGTTGCTTTGCACAAAGAGCCCCCAAGTAACTTTGTGAGTTGTGCTCAATGGGTGCCTATGTTTGAGCTGTGCTTTAGCAACAAAACTCTCTTTGGCCCCTTGGGTGTGAAGCTCCCAAGCTTTGTTGTGGCATGATAGCCGGTTTAATGGATAAATAGGACGTCACTTTATAAGCAGAAGCCCCCTTGTAACCAAGAAATATTTGAAGAACGGCAGAGGCCCTGCTTGTAGCAAGGATGCCGGTTTATTATATTGATCATAATATATACATTGTCAAAATATGTACATAATGAGAGCCTATGGCTCAGGTGTAGTAAGGTCGTAGATGAGCGATATTCCATGGCCGACAGGTCTCCTCCTCCGATTTGCTTGAGTCTTTGTGCTCTCGAATGTCGATGAGGTAGTATGATCCGTTGTGCAGATTTTTGCTGACCACAAAGGGCCCTTCCCAAGGTGGGGATAACTTGTGCATATCGGTCTGATCCTGGATGAGCCGGAGCACTAAGTCACCTTCTTGAAAGGTTCTTATTTTAACCCGGCGGTTGTGATAATGCCGCAGGTCTTGCTGATAAACCACCGATCGAGCCAACGCCATGTCCCATTTTTCATCTAACAGGTCCAGTGCTTCTTGACGTGCTTGCTCGTTGTCCGCTTCAACATAATTGGCAACCCGGGGCGAGTCATGACGAATATCACTTGGGAGTACCGCCTCTGCCCCGTAAACCATGAAGAAAGGTGTATAACCCGTAGATCGATTTGGGGTGGTGTTTATGCTCCATAACACATATGGTAATTCCTCCACCCAACAACCTGGCGTCCTCTTCAAAGGAACCATAAGACAGGGCTTGATGCCCTTCAAGATTTCCTGATTAGCTCTCTCAACTTGACCATTAGACTGGGGGTGAGCCATAGACGACACATCAAGCCGGATGTGCTCTCGTTGACAAAAATCCTCCATACCTTTGGAGACGTTCCTGCCATTATCTGTGATGATGCTGTGTGGAAAACCAAAGTGGAAGATCACCTTCTTGATGAATTGAACCGTCGTGGCTGTGTCACACTTGCTTACTGGCTCTGCTTCAACCCATTTAGTAAATTTGTCAACCGCTACCAATAGGTGGGTCTTCTTATCCTTGGATCGCTTGAAGGGCCCCACCATATCAAGCCCCCAAGTAGCAAACAGCCATGTGATTGGAATCATTCGTAGCTCCTGAGCCGGAACATGAGCTCGTAATGAGAATTTCTGACAACCGTCGCACCGCCTCACCATGTCCTCAGCATCAGCATGAGTTGTCAGCCAATAGATGCCATGACGAAAAGCTTTAGCAACCAAAGATTTTGAACCGGCGTGATGACCACAATCTCCTTTGAGGATCTCACATAGAATCTCACGGCCTTCTTCAGGAGAAACGCAGTGCTGGAACATGCCTGAGACACTGCAGTGGTGTAACTCGCCGTTGTGAATAACCATGGACTTGGATCGCCGGATTATCTGCCTGGCCAAAACCTCATCTTCTGGCAACTCGCCCCGGTTCATATACACCAAATATGGAACCGTCCAATCCGGAATAATATGTAAAGCGACCACCAATTGTGCCTCCGGATCAGGAATAGCGAGGTCCTCCTCTGTAGGCAATTGAACTGACGGGTTGTGCAAGATATCCAGAAAGGTATTGGGTGGCACCGGTTTACGTTGAGATCCCAGCCGGCTTAAAGCATCTGCTGCCTCATTTTTGCGCCGATCAATGTGCTCAACTTGATAACCCTTAAAGTGACTAGCGACAATATCCACCTCTCATTGGTAAGCCGCCATGAGTGGATCCTTGGAATCCCAAGTACCTGAAACTTGCTGGGCCACCAGATCGGAGTCCCCAAAGCATCAGACCCTGCTTAAGTTCATTTCCTTAGCCATCGAAGCCCATGGAGTAGGGCCTCATACTCAGCTGCATTGTTAGTACAAGGAAACATTATGCATAGAACATAACGAATTTTATCACCTCGAGGGGAAGTAAGGACAACTCCATCCCCTGAGCCCTCCAATTGCCTGGACCTATCGAAGTGGATAGTCCAGTATGTGCTATCCGATTTGTCTTCCGGCGCGTGCAACTCTGTCCAATCATTGATGAAATCCACAAGGGCCTAGGACTTGATAGCTGTTCGAGGCATATATTTCAAACCATGTGGTCCAAGCTCAATAGCCCACTTAGCGACCCGGCCGGTTGCCTCCCTATTCTGGATTATATCCCCCAAAGGAGCGGAACTGACTACTATGATGGGATGGCCCTGAAAGTACTATTTAAGCTTCCGACTTGCCATGAAAACTCCATATACTAACTTCTGCCAATGCGGATATCGTTGCTTTGACTCAATGAGCACTTCGCTCACATAATAAACCGGCCTTGAACTGGGTATTCCTTCCCAGCCTCCTTGCATTCCACCACAATAGCCATGCTGACAGCCCGGGCATTAGCAGGCACGTATAACAACAGTGGCTCCTTATCAACCAGAGCAGCAAGGACCAGTGGTTCAGCCAACTGCTTCTTTAAGTCTTCAAATGTCGCATTAGCATCATCACTCTAGACAAAATTGTCTGTCTTCTTCAACATCTGATACAGAGGGATCGCCTTCTCTCCCAACCTGCTGATAAATTGGCTCAAAGCCACAATATGACCCACCAGACGTTGAACATCACTGATACACGCCGGTTTAGCCAGAGATGTAATAGCCTTGATCTTTTCTGGATTAGCCTCAATGCCCCTGTTGGACACCAGAAAACCCAAAAGCTTGCCAGCCAGTACACCAAAAACACACTTAGCCGGATTGAGCATCATCTTATAAACCCTCAGGTTATCAAAAGTTTCCTGCAAATTAGTTATGAGTGTCTCCGCTTTCCTGGATTGGACCACAATATCATCCACATAAGCATGAACATTACGCCCAATCTGATTATGGAGACAATTCTGCACACACCGTTGATAAGTCGCCTGAGCACTCTTGAGCCCAAAAGGCATAGATACATAACAGAAGGCTCCAAAAGGAGTTATAAAAGTTGTCTTCTCCTGGTCTTTAACTGCCATTTTGATCTGATGGTAACCGGAATAAGCATCCAGGAAATTCAAACGCTCACAACCCGCCGTAGCATCAGTGATTTGATCAATATGAGGGAGGGCAAAGGGATCAGCTGGGCAAGCTTTGTTCAAATCTGTGTAATCCACACACATCCGCCAAGTGCCGTTTTTCTTAAGTACCAGCACCGGATTAGCCAACCACTCAGGGTGAAATACTTCCACAATAAACCCTGCCGCCAATAGTTGGGCTACCTCTTCACCAATGGCCTTACACCTCTCTTCGTTAAAGCGGCGAAGAAACTGTTTGACCGGTTTGAACTTCGGATCAATATTAAGAGTGTGCTTAGTGAGTTCCCTCGGTACACCTGGCATGTCAGAAGGTTTCCATGCAAAGATGTCCCGATTCTCACGGATGAACTCGATGAGCGTGCTTTCCTATTTTGGATCCAAGTTGAAGCTGATGCTGAACTGCTTGGATGAATCGCTGGGAACAAAATCAACCCATTTAGTCTCATCAGCCGATTTAAACTTCAAAGCCGGATCATGCTCTGTAGTGGGCTTCTTTAGAGAAGTCATATCTGCCGGATCAACATTGTCCTTATAGAACTTCAACTCCTTCATTGCACAAACCGACTCAGCATAAGCCGCATCACCTTCCTCACACTCCAGAGCAATCTTGCGGCTACCGTGAACCGTGATGGTCCCCTTATGACCCGGCATTTTGAGCTGCAGATAAACATAACATGGCCTTGCCATGAATTTAGCATAAACCGACCGTCCAAACAGGGCATGGCACGGACTTCTGATTTTAACCACTTCAAAGGTCACCGTCTCGGATCTTGAATCATGATCATCTCCAAAAACCACCTCCAGAGCTATCTTACCGACCGGGTAAGCCGATTTATAAATTCACCATGAAAAAGGTGTTTGATGGTTTAAGATTCTTATCTGCTAGCCCCATATGCCGGAAGGTTTCATAATACAAGATATTGATACTACTCCCTCCATCCATGAGCGCTTTGGTGAATTTATAACTTCCAACCTGCGGTGCAACCACCAAAGCTAGATGGCCAGGATTATCAACCCGGGGAGGATGATCCACCCGACTCCAAACAATAGGCTGTTCAGACCAGCGCAGATAATGGGGTACTGCCGGCTCAACAGAATTTACTGCCCTTTTATGGAGCTTCTGATCGCGCTTGCACAGACTAGTAGTGAAGACATGGTACTGTCCACCATTTAACTGCTTCGGGTTGCTCTGATAACCCGACTGCTGCTGATTCCCCTAATTACTCTGCTGATTGTGACCACCTTGGTTGTTCTGGTTGCCCTGATGATTCTGAAATCCTGAGTTTGAACCGCCACCGCCGTAACCCGGCCCGTAAGACCCTGGACCTGAACCGCCAGATGGACCCTGATCGTAATGAAACAATCCTTCCAGAGGTGCGTGGCTGGAACCTCCTTCGTTCCGTGCTTTGGGCAGGGCTGGTTTAACAGGCGCTCTAGATTCATGCCTCCACCGCGCTGGGCGGTTTACCCTTACAGCGCTGTGCATTGCCCTGCATATTGGTGTTAGCCACAAAATCCGAATTGTCTGCTTTACGCTTACCATTGATCCCGTGGCTCGCCTGGTTATGATGTCCTTTTCCGTCGGCATTCTTCTTTCCCTTCTCCGGCTTCTCTTTGTCAGAATCGGGATCCTTGGTATTATCAAAATCAGCATACTTAACCAGAGCTACCATGAGTATTCCCATATCATTGCAGTGGCGCTTGAGCCGTCCCAACTTCATCTTCAGCGATTTAAACCGGCAATTACCCTCCAATGTCACGATTGCCGTATCAGCATTGATGCGGCCCGATGAATGTGGAATTTCTAAAACCAGGCGCACCCAATGAGTTGTTGATTTGTTTTCTCCTTGGACACAAGCAGCCAGATCCACAATAGACATGGGTTGTTTGCACGTATCCTTGAAGTTCGCTATAAACCGGGCCTTCAACTCATCCCATGAACTGGTCGAGTTAACGGGCAGGCTCTTTAACCAGGTGAAAGCCATTCCGTCTAACATCATGGTGAAGTATTTTGCACACGCCGCTTCATCCACATCCAACATCTCCATTGCCATCTCATAACATTCAACCCACGCCTCGGGGGGTTGATCAGCGGTATAATTAGGCACTTTACGTGGACCCTTGAAATCCTTGGGCAGCTGCACATTACGCAGAGCCGGGGTGAGGCATGTCACTCCCCAAGAGTTGAAAGCCAGTCCCCATTCAACTGATGCTGCTGGTTGAACCGGAGCAGTTTGATGATTCGCATACTGCGCTGCCAACTGTGCTGCTAACTCTGCCTCCCGTCGTGCTCTGCCATTGTTTACCACGTCATGAGCGTTCAAACCCCCGTGCGCCAGATTAGGCCCTTGAGGGGCGTCACAGCATCGCGCACTGCTTGACATAGCTGGTTCGTCAATGCGCCTGCTGTAACTCTTGCTTGGCCGAGGGGTTGAATGTATTCTCTCTCGGCTGTAGGAGTAAGCCTGCTGCTGCACAACAGCGGTTTGAAGAAGATCCCTGGCCAGTCGTGTTTCAACCGCCGCCAGCGAGTCACCTTCCATCGGAATAGCTGCCAAACAAGATGCCGCAGCAATCATGTTATCCAAAGGGGTAGAGAAGTGACTTGGCGGCGTGGGTACGTATTGCGGCGGGTTGTCCGTCCATCGAGGTGGGTCCATCACCCGTGGCTGATCCGGCACTGCCCCAGGTGCCTCGGTCCGGTTTACTGGTACCGGATTACTAGGCCGGCTCCTGGCGTATTGAATAGATTCGTTCCTTCATAAACCGGCGGCAGATGAGACTGGTACTTCCTTCTCATTACTTTGTTTGACGCATTCTGATCCAACATAAGCCGGTAATTCTGCGCCTGGATCTGCTGTGATTGGGCATCTAAAGCGGCCCGCTCTTCAATCATCCTGGCCTCCTCAGCCGCCAAGTCCGCCTTGGCCTGAGTTATCTGATCCTTCAGTTTTGTAACCTCTGCATTATGCTGATCTTGGGTCTTTGGGGTGACTGCCGTGGTCAAAAATGTTGTCAAAGCATCCAGCAAACTGGCAAGAACTTGAGCTGGTCAGCACACAGGGCCTCCTGCCCCGGCTGCCGATCCGGAAATCATTGCTGCTGCAGATGAAGATTGCAAGGTCGGCTGCGTACCGGCCATGAAGATTGCAACCCGGTTCGGCGGTCCAAAGGGGTCCCGAATACTGTCGCCATCGGAATAGCCCCCAATCTGGCCATCTTGCAATTGGTACAGCGACTCGTTTTGCCAGTGGATGATTCGACATCTAAGTAGATGGTTGTCTCACCGTCAGACACCGGTTCAGATTCCGCACCATGGATGAATCCTACGAACGCACGCTTCATGGCAGGCTGAACCCGGGCAGGACTTGCACGCTGAGCCGTCTCGACGAGGTCGGTGGAGATGTCCGGCTCAGGGCCCGGTTCGCCGATCTTGCCGATGAAAACGTGAATTCCGCCAAAGGGGACCCGGTACCCGTACTCAATCGAGCCGGCCTCGGGGCCCCATCCAGCATCGTCGATGTAGAGCTTGTCGCGATGACTCTTGGTCATCCGGCCAACCGCGTACCATTTGAGTCCTTCAAAGTTGCCCTTTAAGAACTCGAAACCATCGTGCGATAGCCCCACGGTGGCCGCCAACTGTCGTGGAATTAACACGTCAGATGTCCTAGCGGAAGGACTTAGTCGTGGAGTCATCGCAACAAAGATTAGCAAAAAGGGGTTAAACCGGAACAAAGGACACGGGAAGTTTATACTGGTTCGGCCCCTTGCGGTGAAGGTAAAAGCCTACAATCCAGTTGTTGTCGGATTGATTGATCTCGATGAGCAGGGAGCAAATTCGCTTTACCTATCTCTCGGGCTGTTGTCTCTTGTCCCTGAACCGCCACCGGGTCATCCATTTATACATAGGTTGACACCCGGCCGGTCTACAGAATCTCAAGGCTGGCTCATACAAGAGTCCGACTCAGTTTCTTCCTTTCCCTAACTTACAATACAAGTTATACATCTATGGCGGTTTACTACTGTGGGCCCTAATCCACTAATGGGCTCTGGGCCTCTAATCTTTGATGGTAGAGCACCATAATCCTTGTCTTCATGGGCTTCAATATAGATGAGCGTGAACCGGCCCCTCCTGGGCAGTTTACACTCAGTAGTTATATCCCCAACACCCCAGATGACATTGCTACGTATGCAGCTAAGCAGGACAAGTTTCTGGAAGGACTGAATGATGAGCTGAGCATGCAGTTGATGGTAGCAACCTTCAACAACTACTAGGAGTTGGTAGACCAAGCTCTCATGATTGAAGGGAAGCAACAGCAGATTGACATCCGCAAGAGGAAGTATGGACAAGGGAAATACAATTCTGGAGCTCAGTAGAAGCCTCATTTTACCCCGAACTCGGGAGGACCTTTTCAGCATACCCATGGAGGAGGGAGTTCGCACAACCATAGTGGCCCCAAAAATGGAAATGGGAATTGAGGAAGCAACAGACAGAACCGTACCAACCCATCAACACCAGCCAAGAGGGATCTAAGCCACATTACCTGTTTCAAGTGCCAGAAGACTGGACATTATGCTAGTGAATGTCCTGAAGCTAAGAATGGAAATGGCAATGGAAGCTCCGGGAAGAAGCCTAACCCTTTCAACAAGGGATAGGTGAACCACGTTAGCGTGGAGGAGGTTGAAGCCCAGTGATACGTCTCGAACGTATCTAAAATTTTATATTGTTCCATGCTATTATATTACCCCTTTTGGATGTTTATGGGCTTTATTTTACACATTTATATCATTTTTGGGACTAACCTACTAACCGGAGGCCCAACCCGTATTGCTGTTTTTTTGCCTATTTCAGTATTTCGAAGAAAAGGAATATCAAACGGAGTCCAAACGGAATGAAACCTTCGGGAGCGTGATTTTTGGAATGAACATGATCCGGAGGACTTGGAGTGCAAGCCAAGAAGCAGCTGAGGCGGCCACGAGATAGGAGGGCGCGCCCCCTGTCTTGTGGGCCCCTTGGGTGGCCACTGACGTACTTCTTCCTCCTATATATAACTATGTACCACGAAAACATCCAAGAGCACCACGAAACACAATTTCCACCGACGTAACCTTCTGTATCCGCGAGATCCCATCTTGGAGCCTTCGCCGGCACTCTGCCGGAGGGGGAATCGACCATGGAGGGCCTCTACATCAACATCCTTGCCCCTCCGATGAGTTGTGAGTAGTTTACCACAGACCTACGGGTCCATAGTTATTAGCTAGATGGCTTCTTCTCTCTTTTTGGATCTCAATACAATGTTCTCCCCCTCTCTTGTGGAGATCTATTTGATGTAATCTCTTTTTGCGGTGTGTTTGTCGAGATCTGATGAATTGTGGGTTTATGATCAAGTTTATCTATGAATAATATTTGATCCTTCTCTGAATTCTTTTATGTATGATTGAGTTAGCTTTGCAAGTCTCTTCGAATTATCGGTTTGGTTTGGCCTACTAGATTGATATTTCTTGCCATGGGAGAAGTGCTTAGCTTTGGGTTCAATCTTGCGGTGTTCTTACCCAGTGACAGAAAGGGTTGCAAGACACGTATTGTATTGTTTCCATCAAGGATAACAAGATGGGGTTTATATCATATTGCATGAGTTTATCCCTCTACATCATGTCATCTTGCTTAATGCGTTACTCTGTTCTATGTGAACTTAATACTCTAGATGCAGGCAGGAGTCGGTCGATGTGTGGAGTAATAGTAGTAGATGCAGGCAGGAGTCGGTCTAGTTGTTATGGACGTAATGCCTATATACATGATCATGCCTAGATAATCTCATAATTGTTCGCTTTTCTATCAATTGCTCGATAGTAATTTACTCACTCACCGTAATTCTTATGCTATCTCGAGAGAAGCCTCTAGTGAAACCTATGGCCCCCGAGTCTATCTCTTATAATATTTGCTTCCAATCTACTTTTATTTGCATCTTTACTTTTTGCATATATATATTATAAAATACCAAAAATATATTTATCTTATCATTTTATCTCTATCAGATCTCACTTTCGCAAGTGGTCGTGAAGGGATTGACAACCCCTTTATTGCGTTGGTTGCGAGTTCTCAGTTTGTTTGTGTAGGTGGGTGGGACTTTTGAGGAGCCTCCTACTGGATTGATACCTTGGTTCTCAAAAACCGAGGGAAATACTTACGCTAAACTTGCTGCATCACCCTCTCCTCTTCGAGGAAAACCAACGCAAGCTCAAGACGTAGCAAGAAGGATTTCTGGCGCCATTGCCGGGGAGGTCTTCGCTCAAGTCAAGACATACCAAGTACCCATCACAAACCCATCTCCCTCGCATTTACATTATTTGCCATTTGCCTCTCGTTTTCCTCTCCCGCACTTCACCTTTGCCGTTTTATTCGCCCTCTCTTTCCCAATCTCCTCCTCTCTTTTTCGCTTGCCCTTTTTCTATTTGCTTGTGTGTTGGATTACTTGTTGCCATGGCGCAAGATAATACCAAATTGTGTGATTTCTCGAATACCAATAATAATGATTTCCTTAGTACTCCGATTTCTCCTCTTAATGATGTTGAGTCTTGTGAAATCAATGCTGCTTTGATGAATCTTGTCATGAAAGATCAATTTGCCGGCCTTCCTAGTGAAGATGCCGCTACTCATCTAAACAATTTTGTTGATTTGTGTGATATGCAAAAGAAGAAAGATACGGATAAAAATATTGTCAAATTGAAGTTATTTCCATTTTCACTTAGAGATCGTGCTAATGTTTGGTTTTTGTCTTTGCCTAAAAATAGTATTGATTCTTGGAACAAGTGCGAAGATGCTTTTATCTCTAAGTATTTTCCTCCCGCTAAGATTATCACTCTTAGGAACGATATTATGAATTTTAAACAACTTGATCATGAGCATGTTGCCCAATCTTGGGAAAGAATGAAATTGATGCTTCATAATTGCCCTACTCATGGTCTGAGTTTATGGATGATTATACAAAAAAATTATGCCGGGTTGAACTTTGCTTCTAGAAATCTCTTAGATTCGGCCGCAGGAGGAACGTTTATGGAAATCATGTTAGGAGATGCTACAAAACTTCTTGATAATATTATGGCTAATTATTCTCAATGGCACACTGAAAGATCTTCTAGTAAAAAAGTGCATGCTATAGAAGAAATCAATGTTTTGAGTGGAAAGATGGATGAACTTATGAAATTTTTTGCTACTAAAAATACTCCTCTTGATCCCAATGATATGCCTTTGTCTTCTTTGATTGAGAATAATAATGAATCTATGGATTTGAATTTTGTTGGTAGGAATAATCTTGGAAACAATGCTTATAGAGGAAATTTTAATGCTAGACCGTTCCCTAGTAATTCCTCTAATAATTATGGAAATTCCTATAATAATTCTTATGGTAATTTTAATAAGATGCCCTCTGATTTTGAGAATAGTGTGAAAGAATTTATGATTTCTCAAAAGAATTTTAATGTTTTGCTTGAAGAAAAATTGCTCAAAGTTGACGATTTGGCTAGGAACGTTGATAGACTTTCGCTTGATGTTGATTCTCTTAAAATTAGATCTTCTTCTTCTAAGCATGATATCAATGAGTCTCTCAAAGTAATGAGAATTTCCATTGATGAGTGTAAGGAAAGAACCGCTAGATTGCGTGCTAAAAAAGATAGCTTTATAAAAGCGTGTTCGTCTAGTTTCCATAAAAAAATGATGAATATCTTAAAGTTATTGATGTGTCTCCTATTAGATCTATGTTTTGTAATATGAATTTTGATGATTATGGGACTGATGATGAATCAACTTTGCCTAGAAGGCGTCCCAAGAATTCGGAATCTTTAGATCTTGATGCTAAATTTGGTAAAAGTGAGATTGGAAAGGTCACAACTTCTAATAATATTGAACCTACTATCTCGGACTTCAAGGAATTTGATTATCATAATTGTTCTTTAAAAGGTTGTATTTCCTTGTTGCAATCCGTTATTAATTCTCCTAATGCTTATAGTCAAAACAAAGCCTTTACCAAACATATTGTTGATGCCTTGATGCAATCTTTTGATGAAAAACTTAATTTGGAAGTTTCTATCCCTAGAAAACTTAATGATGAGTGGGAACCTACTATAAAGATTAGAATTAAAGATTATGAGTGTTTTGCTTTGTGTGATTTGGGTGCTAGTGTTTCCACAATTCCGAAAACTTTATGTGATATTCTAGATTTCCATGATCTTGATGATTGCTCGTTAAATTTGCACCTTGCGGATTCCACCATTAAAAAACCTATGGGAAGGATCAATGATATTCTTATTGTTGCAAATAGAAATTTGGTGCCCATAGATTTTATCGTTCTTGATATAGATTGCAATCTTTCTTGCCCTATTATTCTTGGTAGACCTTTCCTTAGAACGATTGGTGCGATTATTGATATGAAGGAAGGGAATATTAGATTCCAATTTCCTTTAAAGAAAGGCATGGATAACTTTCCAAGAAATAAAGTCAAATTACCTTATGAATCTATCATGCGTGCTACTTATGAATCAAGTGCCAAAGATGGCACTACTTAGATCTATCTTTGCTTTTATGCCTAGCTAAGGGCGTTAAACGATAGCGCTAGTTGGGAGGCAACCCAATTTTTCTTTGTGTTTTTTGTTTTTGCTCCTATTTAGTAATAAATTTTGCATCTATTCTCTGCTTAGATGTGTTTTTATCTTTTAATTAGTGTTTGTGCCAAGTAGAACCTATAGGATAAAGTATGATGATAGTTGATTTGATTCTGCTGCAAAACAGAAACTTTGCGCTCACAAGAAAAAATTCAATAAATCACAGAAACGTGATTTTGCATTGATTCTTTTTTGTGCTGATCAATAAACAAATGTTACAGTACTTCCTATTTTGGTAGGATTTTTAGAGTTCCATAAGTTTGCGTTAGTTACAGATTGCTACAGACTGTTCTGTTTTTGACAGATTCTGTTCTTCGTGTGTTGTTTGCTTATTTTGATGCATCTATGGCTAGTAAAATAGTTTATAAACCATAGAGAAGTTGGAATACAGTAGGTTTAACACCAAAATAAATAAATAAAGAATGAGTTCATTGCAGTACCTTATGTGGTGGTTTTGTTTTCTTTCACTAACGGAGCTTATAAGATTTCCTGTTGAGTTTTGTGTTGTGAAGTTTTCAAGTTTTGGGTAATGCTTTTATGGACTATGGAATAAAGGGTGGCAAGAGCCTAAGCTTGTGGATGCCCAAGGCACCCCAAGATATTCAAGGATAGACAAAATCCTAAGCTTGGGGATTCCCCGGGAAGGCATCCCCTCTTTCGTCTTCGTTCATTGGTAACTTTACTTGGAGCTATATTTTTATTCGCCACATGATATGTGTTTTGCTTGGAGTGTCATGTATTATATTAGTCTTTTCTTTTTAGTTTTCCACAATCATCCTTGCTGTACACACCTTTTGGGAGAAGCCTATTTGGTTAGAATTTTGTTAGAATACTCTATGTGCTTCACTTATATCTTTTGAGCTTGATAGTTTTTGCTCTAGTGCTTCACTTATATCTTTTAGAGCACGGGGGTGTCTTAATTTTGAAAAAATCGCTAGTCTCTCATGCTTCACTTATATTATTTTGAGAGTATTTTAGAACAGTATGGTAATTTCTATGGTTAGAAAATTGGTCCTAGAATGATGAGCATCCAAGTTGGGTATAATAAAAACTATCATAAGAAGTGAATTGGATGCTATGATCAATTTGATACTTGATAACTGTTTTGAGATATGGAGGTAGCGATATTAAAGTCATGCTAGTTGGGTGATTATGAATTTAAAGAATGCTTGTGTTGAAGATAGCAAGTCCCGTAGCATGCACATATGGTTAAAGTTGTGTAACAAATTTGAAACATGAAGTGTACCTGGCTTGTGCATCCTTATGAGTGGCGGTCGGGGACGAGCGATGGTCTTTTCTTACCAATCTATCCCACTAGGAGCATGCGTGTAATACTTGATTTTTGATGACTTCTAAATTTTTGCAATAAGTATATGAGTTCTTTTGACTAATGTTGAGTCCATGGATTATACGCACTTTTACCTTTCCGCCATTGCTAGCCTCTTCGGTACCATGCATTGCCCTTTCTCACCTTGAGAGTTGGTGAAAACTTCACCGGTGCATACAAACCCCGTGATACGATACGCTCTATCACACATAAACCTCCTTATATCTTCCTCAAAACAGCCACCATACCTACCTATTATGGCATTTCCATAGCCATTCCGAGATATATTGCCATGCAACTTTCCACCATTTTGTTTATCATCTTCATGACATACGTTACTTTTGTCATATTGCCATTGCATGATCATGTAGTTGACATCATATTTGTGGCAAAGCCACCATGCATTATTTTTCATACATGTCACTCTTGATTCATTGCACCATCCCGGTACACCGCCGGAGGCATTCATATAGAGTCATATCTTGTTCTAGTTTGGAGTTGTAATTCATATGTTGTAATCAATGAAAGTGTGATGATCATCATTATTAGAGCACTACCCAAAGAAAAAAAAGAAAAAAAAGAAAGACCAAAAAAATGCCCAAAAAAGAAAAAAAAGGAAGAAAAAAAGAAATAAAAAGGGCAATGTTACTATCTCTTTTTCCACACTTGTGCTTCAAAGTAGCACCTTGTTCTTCATGTAGTGAGTCTCATATATCGTGCTCCAAAGTAGCACCATGTTTTTCATATAGTGAGTCCCATAAGTTGTCTCTTTCATACTAGTGGGAATTTTTCATTATAGAACTTGGCTTGTATATTCCTACGATGGGCTTCCTCAAATGCCCTAGGTCTTCATGAGCAAGCAAGTTGGATGCACACCCACTAGTTTTCTTTTGTTGAGCATTCACTTATAGCTCTAGTGCATCCGTTGCATGGCAATCCCTACTCCTCATGTTGACATCAATTGATGGGCATCTCCATAGCCCGTTGATTATCCTCGTCAATGTGAGACTTTCTCCTTTTTTGTCTTCTCCACACAATCCCCGTCATCATATTCTATTCCACCCATAGTGCTATATCCATGGCTCACGCTCATGTATTGCGTGAAGGTTGAAAAAGTTTGAGATTATTTAAGTATGAAACAATTGCTTGTCTTGTCATCGGGGGTATAGAAGTTGGGAACATCTTTGTGTGACGAAAATGAAGCATAGCCTAACTATATGATTTTGTAGGGATGAACTTTCTTTTGCCATGTTATTTTGAGAAGACATGATTACTTTGATTAGTATGCCTGAAGTGTTACTATTTCTTTTATCAATATGAACTTTTATTTTGAATCATTTGGATCTGAACATTCATGCCACAATAAAGAAAATTACATTGAGAATTATGCTAGGTAGCATTCCACATCAAAATTTTCTTTTTTTATCATTTACCTACTCGAGGACGAGCAGGAATTAAGCTTGGGGATGCTTGATACGTCTCCAACGTATCTATAATTTTTTATTGTTCCATGGTATTATATTACCCCTTTTGGATGTTTATGGGCTTTATTTTACACATTTATATCATTTTTGGGACTAACCTACTAACCGGAGGCCCAGCCCGTATTGTTGTTTTTTCGCCTATTTCAGTATTTCGAAGAAAAGGAATATCAAACGGAGTCCAAACGAGATGAAACCTTCGGGAGCGTGATTTTTCAAACGAACGTGATCCGGAGGACTTGGAGTTACAGCCAAGAAGCAGCCGAGGCGGC
>NC_041393.1:241692575-241768315 GCF_002162155.2 Triticum dicoccoides
TCTCGTGGGCCCCTCGGGCGGCCACCGACGTACTTCTTCCTCCTATATATACCTACGTACCCCGAAAACATCCAAGAGCACCACGAAACACAATTTCCACCGCCGTAACCTTCTGTATCCGCGAGATCCCATCTTGGAGCCTTCGCCGGCACTCTGCCAAAGGGGGAATCGACCATGGAGGGCCTCTACATCAACATCCTTGCCCCTCCGATGAGTTGTGAGTAGTTTACCACAGACCTACGGGTTCATAGTTATTAGCTAGGTGGCTTCTTCTCTCTTTTTGGATCTCAATACAATGTTCTCCCCCTCTCTTGTGGAGATCTATTCGATGTAATCTCTTTTTGTGGTGTGTTTGTCGAGATCTGATGAATTGTGGGTTTATGATCAAGTTTATCGATGAATAATATTTGAATCTTCTCTGAATTCTTTTATGTATGATTGAGTTATCTTTGCAAGTCTCTTCGAATTATCGGTTTGGTTTGGCCTACTAGATTGATCTTTCTTGCCATGGGAGAAGTGCTTAGCTTTGGGTTCAATCTTGTGGTGTTCTTACCCAGTGACAGAAAGGGTTGCAAGACACGTATTGTATTCTTGCCATCGAGGATAACAAGATGGGGTTTATATCATATTGCATGAGTTTATCCCTCTACATCATGTCATCTTGCTTAATGTGTTTCTCTGTTCTTTATGAACTTAATACTCTAGATGTAGGCAGGAGTCGGTCGATGTGTGGAGTAATAGTAGTAGATGCAGGTAGGAGTCGGTCTACTTGTTATGGACGTGATGCCTATATACATGATCATGCCTAGATAATCTCATAATTATTTGCTTTTCTATCAATTGCTCGACAGTAATTTGTTCACTCACCGTAATTCTTATGCTATCTCGAGAGAAGCCTCTACTGAAACCTATGGCCCCCGGGTCTATCTCTTATCATATTTGCTTCCAATCTACTTTTATTTGCATCTTTACTTTTTGCATCTATATTATAAAATACCAAAAATATATTTATCTTATCATTCTATCTCTATCAGATCTCACTTTCGCAAGTGGTCGTGAAGGGATTGACAACCCCTTTATTGCGTTGGTTGCGAGTTCTCAGTTTGTTTGTGTAGGTGCGTGGGACTTTTGAGGAGCCTCCTATTGGATTGATACCTTGGTTCTCAAAAACTGAGGGAAATACTTACGCTACAGTTGCTACATCACCCTCTCCTCTTCAAGGAAAACCAACGCAAGCTCAAGACGTAGCACCCAGCCGGATGCAATAATAGGTAAGTTTTTGGTTAAGTCATTTACTGCAATCGTTCTGTTTGATACTGGTGCATCGCATTCATACATATCAAGGGGATTTGTGGATAAGTATAAACTGCCAACCCAAGCCCTTAGGTCACCCATGTTAGTAACCTTGCCAGGAGCAGAGTATATGGCTAGTCTGTGGTGTGATCGATTACCATTAAGGATTGGTAACTACGTGTTTCCCTCAGACCTAATTGTATTGGAGTCACGAGGACTGGATGTGATATTAGGCATGGATTGGTTATCGAAGTATGGAGGGAACATTGAATGCGCCAGTAAGTTGATTTTTCTTACCACCCTAGAAGGAAGAAGGATCAAGTATGTATCATGGCATGTGCCAAAGAGGACTCGAGTAAATCCCTTAACAAGAGTTGTACAGGAGGAAGTACCAGTGGTGAAGGATTTCCCTGACGTATTTCCACAGGAGTTGCCAGGCATGCCACCGGATAGAGACATTGAGTTTTTGATTGAGCTTTTGCCAGGCACATGGCCTATATCTAAGAGACCGTACAGGATGCCCACACAGGATTTGGAGGAAATTAAGAAGCATATTAAGGAGTTACTGGATAAAGGTTATATTCGCCCAAGTTCGTCGCCTTGGGGATAGCCAGTGCTTCTAGTGGAGAAGAAGGATGGATCATTAAGGATGGTTGTTGTTTATCGAGGATTGAATGAAGTGACAATCAAGAACAAGTACCCGCTGTCGATGATCAACGACTTGTTTGACGAGTTGCAAGGAGCTAAGGTATTTTCCAAGATCGATCTGCGATCAGGATACCACCAGTTGAAGATTCGCGAGAAGGATATACCTAAGACGGCTTTTACCACCAGGTACGGTATGAGTATACCGTTATGTCATTTGGTCTGACTAACGCACCTGCCTATTTCATGAACATGATGAACAAGGTGTTTATGGAGTTTCTGGATAAGTCCGTCATGGTGTTCATTGATGATATTCTGGTCTACTCAAAGAATGAAGAGGAGCATAAGGAGCATTTGCGTTTCGTACTCGGGAAGCTCAGAGAACATCAGTTATACGCCAAGTTCAGTAAATGTGAGTTTTGGTTGAAGGAAGTTGGATTCCTCGGACATGTGATATCTGGAGAAGGAATAGCAGTAGATCCCACCAAAGTTGTCACTATGACAAATTGGGAAGCACCCACGTCAGTTGGAGAGATCCGGAGTTTTCTTGGACTCGCAGGATACTACCGTAGGTTCATTAAGAATTTCTCAAAGACTGCGAAGCCCATGACAGAGTTGTTGAAGAAGGAAACCAAGTTCAAATGGATCGAGGAATGTGAGGCCAGTTTCTAGGAGTTCAAGAAACGTTTGGTTACATCACTGGTGTTGATTCTGCCAGATCAGCGCAAGGATTATGAAGTATATTGCGATGCTTCTCATTGAGGACTTGGAGCAGTGCTTATGCAGGAGGGAAGAGTTGTTTCATATGCCTCACGATAGCTTAAGCCCCATGAGTTAAATTATGCCACCCATGATTTGGAGTTAGCTGCCATAGTGCACGCGTTGAAGACATGGAGAAATTTTCTCATCGGAAAACATTGCGAGGTGTACACGGGTCACAAGAGTTTGAAGTACATCTTCACACAAAAGGAGTTGAATCTCAGGCAAAGGAGATGGTTGGAGCTCATGAAGGATTATGATATGAGATTGCATTATCACCTCGGAAAGGCTAACGTGGTAGCCGATGCGTTGAGCCGCAAGAGCCATGTCAACACACTCTTGACCGGAGAGTTACCGAAGGAGTTAGCCAAGGATCTTCGTGAGCTATGTTTGGAGATAGTTCCGAGAGGCTATGTTGCAGCATTGGAGATTCAGTCTACTTTGATGGATAAGATCAGAGAAGCTCATGAAGGATTCAGTATGTAGCAGTATGTGATGTATGTCAAAGAGTGAAGGCAGAGCATCAGAAGCCAGCAGGATTGCTACAGCCATTGCCAATACCCGAATGGAAGTGGGATAAGCTAGGCATGGATTTTATCATAGGATTGCCCAGGACTCGTTCAGGCTATGACTCAATATGGGTTGTAGTCGATCGTTTGACGAAGGTAGCTCATTTCATCCCAGTGAAAACCACTTACACCAGTGCTAAGTTGGCAAAGATATACATGACCAGGATCGTATGTTTGCATGGAGTTCTGAGGAGCATCGTATCAGACAGAGGAACCCGGTTTACCTCAAAGTTCTGGAATTAGTTGCACGAAGCATTGGGTACCAGGCTAGAGTTCAGCACAGCCTTTCATCCACAGGCAGATGGACAGACCGAAAGAGTCAATCAGATCCTCGAGGACATGCTTAGAGCTTGTGCGCTAGATTATGGATCTAGTTGGGATGACAATTTGCCATATGCAGAGTTCTCTTACAACAACAGTTATCAATCCAACTTGAAGATGGCCCCTTTCGAAGCTTTATACGGAAGGAGGCGCAAGACACCGCAGTTATGGGATGAAGTTGGAGACCGCCAGTTGTTTGGACCATATTTGATTAAGGAGTCTGAAGAGAAGGTTAAGCTAATTCGTGATAGACTCAATATAGCCCAGTGCAGACAAAAGTGCTATGCAGATTCAAAATGCAAGGAGACAGTTTACAAAATCGAAGACAGAGTTTATCTTCGTGTGTCCCCACTTCGAGGAGTTGAGCGTTTTGGAGTTAAGGGAAAGTTAGTGTAGGATCGAAAGTATGTCTAGAGGGGGGTGATTAGACTACTTGACCAAATAAAACTTATCCTTTTCCCAGTTTTAGTCTTTGGCAGATTTTAGCTAACTTAGCACAAGTCAAGCAATCTCAACACAATTCAAGCAAGCATGCAAAGAGTATATGAGCAGCGGAAAGTAAAGCATGCAACTTGCAAGAATGTAAAGGGAAGGGTTTGGAGAATTCAAACGCAATTGGAGACACGGATGTTTTTGTCGTGGTTCCAATAGGTGGTGCTATCGTACATCCACGTTGATGGAGACTTCAACCCACGAAGGGTAATGGCTGCGCGAGTCCACGGAGGGCTCCAACCAAGAAGGGTCCACGAAGAAGCAACCTTGTCTATCCCACCATGGTCGTCGCACACGAAGGACTTGCCTCACTAGCGGTAGATCTTCACAAAGTAGGCGATCTCCTTGCCCTTACAAACTCCTTGGTTCAACTCCACAATCTTGTCGGAGGCTCCCAAGTGACACCTAGCCAATCTAGGAGACACCACTCTCCAAGAAGTAACAAATGGTGTGTTGATGATGAACTCCTTGCTCTTGTGCTTCAAATGATAGTCTCCCCAATACTCAACTCTCTCTCACAGGATTTGGATTTGGTGGAAAGAAGATTTGAGTGGAAAGCAACTTGGGGAAGGCTAGAGATCAAGATTCATATGGTAGGAATGGAGTATCTTGGCCTCAACACAAGTGTAGGTGGTTCTCTCCCAGAAAATGTAAGTTGGAAGTGTAGGTTCGTTCTAATGGCTCTCTCCACGAATGAAGAGTGGGTGGAGGGGTATATATAGCCTCCACACAAAATTTAACCATTACACACAACTTGCCAATCTCGATGGGACCGAATTGAGAAACTCGGTCGGACCGATTCAGCAAATCTAGTGACCGTTAGGATTTTTGGTGGGACCGACATGCAACTCGGTAGGACCGATATGGTTAGGGTTAGGGCATAACGTAATCTCGGTGAGACCGGTTACACAAACTCGGTGGGACCGATTTTGGTAATAAGCTAACCATAGAGTTGGTCAGGTAAACTCGGTGGGACCGGTTCGCTCATTTCGGTGAGACCAAAATGTTACGAAAAGGAAACAGAGAGTTTACATTGCAATCTCGGTGGGTCCGATCGCTCATATCGGTGGTACCGAAACGTTACGAAGGGAAACAGAGAGATTACAATCCCATCTTGGTGAGACCGAGATCCCTATCGGTGAGACCGATTTGCCTAGGATTTGTGACAGTGGCTATGACATCTGAACTCAGTGGCGCCGGATAGAAAGAATCGGTGGGGCGAGTTTGACTTTTGGTTTAGGTCATATGTGGATGTGAGAAAGTAGTTGAGGGCTTTGGAGCATATCACTAAGCATTTTGAGCAAGTAAGACATTAAGAAACACCTCATCCCTCCTTAATAGTATTGGCTTTTCCTATAGACTCAATGTGATCTTGGATCACTAAAATATAAAATGTAGAATCTTGAGCTTTGAGCTTGAGCCAATCCTTTTGTCCTTAGAATTTTGAGGGATACACTTTTCTCATACATGCCATGCCAATCATTGAGCTTTCCTGAAATATTCATCTTGAAATAGCATTAGCTCAATGAGCTATATGTTGTTAGGAATTACCAAAACCACCTAGGGATAGTTGCACTTTCAATCTCCCCTTTTTTGGTAATTGATAACAACATATAGATCAAAGCTTCAAAAAATGATAGTAAGATTGAAAAACATTGTCGATTTGAGAAGTATGTGAAATGTAGGAGCTCCCCCTAAATTTGTGCGTAGTTTAAGATTTGCTTTGGACTGCAAATGCACAATGAGTTAGGATCATGAGTTACTCTTCCATGTCACATACATCTTGGTGGAGAGCTCAAAATGATAATAATTAAATACATGCACTCATCACCAAGCAAAGTGAATGATCATATAAAGATAAAAGGATAATGTCATCCAACAAGCATTAAGGTAGCGTATGATCAAACACATGATCATCCAAGTATCTCACAAAAGCATGAAGTAACTCAAACAAGCAAATAAAGTTCAACCACCAAAACAAGAGAGAATGAAAGCAACACTCTCTCTCGAAGCCTATGATCTATACATTTTTCTCCCCCTTTGGCAACAAGTTACCAAAAAGTTCATAGAAAATGCATAGTACTAAATCGACTCTCAGGCTTGGTCTTCAGGTGGTGGTGTAGATAAGACTCCAAGGACGAAGGCATCAGTTGATGTAGATGGAGCTGGTGGAGTAGGTGTTGGAGCTGGTGGCACTGAAGCTGTAGCTGGTGCAGATCAAGTGGCTCTGGTGTCTGGAACAGGCACTGCAGCTGATCTCTGGCTCCTGGGCACTCTGGCAAAAGCATCAGTAGTAGTCTTTCCCTTCCTCTCCTGCATGTCATCCTGAAGTTGCTCAACAACTAACTATATCTCGGTGACCTTCACATCCAAGTCATAGAATTTCTGCTCCATGATCCTCTCCAGGCTCTCCTGGTTTTGAGTCAGGGTGGCCAATCCCTTCTCAATCCTTAGAGTGGAGGAAATCAAGTAGCCAAGCTGATCTTGCTTGCTCTTCAAGAAGTACTGAGATGACTCATCAATGGTTGGCATCTTTGCAGCCTTTTTAGTCCTTGCCTTCTCCTTCTTTGCTTGTGCTTGCACACAAGATGGTTCATCTTCATCCATTACCACTGTGTTGTCCTCAAAATCTGGATAGATGGGCATGTGTTCCTTGTCCAAGAGATATGTGCATGTGCCCATCTTGGAGTTGATTAGCACCTGGATCTGTGGGGCATATCCACAACTTCTCTTCTGATCTGCAGCAGTCCTCTTGATAGTTTCTACTATGAGGCTCATGACCTTGAACTTTTGAGGCACATCAAATATGTGAAGTAGGTTGATGGCATGGCCTCTGATCATCTTGTGATCTCCAGACTGAGGCAAAAGAGTGTGCCGGAGGATCTAGTTGAATGTTGGCAATCCTCACAGAAGGTAATGTACTGATCCAAACTTGTGTGCCTCAATAGCAGAATCTGGGATCTCTCTGTACATGTGTGCCATGGAGTTGTGATCCTTCTTCTTCTTGGCATAGACATCCAAGTCATCCTCTTTTTACTTATGTGCATTGATCAACTTTGCCCATTCTTCAACTGATGATTGGTACCTTGTACCTTCAGATATCCAGATCAATCCTTCCATCTGGGTAGAAGTGGGCTGTGGAGTAGAACTGCATAATAAGCTCATCATTCCACTCTGTGAGCTTCTGCCCAACAAAGTCATCCACCCCACAAGCATTGAAACTGGCATACACCCCTGGATAATGCTCTTCATTCTTCCTGATGTACTCCCAGTCTACCCATCTCATATCACAAACAATTGGCTTCTTGTCAAGCAGCACAGTCCCATAGAAGTCCTGCTATTCCTTTGTATGGAACCTGTAGTCCACAGCAGTTCTCCTCCTGACTGCATAGGGATCAGTCAACCTCCACTGCCTGAGACCTACATCCTTTCTCAGCTTCATATCCTCAGCTACAGGATGAACATCATTGTGATCTGGAATTTTGGGCTTCAACTTTCTCAAGACATGCTCCTCCTCATCTTCTTCTTGAACAGCAGCTTCAGGCACTGGGGCCTTGTTCTTATCTCCAGCAGGAATATTCCTTGTATTCCTCTTGGGTGCAGATTTGGGCTTTGGAGCAGATGCCTTAGGAGCTTCTTTGGGCTTTGATGAAGCAGCCCCTGACCTGATGGCATCACCCATAAGCTTTTGAGCTTTAGGTGCTGGTGCAGCAACCTCTTCTTCTTCTTATTCCTCTTCCATCATGGAAGGCTTTCCAACAACCCTGGCCATGGTCTTCTTGACCCTTTCCTTCCTCTTCTTCCCTTCTGCGGCAGCCTCTTTGGGTTCAGATTCCAAAGGTACTTGAGTAGAGGCTCCTGCCTTAGACATGGGAATTCTCTTTGCAGGTGCTTTGGTCTTCATACCAGGCTTAGTGGCAGCAGTTGTGCCATATTCCTTCTTGAGCACCTTCTTCTTGGAAGTGGCCTCATTCTCAACAGCCACATAGTCTTCATCCTCAGAATCTAAGATTCTCTTCTTTTTGGCCCTGGTGGCTGCCTTGGGTAAGTTGCTGGGTGTGCTCCTGCTTCCATCATCATAGCTGCTGGAGGGACTAGTGCCCTCACTCATCTGAACCTGCTCCTCAAACTTGTTTTGACTGTCACTTTGATCAGGCATGTTGCAAACACTGACAGTAGACCCTGTGAATAGATATAGATGAGGTAGAGTAGATGAGCATCACAAAAACACGGAGGTTTTTGCAAAAGAATGAGTCAAAAACTTAGTTTTAGTTTTCCACAGAAAGCTTTTTGGATCTACCGATTTGTAAACTCGGTGATACCGAAGCAGCTTTTGGAACCTAAACTAGTGAACTCGGTCAGACCGAGTCACAGTTCGGTGGCACCGAGACTGCTAGGGTTTCACAAAGTCCTGAACTCGGTCACACCGATTTGAAATTCTCGGTTAGACCGAGAATCACATGTGCAATGGCCTTAGCCGAATCGATGGAACCGAGTTCTACAACTCGGTTGGTCCGAGATGGTTTCGGCAGAAACCTAACCCTAAATTTTCAATTCACATCTAAACCACGAAGTGTTTTTGGTGGATAAGATGATCTCAATCGTGGCAAGATTAAGGGCAAAACAAATGTGCTAGGAATTCAGAGAGGAATAGCACAAAGGTCAAGTCCATAACCTAGTTCGGCGATGGACTTGCTACGGCGGCAACGGCGGAGATGAATTCCGTTGACAGCGGCGGAGACCAGCGGCTGGAGGCAGCTAGCGACGAGGAGGATGATCTAGAGACCCAGGGAGGCAGAGCAGGCTGAGCACGGGCGAAAGAGTTCGGAGAAATTTCCAAAATTTGACCCGTGGATATATATAGCCTGACCCTGTCGGTGTGACCGAGTGGAACAACTCGGTGGCACCGAGATGCATAACTGCTAGCAGTTACAGCAACTCGGTGTGACCGAAAAGTTCAAATCGGTTGCACCAAGATTGAAGACCTAGATTGACTTAGTGATCTTGATATGACCGAAATGGAAGAATCGGTCAGACCGAAACGCACAAAGAAGTTTTGGAAGTTTAAGTCTATGACGAATCGGTGACTCCGAGTGCTCCTCACACAGAGTGGTCCGAATCTGACTTGATCAAACTTTGTGATGTAACATGAATAGAGTTTGAGACAAGAAAAGCATAGACAGCTAGAGAAGGTTCTTAGGCATTCTTGTCCATCCACTTGGCAAAAGAAAAGAGACCAATCAATCAAAACAACAAGTGGATGTCCTCGAATGAGTAAAATATGCAACCAACATGCTCACACAATAAAATGACAAATGAAATATGTGGCAAAACATGCACAATCATTCTAGCATGTATCAAGCAATTTGCGATGACTAGGTCATCTATATATGAGTATATTGACTTAGGAGTCAAATGAGAACATTTGATCATAGGTCATACTCATCGTTTAAGCTCAAGTGGGGTTACCACTTTTACATAATGCATTGATATGTTCACATCATTAGAGTTGCTTTGACTCAACTCTTAGAGTTAAGCTCCCCCTAGATGTGAGATCCCCCCTAAGAGGGATGAACTAACCTTGGGTTTTGTCGATGATGACTTCATGTAGGTGTTGAAGATGTGGATGCTCAATGTTGATGAAGATCATTTGGAGCAATCCTTTGGAGTGAGTTGCACTTTCAATACCTACACGGGTTAGTCCCACAAGGAACAAACAAGTATATCCATAGACATAGAGTGATGCACACACAAGATGCTGTCCATGAAAGCATAAGGTTACCTTGTCCCTTGCCTTACCAACATGAGGGTTTGTGACTCCTTGAACTAGTGCAAGATGTGGAAGTTGATTGCATTTGTTCTTGCCAAAATGATAGGAGTGAAGTATGTTGGCGGAGTCACCCTCAAGAACTCTCTAGCTCTTCTTCTTTGGGATCCACATCATCTTGATGGGAATCCTTGGAGTTGTAGTCGTACTTGATGAAGTAGAACTTGACGTAGTCTTGGGAACCCACTTGACCAAAGCCTTGGGAGCTTCTTCAAAGGCATCAATCTCCTCTTGAAGCTCATCCTTGCCTTTTTGCTTGTGGTCTTGTGGTGGAAGATCATCTTGAGCTTGTGTCCCTTTGAAGGAAGTAGGATCATACTTCTCTTGTTGAGGAACAAACTTCATCTTGGGGTATTGATCTTCTTCCCACTCAACTCCATTGGCATTGAACTTTCGTTCAAAACCAACACCTTGGTTCTTCCGGTGCCTTCCTTGCTTGCGTACAGTTTCCTCGAATTGCTTACTCCCGGCAAGGCTCTTGTAAAAACCTTTCTCTATAATTCCCTTCAATAAGCTATTTTCTTGCTCAAGTGTAACTTGGCTAAGAGAATCATTAGTGGAATCAAGAGAACTACTAGAAGCAACAACATTGGATTTAGCATGATTATTGTTACTACTAGAGGAAGAATCCTTCTTGTTCTTGTTATTAGATTTGACTTGAGGCATGTAAGTAGATAAGAGTAAATGCTTGGCAATGTAAGAAGAACTTTTCTTGCGAAGATCATCATTGATTGCCTTTAAGAACTCATGCTCTTACTCAAGGTTGAGCTTTTCAAAGCGTAACTTCTCATGAGTCCTTAAAAGTTCTCGATGATCTCCTAAGATAGTTTCATGAGCTAACTTAAGAGTGTTTAGCTCTTTAGTTAGGAGATCAATCTTCTCCTTATCATTGGCATTCGTTTTATCTTAATTAGCATGATTAATTGACGTTTCATCATAGTATTCATCACTAGAGTTGTCAATAAGTAAATCATCATCACCTAACAAGTCATCTTCATCACTATTGAAATCAACATACTCGGGGTGTGTTACCTTTGGGCCTTTAGCCATGAAGCTTCATCCAAGTCCTTCATTTGGTGAATCAAATATGTCGTAGGAGTTGGTTGACACAAGTGCTAGACCAGCAACACCTTCATCTTGAGTATGTTCGGAGTCAGAGTGATAGCTTCTCTCGGAGTGATTGTCGGAGTCGGAGCCGGATACCCATTCACCAACATGAGCTTGATGTCTTTGTTTTGTGTAGCTCCTTGATGACTTGTCCTTCCTTTATGAACCCTTGCTTCTCCGGGATGTTCTTCGTTCATAACGATCATCTCTACTCCTTCTCTCTCTTGGAGGTGATTCTTCTCTTCCACTTCTTCTCTTAGGTGATTCTTCTCTTCTCTTGTAGGGAGCCGTACACTCATTGGAATAGTGTCCGGGTCTTCCACAATTGTAGCAATTACGCTCTCGACTAGAAGATCTTTTGTCATTGTAGGACCTTGACTTGGAGCTTCTCTCTTTGCTTCTACTCTTGTAGAACTTGTTGAAGTTCTTCACCATTAGGCTCAATTCTTCATTGAAGGTTTGTTTCTCACTTGATGATGTGGGAGCTTCACATAAGGCTTTGTAAGCACCACTTGACTTGTTGTGGAGCTCCTCCTTATCCTTGAGTGACATCTCATGAGCAACAATTCTTCCAATGACTTCCATTGGCTTGAGATTCTTGTAATTGGGCATCATTTGGATCAATGTGCACACGGTATCATATTTTCCGTCCAAAGCTCTTAGGATCTTCTTGATGATGAATTTGTCGGTCATCTCTTCACTTCCTAAGTTGGCAATCTCATTTGTGATAAGAGAAAGCCTAGAGTACATTTCAGCGACGCCTTCACCATCCTTCATCTTGAACTTGTCAAGTTGACTTTGAAGCACATCCAACTTGGATTCCTTGACGGAGTCGGTACCTTCGTGCATATCAATCAAAGTATCCCAAATTTCCTTTGCATTCTCAAGACGGCTGATTTTGTTGAATTCTTCGAGGCACAATCCGTTGAAGAGGATATCACAAGCTTGAACATTGTATTGCAACATCTTCAACTCATCTGCGCTAGCTTCACGGTTCGGTTCTCTCCCATCAAAGAATTCACCTTGCAAGCCAATACACACAATAGCCCAAACGGTGGGGTTATGTCCAAGAATATGCATTTTCATCTTATGCTTCCAACTAGCAAAATTAGTACCATCACAGTAAGGACCTCTACGGTGATAGTTTCCCTCGCTAGACGCCATACTCTTCTAGGTTGTGAAACCAAGGCTATGGCTACCAAAAGCTATGGAAATCAAAGCAAATGCAGACCAAAGCTCTGATACCACTTGTAGGATCGAAAGTATGTATAGAGGGGGTGATTAGACTACTTGACCAAATAAAACTTATCCTTTTCCCAGTTTTAGTCTTTGGCAGATTTTAGCTAACTTAGCACAAGTCAAGCAATCTCAACACAATTCAAGCAAGCATGCAAAGAGTATATGAGCAGCGGAAAGTAAAGAATGCAACTTGCAAGAATGTAAAGGGAAGGGTTTGGAGAATTCAAACGCAATTGGAGACACGGATGTTTTTGTCGTGGTTCCGATAGGTGGTGCTATCGTACATCCACGTTGATGGCGACTTCAACCCACGAAGGGTAACGGCTGCGCGAGTCCACAGAGGGCTCTACGCAAGAAGGGTCCACGAAGAAGCAACCTTGTCTATCCCACCATGGTCGTCGCCCACAAAGGACTTGCCTCACTAGCGGTAGATCTTCACGAAGTAGGCGATCTCCTTGCCCTTACAAACTCCTTGGTTCAACTCCACAATCTTGTCGGAGGCTCCCAAGTGACACCTAGCCAATCTAGGAGACACCACTCTGCAAGAAGTAACAAATGGTGTGTTGATGATGAACTCCTTGCTCTTGTGCTTCAAATTATAGTCTCCCCAACACTCAACTCTCTCTCTCTCTCACAGGATTTGGATTTGGTGGAAAGAAGATTTGAGTGGAAAGCAACTTGGGGAAGGCTGGAGATCAAGATTCATATGGTAGGAATGGAATATCTTGGCCTCAACACAAGTGTAGGTGGTTCTCTCTCAGAAAATGTAAGTTGGAAGTGTAGGTTCGTTCTGATGGATCTCTCCATGAATGAAGAGTGGGTGGAGGGGTATATATAGCTCCACACAAAATCTAACCATTACACACAACTTGCCAATCTCGGTGGGATCGAATTGAGAAACTCGGTCGGACCGATTCAGCAAATCTAGTGACCGTTAGGATTTTCGGTGGGACCGACATGCAACTCGGTAGGACCGATATGGTTAGGGTTAGGGCATAACGTAATCTCGGTGATACCGATTACACAAACTCGGTGGGACCGATTTTGGTAATAAGCTAACCAGAGAGTTGGTCAGGTAAACTCGGTGGGACCGGTTCGCTCATTTCGGTGAGACCGAAATGTTACAAAAAGGAAACAGAGAGTTTACATTGCAATCTTGGTGTGACCGATCGCTCATCTCAGTGGTACGAAATGTTACGAAGGGAAACAAAGAGATTACAATCGCATCTCAGTGAGTCCGAGATCCCTATTGGTGAGACGATTTGCCTAGGGTTTGTGACAGTGGCTATGACATCTGAACTCAGTGGTGCCGGATAGAAAGAATCGGTGGGGCGAGTTTGACTTTTGGTTTAGGTCATATGTGGATGTGAGAAAGTAGTTGAGGGCTTTGGAGAATATCACTAAGCATTTTGAGCAAGTAAGCCATGAAGCAACACCTCATCCCTCCTTAATAGTATTGGCTTTTCCTATAGACTCAATGTGATCTTGGATCACTAAAATATAAAATGTAGAGTCTTGAGCTTTGAGCTTGAGCCAATCCTTTTGTCCTTAGCATTTTGAGGGATCCACTTTTCTCATCCATGCCATGCCAATCATTGAGCTTTCCTAAAATATTCATCTTGAAATAGCATTAGCTCAATGAGCTATATGTTGTTAGGAATTATCAAAACTACCTAGGGATAGTTGCACTTTCAGTTAGCGCCACGTTTTGTAGGACCATACAAAGTGTTGGAGCGTATGGGAGAAGTTGCTTACAAGTTGGAATTGCCCGAAGGATTGTCAGGGGTTCACGATGTGTTCCACGTTTCCCAGTTGAAGAAGTGCCACACAGAGATGGCTGAAATACCTCTGAGAGATACAGTGCCACTGGAAGCGATCCAGTTGGATAGTGATTTGACCTATGAGGAGAAACCAGTCAAGATTCTCGAGTTTGCCAGCCGAGTCACGTGCAGCAAGGTTATCAAGTTTTGCAAAGTTCAGTGGAGCCACCATACCGAAGACGAAGCCACCTGGGAGTGAGAGGAAGATCTACTGAAGGACCACCCTCACCTATTTTCTAGCCAACCCGAATCTTGAGGGCAAGATTCATCTTAATGGGGGTAGGTTTGTAACATCCCAAATTTTCAATTTCGAATGTTATACATTAGATCATCATTGCATATCAAATTTTATTGCATTTGGTTTTGATCCTAGAAATTGTATGCAACTCAAGGACCCACGGAGAGAGTTGGGGATTTCGTTATTTTCATGTTTGGGTTTTCTCAAATTTTGAAAATAGGATCATTTGATTTTAATTATTTTATATTCAAATATTTCAATTATAAAAATAAGAGAGAGGGAATAAAATGACTTTCCCAAAATAAAGAAATATTGAGGATTTAATAATAAAATCAAATAAGATTTTATTTCAGAGTTTTATCGCTATTTTATTTCAATTAGGAAAAATGCGTGTTTTTCAAAATTGCATTTAGGCCCCAAATAAATGTTCATCTTGTCCAGCTTATTTTTAGTGGACGGGGAAAATTTATTTTGGGATTTTTGGAGTCCGTCTAGTATTTCTTTATATTTGTTTTTCTGCGCGTCTGAATTATTTAAAAAAAAACAACAAACCGACTCGGGCCGCCGTGGGCGACCCAGACTTGTCCACCGCCCGGCTCTATAAGCCGCCGACCCCGCCGGCCCACCCCAGCCTGCCTCGCCACCTAACCCTAACCCTAGCCCAATCCCGCCGTCGCCGCCGCCGTCACCCCGCGCCGTCATCGCCCGACGCTGCCGCTGGAGCCGCCCCGCGCCGGAGCCGCCGCCGACCCCGCCGACCTTGTCGCCGACCCCACCGCCTGTCGCCGCCGCCGAGGTAGCACCGGAGTTCGTCGCCGCCGCCAGCGGTTTTTCTCAGAAAACCGCCCGGCTTTTTAAGAACTGTCGATGTTTTTTTATTTTTAGATCGGTTTAGTTTATTTTCCGGTTTATTTATTTTGCGGACGTTCGTCCGTATGTTTGTTTTTACGAACAGTTTTCGTCGTTTAGCCGCAGACAGCGAACGTTCGTTCATTAGCCGGTTCGTCCGTTTTCCTTGTTCTCGGATTTTTCCGCGATTATTTTCGATCACGATTTCTGATCCGATTTTCGTGCTAGTATAACTTTTCGCTCGTTTAACGGAATCAGGCGATTCAAGCGCCTGGAGTTTCATCTCGAAACCCTCTTTTTGTTTAACCAACTCAAACAAGTTTTTGCAACTATAAAAGTTGACTTAGGTCCACATTAGTAAATGAAGCTTGTTTCTTTCGTCGTTTGACTTTCGTTGTTTCGTTTAATTTGATTCTTTTTGCAAACTGGAGTTCTTAAGTTGAACTTTCTGGTTAGATCTCTTATTTGAGTTGTACCGGTGCATTAGATGAGTGCTTATTGTATGCTTGTCTGTTTGCGATAGAGTACCCGGAGTGCGCCAATTGCTACTACGAGTCTCTAGGTTTCACGGATCATCAGCAAGGCAAGTAACACTTTGATCATACCTTTTTACTACCCAGTTTTTCTGCATTAGATCAACCCTCAAACAAATGCATGGTTAGGATCTGTTTAATATGTGGGTTTTGGGAAGTAGATGAGGTAGTACCTATTACCTGTTTTATTTATCAAACCTTTGGGAGTTACTTCTACGTTTGCTTATGTTGCTATGCTATTGCTAGTAGACGTGGATTGGGTGAGTGTATCCATGACAGATGTGAGATTGTTAATTAATGGTTTACTTAAGGTGGCAACTTTAATACACATCTGTGTGGATTGAGGCACCTGGGGAACCCAGTATTGCCTGTATTTTTGGAAATCCCGTGGTACCGTGTGATTCTCCTATGGACTGCCACCCAGGCTCAAAGGGATCATGAGATCATTCATGCTAGAAACTTCCATGTGCAGCCTCAAGCTTCTATGGGCTCTAGCATAGTTGAGTATGTTGTGTGACCTCTTTCAGTGGTAGACTAGCAGATGTAGGGGATGTAGGTTGGTACTGTCTACCCAGAGTAAAGAGTTAATGCTTTTGAAAGATTGTGTCTCGATCATCCGTTTCTCAAACACCTTGTAGTGCGAGGAATCCAACGGAGGAGATCGAGTCCTGCAGGGAAAAGTGCGCAAACCTCTACAGAGTGTACAAACTAATCATGGTTAGCTGTGTCCCCGGTTATGGACGTTTTGAGTATCTAGTACTTGGATTATCATGTGCATCTCACTAGGTTACTTAATTTAATTTGTTGGGTTTAATGATGATGCTTAATTGGGATTGAGTTGGAGGAACCTTCTCAATGTTTAACAACCACCATGATAGTTAAATAAAATTTATTCCTTTGTTGTAGGGGAAAATTGGCTTTATGCAAAACTGTAACCATAGAGCTTTCCACCATCCATATATGCATGTAGTGATAGCATTATTCTATGCATTACTCTCTATGTGTTACATTGCCAACATATTCCATGTGTTGACCCGTTTTCGGGCTGGAACGTTCATGTTGCAGACTTTTCAAACGACGAGTGAGGTGCCTTAGGTCGTGGTCTTATACTCAATGATGTCGTTGGAGTTGATGGACTCGCTTACCTTCCAAGCCTTCTGCTATTATCGTTATTAGATGGCCTTAAGCCATATTTATTGTAATAAGTTCTCTTTTGAGACATTCGATGTATTAAGTGTGTGGTTGCTACTCTATTATAAATCCTTCAAGTACTGTGCGTGTCAGCATTACCGATCTAGGGATGACACTGATGCACAGAGATCAGACTATTTGAGGTCTGGTCGCTACAACGTCATCAACAACCAAGAGGAACAAGGAGATGATTGTACGTGGAGAGGATGATAGTAGGGACCCACCAACGTCATGGCAGTACGCAACAAGTGCCTCATTATTACAAGCCCAAAAAAATGGTTCCTCCTAATGGTTGGACATCTAGGGCTCACGCCATTGTCAGCATAGTCAATAAACGAGAGAATTACACTACGAGCGGCTGACACTAGGGACCCAGCAGGTCGCGCAGTTTTTTTTAGGAACAAGCAGTTGTTATTTATACTAGTTTTAGCGACGAATCAGGGTAACAACAGGGTTGTGCTGGGGCTGTGACCCGCCTAGCCAGGGTTTTATTTATGTTTACCACATCATGAGCCCAGTTGTGTTTTTTTTGCTGAAAATGGCTAGCCCAGATCTACTTTTTTTAAAGAAATACCCACACGAGGCCTACTTGCTTTATCAGCCCTGCTGGGCTGCAAATCTTTCAAGACGAGGAGAGTTTCATTCGGTTTGCCCAGAAATAGGTTGTACATTTTTAAAACACATCAAACCGGGAATTAGTTTCAATTTTTTTTCAATAGAAGATTTTAAATTCCATTAATTTTTATGCGTGGACAACTATTTGGATTTTATATTTATATAAATTATTTTTTCAATAGTTTGAATGTGAATTGATATTTTGGGATTAAAAACAGTTAACCACACCGAAAGATGCAAAATTTCATATAATTTCTAACCGTGGCGACAATATAGGGTGTAATGCTAACAAAAAGAAGATGGGCTCCAAAAAAATTCGTAAGAATTAGCAAATGGGTTGTAAATTATTAGAAATAATGGCAGATGGGTTGTATGCTGTTTTCCGTAGATTTGAGGCTGACTTGTGAGCCTACTACAGGTTGACGCATATGCTTTCCTAAAAATAGGTTGACGCACACGCAACATTGTGTCAACTTAGTCAACACACGAGAGCAGTGACTATTGGATGTCCATCCAACGGCCATCGTGCTTCTTCAATCTCTGCTCTTCCTGCTCCAGCCGCTCAAACAAGCACCGGCGGGCCTGCCTGCTCCCTCCTCCCGCGGCCGACTATGCTTCCGCTCAGGACTCACCGCCCCACCGACTCCCATCGCTGGCTTAGCCATCCCTCTACTCACCCACACATGTTGTTATTCTCCGGCGACGGTAGACAAACTAGTAAACCCTTGTACTCCCCTCCGCGTGGGAAATAACTATCGAGTCTTCCCTGGCTCTGTGTCGTTCCCTTCCTAGGCCTCGCCCTCGTCCATCTCCCTGGTGCTCTCGGCGCGGCCTGGTCAACGTGGTCAATGAACGACATCCATCAGAAGTGGACTGTACGTGGAGAGGCTGACAGCTGGGTCCACGGCCGCACGCAAGGAAATGCCTCCTTATTACACGCAAAATAATGATTCCTCCACCTAACAGCTAGGACCCACCCAAAGGGCCTCTGTATTTCGTGATAAAAACGTTCCCCCCGCTGACAGCTAGGACCCATCGGAAGGGCCTCTGTATTTCGCGAAAAAAACGTTTCCCCCGCTGACAGGTCGGACCCACCAGCTATATCTTCGCACGCAAGGAAGTTCCTCCTTATTACGCACAGAAAAATGAATACCCCCCTGCTAGCTGGGACCCACCATAGTGGGAGGCTGACTTGTGGGCCTACTAAGTTGGTGGGGACGGAGGGCTTTGTCAACTTAGTCAATATGAACGATTCTAGATCTAGTGACCGTACGATGTCCATCCAACGGCCGTAGTGCTTCTTCAACCTCTGGTCTTCTTGCTCCAGCCGCCCAAACCAGCGTCGGTCGTGTCGCGTGCTCCTGCCTCCCGTGGCCAGCTGTGATGCCACGGAGGCCTCACCGCCCCCTACTACTCCCACCGCTGGCCAGGGCATCCCTCTACTCACCCACACCCCCTGTTATTCTGAGGCGACGGCAGCCTCACACCGCAGCCGAACCAGTGAACCCTCATACTCCTCTTCGCATGGGCATCCACTGCCACATCTTCCCCTTCCTAGGCCTCACCGTTGTCCACTGCCCTGGTGCTCTCGGTGCGGCGTCGTCAACGTGGTCAAGGAACGACTTCCATCGAAAGAGTGATGGACGTGGAGAGGCTGACAGCTGGGTCCACGACAGACACAAGGAAGTGCCTCCTTATTACATGCAAAATAATTATTCCTCCACCTGACAGTAGGGATCCACCGGACAGGCCATCGTATTTCACGAAAAAAACGTTTCCCCGCTGACTGCTGGGACCCACCAGCTACATCTTCGCACGCAAGGAAGTCCGTCCGGGCAAAAAAATGATTCGCCCCCCTGACTGCTGGGACCCACCAGCTACATCTTCACACGCAAGGAAGTGCCTGACAGTCGGGACCCACCTGGTCGAAGCGTACGTAGCGTTGTCATTCTGGTCGCGAACGTGTACGTAGTCGAGGTAGAGGCACGCACGTGTCGTAGTAGAGGTGCGCACATGTCATAGTAGAGGCGCGCACCTTGCATGTACACGTACATACATTGGCCAGGGTGCAAGAAAGAAAATACGGCCACGTACGTACATACGGGCAGGGTCTCGAACGCCTACTCGCGCATACGTACGGCCAGGGCTCGTGTACATGGCTGGGTCATAATGGAGAAATTGTGTGTCGATGTGTTCATGGGGAGCCAACCGGCTGGGTTGGAATGGAATGCGTCGTCGTGTTCATCGGGAGGGCTTGGACGGAACAACCGATGGAAACGAGGCATGGCGTACCGCAGAACGGAGGAAACGACCTTGCGTTCGACCGGCCACGTTCGAAACGGGATCCCGTTCATCGGGAGGGGTCAGGCGTACCGCAAAACGGAGGAAATGATCAAAACGGGGTCCCGTTGATCGGGAGGGGTGTGGCATACCGCAAAACGGAGGAAACAGATTTGTGTTGGAGCGCTACGGTCGAAACGGGGGTCCTGTTCATTGGGACGGGTGTGGCATACCGCAAAACTGGACTCCACGGGATACTGTTCATCTCCACCATCGACCTCCTCCAGCCTCCACGGGCTACTGTTCATCCACCGTCGACCTCCTCCAGCCTCCACCTTTGATTGTTCATCCACGGGCTCCTGTTCATCAAGCCTCCACCGCGCGCTCCTCCATCGGCTACTATTCAACCAACCCTCTCCATAGGGTGCTGTTCAACCACCCCTCCATGGGTTACTGTTCATCCAGCCCTCCACCGCCTACTGTTCAACCTTCCCTCCACGGGGTCATGTTCATCCATCCCTCCACGGGGTCATGTTCATCCACGCCCAACCAACTCGACCGATCGGGGTCCTGTTCATCCAGTGGAAACACCACGGGGTCCTGTTCATCCAACCCCCCACCGTGAACTGTTCATCCAAGCCCCCAACAACGCTCATTGTTCATCTAGGGAAGCGAGGCAGGAGGTTCGATCGGCTTCAGTTAGCAGCAGTAGCGAACGAAGGAATCGCTCGATCGGGTTCAGCAACGCGTAGCCTGCAGCGCAATCGCTCAGGTTCAGTTAGAGCCCAACGCCTCGCACCCATGCGCGTACGTGTACAAGAGAAACGTGCATCGCTTGGCCTCCGACCACCCACCATAACCAGGAACTCCCCGATATTTTCCTCGCCCTCGCTTCTACCACGTTTTTCCCAATCATGCAGGGCCCAAAGAATGTCATGCAGCTGCGTCTCTGGCCCGCCAAGGACAGAAAGCCCATTTTCTGTCATGATTTTTTGTCATGTAAGTAGGAGCCCACCACATCTATGATGATACCGGGTTTTGTCACAATTATCGTCATAGAAGTGTCATAAGTATGACAGAAAAAAAATCGTTCGGCCCAAAATGTCACGGATGTGTCTTTTTTTGTAGTGTAAGCCATTGGACCTTGTAGGGACGGGGATGCTTCATCTTGACCAATTGTAGTTTGGAACATATCTGTTCACTTGCCAAATTGTGGCAACTTCCTCCATCGATGATGACCTTCATGAAACAACCATTTATGCCGGCCTAGGATTAAAAAACTGAGATTCTCAATTTTTCAGGATGACGACAAGTTTGTAATTCATTCACATTCCTTAAATGAGACCTAAACATGCACCCAATGACACATGTACGGTTTCCCATCCATTTTGCTTCACTGGAGCATGTGCTTGTAGTTCAAATTTGAATTATGGAGTAATAAGTGCATAGAAAAATTAATTAGTAATATATACAATGGCCAAACGAGCCCTGAACAGTTTCAAATTTCAGCACGATACTCCTATTATTTTATGTTGCCTATAGAAAACAAAGTTCAAGGCGAGAAGAGGCAACGATTATGGTTTCGCCCACCGAAACCACGAGGGTTGCGAGAACCTTCGGTTTGTAAGAGGCTTGTCATATAGCTTTGCCCAAAATGGACAATTATATGTACCATGTAGTGACACCCTGCCAAGTTTCATGATTTCCTGGTGAGTTTTGGATTTACAGAGATTTCAAAACCGAGATGTGCAATGTTTGTGGCCAAGGCAGGACGGCGAGACGGTTGAATTCATTCCGATTCGTTCCATGGGACCTAAACATGCACCTCAAGGACACATGTACATTTTTTTCTAGCCATTTTTGTGCACTGGAGCATGTATGTGTAGTTCGGATTTGAATTATGGACATTAAATTCCTAGAAAACTCAATTGATGAATAAAAAGGGTCAAACGAACCCTGAATAATTTCAAAGTTCAATGCGAATCTCCTGTTGTTCTGTGTTGCGTGTAGATGAAAATACGAGGCTAGAAGAGGGAGCGATTATCGTTTGGCCCACAAGGGGACATGCTTCCCCATCAAAACCACAAGGGTTCTTGCGACATGCTCCGGTTTGTAAGAGGTTTGTAATAAAGCTTGGCCCAAATTGGCAATGTTTTTACCACGACATATATGTGCCATGACGTGACACCATGCCACCTTTGATGACTTTCTGGTGAGTTTTGGATTTATGGGGACTTAAAAACCAAGAATCCAAATGTTTGAGGATGCGCCAAGACGCCGGTAAGGTTGTTCGTTCCCATTCCTGACATGGAACTTAAACATGCACCTAAGGACACATGTATAATTTTCTAGCCATTTTGGTGAACTGAAGCATGTATTTGTAGTTCATATTTGAATTGTGGACACTAAATGCCTAGGAAAATCAATTAGTGTATAAAAAGGCCAAACAAACCCTGAGTAAGTTTAAATTTCAGCATGGATATCATGTTGTTCCATGTTTCCCGTATAAGAAAATACAAGGCGAAAAGAGGGAGCGATTACGTTTCGCTACAAGGGGAACACGTTTCCCTATCGGAACGACGAGGCTTCTTTGAGAGAAGCTCCGGTTTGTAAGAGGTTTGTAATAAAGCTTGGCCCAAATTGGCAATGTTTTTACCATGACATATATGTGCCATGCCATGACACCATGCCACCTTTGATGAATTTCTGGTGAGTTTTGGATTTATGGGGATTTAAAAACTGAGATTCCAAATGCTTGGGGACGAGCCAGGACACCGGTACGGTTGTAATTCATTCTCATTCCTGGCATGGGACCTAAACATGCACCCAAGGACAAATGTACAATTTTTTCTAGCCATTTTGGCGAACTTGAGCATGTATTTGTAGTTCAGATTTTTTCTAGCCATTTTGGCGAACTTGAGCATGTATGAGTACTTAGATAAGTTCGTCGTGGTTTACCTCGATGATATTCTTATTTACTCGAAGAACGAGGAAGAGCATGCCGAACATCTTAGACTTGTGTTAGAAAAACTCAGAGAGCACCGCCTTTATGCCAAGTTCTCCAAGTGTGAATTTGGTTGCCAGAAGTGACCTACCTAGGCCACGTAATCTCTGGTAAGGGCATTGCTGTCAATCCCGAGAGAGTTAAGGCCGTTCTCGATTGGACTCCACCTGAAACTGTTAAACAAATTAGGAGTTTCCTTGGTCTAGCCAGCTATTGTCGCCGCTTTGTTGAAAACTTCTCTAAAGTGGCCAAACCTCTCACGGAACTTCTCAAGAAAGATAAAAAGTTTGAGTGGTCCCCACAGTGTGAATACAGTTTTCAGGAACTGAAAAGACGCCTGACTTCTGCTCCCATACTTGTGCCACCGGATTTCACTAAAGACTTTGTTATCTACTGCGACGCCTCACGACAGGGACTAGGTTGCATTCTTATGCAGGATCGTCATGTGATTGCCTATGCATCTCGACAGTTGCATCCACATGAGGAGAATTATCCTACACATGATCTAGAGCTTGCAGCCATAGTCTATGCACTCAAGACCTGGCGACATTACCTTCTTGGTAAACGCTGCGAGATCTACACTGATCACCAGAGTCTCAAGTATATCTTCACCCAACCAGATTTGAACCTTAGGCAAAGACGTTGGTTGGAGTTGATCTCAGATTATGATCTAGGGATTACCTACACCCCACACAAAGCTAATGTCATGGCTGATGCGCTAAGTCGTAAATCCTATTGCAATAATCTCATGTTGCAGCAGGGCCAACCACTTCTCCATGAGGAATTCTGTAAGCTTAACCTTCACATTGCTCCTCACGGATTCCTTTCTACCTTGGTGGTGAAACCTACTCTTGTAGATCATATCATAGAAGCTCAGAAGCATGATACGGGGATTACCCGGATCAAGAGAAACATTGCCAAGGGTATTGCTGGTAGTTTCTCTATAGATGATCGAGGTGTCGTTTTCTTTGGGAACCGCCTGGTGGTTCCCAAGAAGCAACATCTTCGGCAACTGATACTTAAGGAAGCTCATGAATCTCCTCTCACGATTCATCCCGGTAGTACTAAGATGTATCAGGACCTATGCCAGAGGTTCTGGTGGACTAGGATGAAGAGATAAATTTCTCAGTTTATCGCTAACTGCGATGTTTGTCGTCGCGTTAAGGCAGAGCATCAAAGACCTGCTAGCACCCTTCAGCCTTTAGCTATTCCTGAATGGAAATGGGATAAAGTTGGTATGGACTTCATCACCGGCTTTCCCAGGACCAAGAGAGGGAATAATGCTATCTTCGTAGTCATTGATCGTCTCTCCAAAGTGGCGCACTTCCTACCTGTTCGAGAGAGTATCACTGCTAGTCAGCTCGCTGACTTATATATTTCTCGAATAGTATCACTTCATGGTGTTCCACTAGAGATCAATTCAGACCGTGGCAGTCTTTTCACTTCTCATTTCTGGGAGAGTTTCCAAACTGCCATGGGAACCCATCTTTCCTTCAGTACCGCTTTCCACCCTCAATCAAGTGGTCAGGTGGAACGGGTCAACCAAATTCTCGAAGACATGCTTAGAGCTTGCGTTATCTCATTCGGTATGGATTGGGAGAAATGCCTTCCTTTCGCCAAGTTTTCTTATAACAATAGCTATCAATCCAGTCTCAAGAAAGCTCCTTTTGAGATTCTCTATGGACAAAGATGTCGAACACCTTTGAACTGGTCAGAAACCGGTGAAAGACAATTCTTTGGACCGGACATGATCCAGGAGGCAGAAGAGCAAGTTCGCATCATTCGTGAGAATTTGAAAACAGCCCAGTCTCGTCAAAAGAGCCAGTATGATCGTCATCATAAGGATATGACTTATGAAGTTGGTGACTAAGCTTACCTTCGGGTTACTCCTTTGAAGGGTACCCATCGTTACGGTATCAAGGGCAAGTTGGCTCCTCATTACATTGGTCCTTTTCGCATTCTCACTAAACGAGGAGAGGTTTCCTACCAGTTGGAACTACCCCCACATCTTTCTCGAGTTCATGATGTCTTCCACGTTTCTCAACTCAGGCGTTGCTTCTCGGATCCCATCCGCGAAGTGGACCACGAAACGCTTGATCTCCAAGATAACCTCACATACCGAGAGTACCCGGTTCGCATTCTTGATCAAGCAGAGCGTGTCACTCGACGTCATAACATCAAGTTTCTCAAGGTTCAGTGGTCTCATCATTCCGAGAGAGAAGCTACCTGGGAGCGAGAAGATCGTCTTCAAATGGAGTACCCTGCTTTCTTTCCGTCGACCCCTGAATCTCGAGACGAGATTCTTTCAAGTGGGGGCGAGTTGTCACATCCCTAGTTCTGGTATGACCTAGACTAGCTAGTCATTTTTGCATCATATTTAAATTCCATTTAATTTTGAAATGGGGATTTGTGAAACCCTCAGAATCATTTTTAGAAATGACCCAAATAAAAATTGCTCCAAAAAGGTCCAAGAAAATGCTCATGTTGCTCTCTGAAAATATTGTACAGAGATAAAAATCAAACCAATATTTTTAAGAGCCCATAAGTATTTATTTTGGGCATTTGGAATTAATGCATAAATATTTGCATTGCATATATATTTTTTATATATATAATATATGTCCAAAAATTATGCCATTTGATGAGGAGCTCTGGAATAATACCACTAGTTCCTACAAAAATTGGCATAAGTAAATAAAATGATTTAGTATTATTATTAAATCAAAACAAACGTCAGAAAAATAGAAAAGAAAACAGATAGGAAAAGGGAACCTACCTGGGCCAACTCACCTGTGCAGCCTGGCCTGGCCCTGCGGCCCAGCAGGCCGGCCCAGCCCAACTGCCAGGAGCTTCTTCAAGCTCCTGCCAGTAGGAGCTGTTGCGTGGCTGCGCCACAGCCGGCCATGGCCACGTCTCCCCGCCACCTCCTGCTTCCCCTCCTCGTCGCTCTAGCCTCCCTGCACGTCGCCACGCGCCCCCCAGACCCTCTCACTCTCCCCAGTCCTCTCCTCTCCTCTCCCTCGCTCTCTCTCTCTCACGGCCGAGCGCCACCGCCGCCACCGGCCACTGTTGTCGCGCCCTCGACCACTGCCGCACCTCCCCGACGCGCTCGACAGCTCCGCCGGGACCCCCTCTCCCTCCTCACCGAGCCAAGCAACCCGGGAGAGCTCTGCTTCATCCTCGGCGCCGTCGTCTTCATCTCCGTCCGCCGAAGATCGTCCTCGCCGCCACGCCGCCGTCCGGCCTCCCCTGAGCCCGCTGAAGACGCCACCGGAACCACAGTGAGCTCCTGCCACGTTCCCCTCTCTCCGTTTAGCCGCCCGCATGTTGTAGCCCCTTTTCCCCACCACGGCCGAAGCCTCTCGCCGCCGTCCATGTCGCCGCCATCGCCCTGGCCACCGCAGCCCGCAACCGAGCTCGTCACCGTGCTCCTGGTGCCACGAGGGTGCCGCAGAGCCCCTCGAGTGGCCTCCCCGTGCCCCACAGCCCGCTCCCGCTCGGAGCCCGTGCTCCGGCCGCCGCCGTGAGCTTCGCTCCGGCGAGCTCCGGCCCCCCAGCTCCTCCTACCTGCCCCAACAAATGCGCGAGAGCCCGGGCTACGCCCCGGTGCTCTCACACGCCGCCCCCGTGGCCTGTGGCGCGGACTCCGCCGCGTCTAGAGGTCGCCGGCGGCGAGCCCCGTCGCCTGAGCCCTACCACGTGGGCCCGGCCCGTCAGGTGATTAGCTTAGTGCTAATCACCGCTTATTTAACCCCCTGACACTGACCAGTGGGCCGAGTGCCACTAATCCTTTAATTAAGATAAAACTAACCCCCCTGTTTAACCCGTGTCACTGACGTGTGGACCCCACACGTCAGGTTTCACCAGTCAACGTTGTTGACTTGCTGACGCAAGCATGACGTAGTGCTGACGCAATTATTTATTTTCTGGATTTAAATTAAATCAGGAATTCCAGAAAATTAGCAAAACTTCAAAAAATCATAGAAATTCAACCGTAACTCAGATTGAAATAATTTATATATGAAAAATTATCAGAAAAATGCAATCTTTCCATCTGTACTAGTTTCATGCATGATAAACCAACTTATACCTACTGTATAAGTGAAAACACTAAATGGCTTATATAAAGAGCTTATTTTGGAGATGCATTTGAATCTTTGGGTCGAATGGATTTCACCCAAATAAAAGCTAGTTGCATTAGCTTAATCAGCATCACATCTACATGCCATGTTCATGCATCATATTGTTGCATATGCTTGTGTATTGATTGCCGACACCGTTCCTTCTCGATAGGTCCTGCTCTGGAGACCGTTCCAGAGTACCTGTCTGAGGAGCAGTGCCTTCCTTGTTGATATACCAGGCAAGCAAACCCCCTTGTTCATTCCAATACAATCCTACTCTCTCGCTCCTGCTCTCATTTATTGCATTAGGACAACAACAATTCAATTGCTACTTTGTGCTGCGGTAGTTGAACCCATTCCTTTGCATGACCTGTCATTGCCACAGTAAATAGTTGAAACCCACTAGCATGTGTAGGTGTTGATTGAAGCCGTTGTTGTGCTCCTACCATGCTATGCCTGCTATTGCTTAGAGTTGTGTCAGGTCTGATTCATTGGGAATGAATTGGAGTGTTATGATACATTCTGGTGCTGAGAGTTAAGTGTGTGAACACGATTTGGTAAAGGTAGCGGTGAGAGGCCATGTAGGAGTACATGGTGGGTTGTCTCACTGGAACCGTCCTTAAGCACTGAGTTCTATGTATGTTGTCCAATGACTCGATACTACCACACATTGGGCTCCGGGCGCTCCAAGCCCTCTCGACTTATTAACCAACTTGATCTCTGTCCAGGAGTCGCAACTAGTTTCTGGTGTTTGTAGGTAGTGTTAGTAGTCTACCAAGTGGCACCCGGCCAGGTGGGCTTGGGACAGACTAGGCACAAGTGGCACGGTGTACCAAGCATAGATCCATCCGGCGAGGTGGGCTTGGGAACCCTGCACACATCATTTAGGGCCGTGAGCGACACCCCGGCCGGATCTCCTTGCGGATGGAACCCGAATAGGCGATAAACCTGGATTAGAGTCTTGTGTGGTTAGTTAGGTCATGGCCGACACCCTTGCCAGGCTTCCGCTTGAAGGTTGCCGAGATACATGACGTGTACATGGCGGTAAGTGGCGAGAGCGTGTGTGAAGAAGTACACCCCTGCAGGGTTAACATGATCTATTCGAATAGCCGGGTCCGCGGTTATGGACTTCTTGGATGCTTACATGGTACATAGATAACTTGAAGTGGATACTCTAAAATGCTCAAGACAAGTGTGAGTGCTATGGATGGCTTTCCCGTAGGGAGACGGGGATGAATCCATAGTAGTGTATTGTGTGGTGAATAGTGGACTCGTGTACGTTGTCTCACCTCAAGAAGTTCTGGTAGTCGTAGAACAGGATAGCCACAGAGTCAAAGCTGGCTTGCTGCAACTAAACCCCACATTACCCTCTTGATACAAATGCATGTATGATAGGATCTGATGTAAGTCTTGCTGAGTACCTTTGTACTCATGTTGCTTTATTTATGTTTTTGCAGCGGAGACTTCGGTCTTACTAGTGTTCTCGTGGACTTCGACAAGTAGCTTGTACCTCAGCTACGATCTTGATCGGATATTGTAGTTAGTCAGGCTCTTCAGCCTTTTTCATTTGTAGATGTCTGTACCCAGACATGTAATGCTTCCGCTTGTTGCTTGTATGCTCTGTATGATGGGTCTTGTGACCCCTGTTTGCAATAAATGCTATGATGGCTCTTCTGAGCCCTTATCTATATGAGTTGTTGAGTTATGTTGTGATGCCATGTTGTACAGCACATACTTGCATGTTATGCGTACGTGTGATGTGTATTGCTATGTGTGGGATCTGACTATCTAGTTGTTTATCCTTAGTAGCCTCTCTTACCACGACATATATGCGTCATGACGTGATACCATGCCAACTTTCATGACTTCCTGGTGAGTTTAGAATTTACAGGGATTTAAAAACCGAGATTCTAAATGTTTGAGGACGAGCCAGGACGCCGGTACGGTTGTAATTCATTCCTATTCCTGGCATGGGACCTAAACATGCACGCAAGGACACATGTATAATTTTTGTAGCCATTTTGGTGAACTTGAGCATGTATTTGAAGTTCATATTTGAATTATGGACATTAAATGCCTAGGAAACTCAATTAGTGTATAAAAAGGTCAAACAAACCCTGAATAAGTTTAAATTTCAGCACGGATATCATGTCATTCAGTGTTGCCCATAGAAGAAAATACAAGGCAAAAAGAGGCTGTGATTATGTTTTGACAACAAGGGGAACATGTTTCCTTATCAGAACCACGAGGCTTCTTTGAGAGAAGCTCTGGTTTGTAAGAAGTTTGTAATAAAGCTTGGCCCAAATTGGACAATGTTTTTACCATGACATATATGTGCCATTACGTGACACCATGCCTACTTTCATGACTTTCTGGTGAGTTTAGGATTTACGGGGATTTAAAAACCGAGATTCCAATGTTTGAGGACGAACCAGGATGCTGGTACGGTTGTAATTAGTTCCCATTCCTGGCATGGGACCTAAACATGCACCCAAGGACACATGCATGCATAATTTTTCTAGCCATTTTGGTGAACTGGAGCATGTATTTCAGGTTCAGATTTGAATTATGGACATTAAATGCCTAGGAAACTCAATTAGTGTATAAAAAGGCCAAACAAACCCTGAATAAGTTTAAATTTTAGCACAGATATCTTGTCGTTCCATGTTGCCGGTAGAAGAAAATACAAGGCGAAAAGAGGCAGTGGTTATCATTTCCCCCACAAGAGGGACACATTTCCCTATCGGAACCATGAGGCTTCTTTGAGAAAAGCTCCGGTTTGTAAGAGGCTTGTAATAAAACTTGCGCCAAAATGGATGAAAAAAATTCCTCGACATATATGTGTCATGTCGTGACACCATGCCAAGTTTCACGATTTTCGGGTGAGTTTTGGATTTACTGGGATTTTAAAACCAAGATTCTTCTCACGAAATGTTTTCAAATAGCACACGGTTCACTCACGAAATCCGTGTGCCTACCAAACCGTGGCCAATGCCCCCTCCCCCTGCTGCGCGCGCGATCTGAGTCATGCGTTCTGATTGGTCAGAACCCAAACCCCATGGATCTTACGTCTGCACTGTTGGATGCTCCCAGATCAAACGATAACCCTCAGCCCTTTCGACAGCACATGCAGTACATGGGTAAGCACTGTGCGCATCTGTCATGCTAGCTCGCGCTTCCTTCTCTACTACATTTTCTAACAGGCTACCATTTCCCACCATTGCTCTCATCGGTTTCCCGCCTCTTCTCCCATCGGTTTCCCACTACTAGTGTCAGTGCTCATTGAAGGCTAGGAGGCGACACACCAGCCATGTAAATATCGCACACAGTTTCTAAAAGCACAAATATGCGTTATAGGAAGGACTAGGTCCCATAGGGTGACCAGCGTGAAACGCCTTAAAGGCAAGGAGGCAATTCCTATCAGCAAGGTGTCGCTTCTCATCTGCTAGCCTAGTCGAATAGAACGCAGAAGTTAAGCATGCTCAGGCTAGAGTAGTCCAAGGATGGGTGACCCGGTGGGAAGTTGCATATCTCAAGATTCATTTAATCGCCATGACACGGTCGTTATAGAGATAAAGAGATAAATATCTCTATAGTGACCTGACATGATGATTATATAAACCTTGGGATCCTTATTTTGCTAATTCATAGACTATGTTTTTATAGGTTATTTTTTGCTATAAAATCACCACGACTACGCAAGTGCGAGAAAATGGTGGAGTTACTGGCTTAACCATGTGCGATGCAAGGGCGCTGTAAAATCACCATGACCGCGCAAGCTAAAGGTGGGTAAGTTTATTTAGAAATTAGGACGAACCGTGTGCGATAGACCAGCTAGCTAGAAATATAAAAAAACTACCCGTCTTGAGAATTGCAAAAATCGGCGGTTCAGCCACTTTTCCTTATTATCATACACGCATATTCTTATTGTACCATGCGTGATCTTGGGCACTCCCTCCCCGCATCAATTCCTTTACCCAAATTTTAGTAGCCGTTGTACTTCAAACATCGCCCACACTCCTCCAGCATTGACCTCATAGTAAAATGCAGTAGTCGACGCATTTGAACTGTCTCCCTCCCTCATCCACCACCATCTCCACCCACCATTACTAAAATTTTCAGTAGTCGCGGCTTATCCTCAAACACCACCATCCCCCTCCCTCCACAGTCCCCCCACCCAGCCCCCTCCCCCCTTGAATCCTAGCTCGTGGCTGCTGCCGACGCCGCCACCAACCCATGTCGGTCTGCCCGTTCCTCCTAGCTTTTGTAATAGAGTTCAGATTACTCAGAGATTCCCATATCATCGCCCTGTTGGGGAACGTTGCAGAAAATTAAAATTTTTCCTACGGTTTCACCAAGATCCATCTATGAGTTCATCTAAGCAACGAGTCAAGGGAGAGAGTTTGCATCTACATACCACTTGTAGATCGCGTGCGGAAGCTTGCAAGGTGATGATGTAGTCGTACTCGACGTGATCCAAATCACCGATGACCAGCGCCGAACGGACGGCACCTCCGCGTTCAACACACGTATGGGACGGGAGACGTCTCCTCCTTCTTGATCCAGCAAGGGGGAAGGAGAGGTTGATGAAGATCCAGCAGCACGACGGCGTGGTGGTGGATGCAGGGCGTCACAGCAGCAGGGCTTCGCCGAGACTGCGAGGGAGAGACGTAACGGGGGGAGATGGAGGCGCCAGGGGCTGGTGTATGAAGTCCCTCCTCTCCCCCACTATATATAGGGGTGCCAAGGGGGGGCGCCGGCCCTAGTAGATGAGATCTACTAGGGGGGGCGGCGGCCTAGGGGAGGTTTCCCTCCCCCCCAAGGCACCTAGGGGTGCCTTCCACCACTAGGACTCCTCCTAGGGGGAAACCCTAGGCGCATGGGCCTATAGGGGCTGGTGCCCTTGGCCCATGAAGGCCAAGGCGCACCCCCTACAGCCCATGTGGCCCCCCGGGACAGGTGGCCCCACCCGGTGGACCCCCGGGACCCTTCCGGTGGTCCCGGTACAATACCGATAACCCCCAAACTTGTCCCGATGCCCGAAATAGCACTTCCTATATATAATTCTTTACCTCCGGACCATTCCGGAACTCCTTGTGACGTCCGGGATCTCATCCGGGACTCCGAACAACATTCGGGTTTCTGCATATACATATCTTCATAACCCTAGCGTCACCGAACCTTAAGTGTGTAGACCCTACGGGTTCGGGAGACATGCAGACATGACCGAGACGCTCTCAGTCAATAACCATCAGCGGGATCTGGATACCCATGATGGCTCCCACATGCTCCTCGATTTTGTCATCGGATGAACCACGATGTCGAGGATTCGATCAAACCCTGTATGCAATTCCCTTTGTCAATCGGTACGTTACTTGCCCGAGACTCGATCGTCGGTATCCCAATACCTTGTTCAGTCTCGTTACCGGCAAGTCACTTTACTCGTACCGTAATGCATGATCCCGTGTCCAACACCTTGGTCACATTGAGCTCAATATGATGATGCATTACCGAGTGGGCCCAGAGATACCTCTCCGTCATACGGAGTGACAAATCCCAGTCTCGATCCGTGTCAACCCAACAGCTACTTTCGCAGATACCTGTAATGCACCTTTATAATCACCCAGTTACGTTGTGACGTTTGATACAGCCAAGGCACTCCTACGGTATCCGGGAGTTACACGATCTCATGGTCTAAGGAAGAGATATTCGACATTGGCAAAGCTCTAGCAAAACAAACTACACGATCTTTTATGCTATGCTTAGGATTGGGTCTTGTCCATCACATCATTCTCCTAATGATGTGATCCCGTTATCAACGACATCCAATGTCCATAGTCAGGAAACCATGACTATCTGTTGATCACAACGAGCTGGTCAACTAGAGGCTTACCAGGGACATATTGTGGTCTAAGTATTCACACGTGTATTACGATTTCCGGATAATACAGTTATAGCATGAATAAAAGACAATTATCATGAACAATGAAATATAATAATACTTTTATTATTGCCTCTAGGGCATATTTCCAACAGTCTCCCACTTGCACTAGAGTCACCAATCTAGTTACATTGTGATGAATCGAACACCCATAGAGTTCTGGTGTTGATCATGTTTTGCACGCGAGAGAGGTTTAGTCAGCGGATCTGCGACATTCAGATCCATGTGCACTTTGCAAATCTCTATGTCTCCATCTTAAACATTTTCACGGATGGAGTTGAAACGACGCTTGATGTGCCTGGTCTTCTTGTGAAACCTGGGCTCCTTGGCGAGGGCAATAGCTCCAGTGTTGTCACAGAAGAGTTTGATCGGCCCCGACGCATTGGGTATGACTCCTAGGTCGGTGATGAACTCCTTCACCCAAATCGCTTCATGTGCTGCCTCCGAGGCTGCCATGTACTCCGCTTCACACGTAGATCCCGCCACGACGCTCTGCTTGCAGCTGCACCAGCTTACTGCTCCACCATTCAACATATACACGTATCCGGTTTGTGACTTAGAGTCATCCAGATCTGAGTCGAAGCTAGCGTCGACGTAACCCTTTACGACGAGCTCTTCGTCTCCTCCATAAACGAGAAACATGTCCTTTGTCCTTTTCAGGTACTTCAGGATATTCTTGACCGCTGTCCAGTGTTCCTTGCCGGGATTACTTTGGTATCTTGCTACCAAACTTATGGCAAGGTTTACATCGGGTCTGGTACACAGCATGGCATACATAATAGATCCTATGGCTGACGCATAGGGGATTACACTCATCTCTTCTTTATCTTTTGCCGTGGTCGGTGACTGAGCTGAGCTCAGTCTCATACCTTGTAACATAGGCAAGAACCCCTTCTTGGACTGATCCATTCTGAATCTCTTCAAAATCTTATCAAGGTATGTGCTTTGTGAAAGACCTATGAGGCGTCTCGATCTATCTCTATAGATCTTGATGCCTAATATATAAGCAGCTTCTCCAAGGTCCTTCATTGAAAAACACTTATTCAAGTAGGCCTTAATGCTGTCCAGAAATTCTATATTATTTCCCATCAGGAGTATGTCATCTACATATAATATGAGAAATGCTACAGAGCTCCCACTCACTTTCTTGTAAACGCAGGCTTCTCCATAAGTCTGCATAAAACCAAACGCTTTGATCATCTCATCAAAGCGAATGTTCCAACTCCGAGATGCTTGCACCAGTCCATAAATGGATCGCTGGAGCTTGCATACTTTGTTAGCGTTCCGAGGATCGACAAAACCTTCCGGCTGCATCATATACAGTTCTTCCTTAAGATGCCCGTTAAGGAATGCTGTTTTGACGTCCATCTGCCATATCTCATAATCATAGTATGCGGCAATTGCTAACATGATTCGGACGGACTTTAGCTTCGCTACGGGAGAGAATGTCTCGTCGTAGTCAATCCCTTGAACCTGTCGATAACCCTTAGCGACAAGTCGAGCTTTATAGATGGTAACATTACCATCCGCGTCCGTCTTCTTCTTAAAGATCCATTTGTTTTCTATCGCTCGCCGATCATCGGGCAAGTCTGTCAAAGTCCATACTTTGTTTTCATACATGGATTCTATCTCGGATTTCATGGATTCAAGCCATTTGTTGGAATCCGGGCCCGCCATTCTTCTTCATAGTTCGAAGGTTCATTGTTGTCTAACAACATGATTTCCAGGACAGGGTTGCCGTACCACTCTGGTGCGGAACGTGTCCTTGTGGACCTACGAAGTTCAGCAGTAACTTGATCCGAAGTACTTTGATCATTATCATGGTTTTCCTCTTCAGTTGGTGTGGGCATCACAGGAACGGTTTCCTGTGCTACGTCACTATCCCGCTCAAGAGGTAGTACTTAATCGAGTTCTACTTTCCTCCCACTTACTTCTTTCGAGAGAAACTCTTTTTCCAGAAAGCATCCGTTCTTGGCAACAAAGATCTTGCCTTCGGATCTTAAGTAGAAGGTATACCCTATAGTTTCCTTAGGGTATCCTATGAATACGCATTTTTCCGACTTGGGTTCGAGCTTTTCAGGTTGAAGTTTCTTGACATAAGCTTCGCATCCCCAAACTTTTAGAAACGACAGCTTAGGTTTCTTTCCAAACCATAATTCATATGGTGTCGTCTCAACGGATTTAGACGGTGCCCTATTTAAAGTGAATGTAGCTGTCTCTAGAGCGTATCCCCAAAATGATAGCGGTAAATCGGTAAGAGACATCATAGACCGCACCATATCCAATAGAGTGCGATTACGACGTTCGGACACACCGTTTCGCTGAGGTGTTCCAGGCGGCGTGAGCTGTGAAACGATTCCACATTTCTTTAAGTGTGTACCAAATTCGTGACTTAAGTATTCTCCTCCACGATCTGATCGTAAGAATTTTATCTTTCGGTCACGTTGATTCTCCACCTCATTCTGAAATTCCTTGAACTTTTCAAAGGTCTCAGACTTGTGTTTCATTAAGTAGACATACCCATATCTACTCAAGTCATCTGTGAGAGTGAGAACATAACGATATCCTACGCGAGCCTCAACGCTCATTGGACCGCACACATCGGTATGTATGATTTCCAACAAGTTGGTTGCTCGCTCCATTGTTCCGGAGAACGGAGTCTTGGTCATTTTACCTAAGAGGCATGGTTCGCACGTGTCAAACGATTCATAATCAAGAGACTCTAAAAGTCCATCGGCATGGAGCTTCTTCATGCGCTTGACACCAATGTGACCAAGGCGGCAGTGCCACAAGTATGTGGGACTATCGTTATCAACTTTAAATCTTTTGGCATCTAAACTATGAACATGTGTAATATTACGCTCGAGATTCATTAAGAATAAACCATTGACCATCGGAGCATGACCATAAAACATATCTCTCATATAAATCGAACAACCATTATTCTCAGACTTAAATGAGTAGCCATCTCGTATTAAACGAGATCCTGATACAATGTTCATGCTCAAACTTGGCACTAAATAACAATTATTAAGGTTCAAAACTAATCACGTAGGTAAATGTAGAGGCAGCGTGCCGACGGCGATCACATCGACTCTGGAACCATTCCCGACGCGCATCGTCACCTCGTCCTTTGCCAGTCTCCTTTTATTCCGCAGCTCCTGCTGTGAGTTACAAATATGAGCAACGGCACCGGTATCAAATACCCAGGAGTTACTACGATTACTGGTAAGGTACACATCAATCACATGTATATCAAATATACCTTTGGTGTTGCCGGCCTTCTTATCCGCTAAGTATTTGGGGCAGTTCCGCTTCCAGTGACCCTTCCCCTTGCAATAAAAGCAGTCAGTCTCAGGCTTGGGTCCATTCTTTGACTTCTTCCCGGTAACTGGCTTACCAGGCGCGGCAACATCTTTGCCGTCCTTCTTGAAGTTCTTCTTACCCTTGCCCTTCTTGAACTTAGTGGTCTTATTGACCATCAACACTTGATGTTCTTTCTTGATTTCAGCCTCTGCTGACTTCAGCATCGAGAACACTTCAGGAATGGTCTTTTCCATCCCCTGCATGTTGTAGTTCATCACAAAGCTCTTGTAGCTTGGTGGGAGCGACTGGAGGATTCTGTCAATGACCGCCTCATCTGGGAGGTTAATGTTCAGCTGGGTCATACGGTTGTGCAACCCAGACATCTTCAGGATGTGCTCACTGACAGAACTGTTTTCCTCCATCTTACAACTGTAGAACTTGTCGGAGACATCATATCTCTCGACCCGGGCATGAGATTGAAAAACTAGTTTCAGCTCTTCGAACATCTCATATGCTCCGTGGTGCTCAAAACACTTTTGGAGCCCCGGTTCTAAGCTGTAAAGCATGCCGCACTGAACGAGGGAGTAATCATCAGCACGAGACTGCCAAGCATTCATAATGTCTTGGTTCTCTGGGACGGGAGCGTCACCTAGCGGTCCTTCTAGGACATATTGTTTCCTGGCAGCTATGAGGATGATCCTCAGGTTCCGGACCCAGTCCGTATAGTTGCTGCCATCATCTTTCAGCTTGGTTTTCTCTAGGAACGCGTTGAAGTTCATGTTGACATTAGCGTTGGCCATTGATCTACAAGACATATTTGCAAAGGTTTTAGACTAAGTTCATGATAATAAAGTTCTAATCAAATTATGAACTCCCACTTAGATTAGACATCCCTCTAGTCATCTAAGTGTTACACGATCCGAGTCGACTAGGCCGTGTCCGATCATCACGTGAGACGGACTAGTCATCGTCGGTGAACATTCTCATGTTGATCGTATCTTCCATACGACTCGTGTTCGACCTTTTGGTCTCCGTGTTCCGAGGCCATGTCTGCACATGCTAGGCTCGTCAAGTTAACCCTAAGTGTTTTCGCTGTGTAAAACTGTCTTACACCCGTTGTATGTGAACGTAAGAATCCATCACACCCGATCATCACGTGGTGCTTAGAAGCGACGAACTGTAGCAACGGTGCACAGTTAGGGGAGAACACTTCTTGAAATTTTTGTAAGGGATCATCTTATTTACTACCGTCGTCCTAAGTAAACAAGATGCATAAACATAATAAACATCACATGCAATTATATAGTTGTGACATGATATGGCCAATATCATATAGCTCCATTGATCTTCATCTTCGGGGCTCCATGATCATCTTGTCACCGGCTTGACACCATGATCTCCATCATCGTGTCTTCATGAAGTTGTCACGCCAACGACTACTTCTACTTCTATGACTAACGTTTAGCAATAAAGTAAAGTAGTTTACATGGCGTTATTCAATGACACGTAGGTCATACAAAAAATAAAGACAACTCCTATGGCTCCTGCCGGTTGTCATACTCATCGACATGCAAGTCGTGAATCCTATTACAAAGAACATGATCTCATACATCACAATTCATCATTCATCACAACTTCTGGCCATATCACATCACATGATCAATCGCTGCAAAAACAAGTTAGACGTCCTCTAATTGTTGTTGCATCTTTTACGTGGCTGCAATTGGGTTCTAGCAAGAACGTTTTCTTACCTACAAATCACCACAACGTGATTTTGTCAACTTCTATTTACCCTTCATAAGGGCCCTGTTCATCGATTCCGCTCCAACTAAAGTGGGAGAGACAGACACCCGCCAGCCACCTTATGCAACTAGTGCATGTCAGTCGGTGGAACCGGTCTCACGTAAGCGTACGTGTAAGGTTGGTCCGGGCCGCTTCATCCCACAATACCATTGAGCAAGAAAAGACTAGTAGAGGCAAGTAAGATGACAAAATCCACGCCCACAACAAAATTGTGTTCTACTCGTGCAAAGAGAACTACGCATAGACCTAGCTCATGATGCCACTGTTGGGGAACGTTGCAGAAAATTAAAATTTTTCCTACGGTTTCACCAAGATCCATCTATGAGTTCATCTAAGCAACGAGTCAAGGGAGAGAGTTTGCATCTACATACCACTTGTAGATCGCGTGCGGAAGCTTGCAAGGTGATGATGTAGTCGTACTCGACGTGATCCAAATCACCGATGACCAGCGCCGAACGGACGGCACCTCCGCGTTCAACACACGTATGGGACGGGAGACGTCTCCTCCTTCTTGATCCAGCAAGGGGGAAGGAGAGGTTGATGAAGATCCAGCAGCACGACGGCGTGGTGGTGGATGCAGGGCGTCACAGCAGCAGGGCTTCGCCGAGACTGCGAGGGAGAGACGTAACGGGGGGGGATGGAGGCGCCAGGGGCTGGTGTATGAAGTCCCTCCTCTCCCCCACTATATATAGGGGTGCCAAGGGGGGCGCCGGCCCTAGTAGATGAGATCTACTAGGGGGGGCGGCGGCCTAGGGGAGGTTTCCCTCCCCCCCAAGGCACCTAGGGGTGCCTTCCACCACTAGGACTCCTCCTAGGGGGAAACCCTAGGCGCATGGGCCTATAGGGGCTGGTGCCCTTGGCCCATGAAGGCCAAGGCGCACCCCCTACAGCCCATGTGGCCCCCCGGGACAGGTGGCCCCACCCGGTGGACCCCCGGGACCCTTCCGGTGGTCCCGGTACAATACCGATAACCCCGAAACTTGTCCCGATGCCCGAAATAGCACTTCCTATATATAATTCTTTACCTCCGGACCATTCCGGAACTCCTTGTGACGTCCGGGATCTCATCCGGGACTCCGAACAACATTCGGGTTTCTGCATATACATATCTTCATAACCCTAGCGTCACCGAACCTTAAGTGTGTAGACCCTACGGGTTCGGGAGACATGCAGACATGACCGAGACGCTCTCAGTCAATAACCATCAGCGGGATCTGGATACCCATGATGGCTCCCACATGCTCCTCGATGTTGTCATCGGATGAACCACGATGTCAAGGATTCGATCAAACCCTGTATGCAATTCCCTTTGTCAATCGGTACGTTACTTGCCCGAGACTCGATCGTCGGTATCCCAATACCTTGTTCAGTCTCGTTACCGGCAAGTCACTTTACTCGTACCGTAATGCATGATCCCGTGTCCAACACCTTGGTCACATTGAGCTCAATATGATGATGCATTACCGAGTGGGCCCAGAGATACCTCTCCGTCATACGGAGTGACAAATCCCAGTCTCGATCCGTGTCAACCCAACAGCTACTTTCGCAGATACCTGTAATGCACCTTTATAATCACCCAGTTACGTTGTGACGTTTGATACAGCCAAGGCACTCCTACGGTATCCGGGAGTTACACGATCTCATGGTCTAAGGAAGAGTTATTCGACATTGGCAAAGCTCTAGCAAAACGAACTACACGATCTTTTATGCTATGCTTAGGATTGGGTCTTGTCCATCACATCATTCTCCTAATGATGTGATCCCGTTATCAACGACATCCAATGTCCATAGTCAGGAAACCATGACTATCTGTTGATCACAACGAGCTGGTCAACTAGAGGCTTACCAGGGACATATTGTGGTCTAAGTATTCACACGTGTATTACGATTTCCGGATAATACAGTTATAGCATGAATAAAAGACAATTATCATGAACAATGAAATATAATAATACTTTTATTATTGCCTCTAGGGCATATTTCCAACACGCCCCACTCCCCTGAGTTTTTAGATGAGGCATGCGGTGTCCCTCCCCGCCAGATCCACATCCCCTGCTCCAGAATGTCGCAGCTTAAGCTCGACCACGTATCCCAGGGAGCCCAACGAGGGTTTGGCCAAGAAGAAGTTTATCATGGCCTCTCCGGTGGATGTTGGCGAGGTGGCCGGCGTTCGCCCCGACCTGTCGGTCCCGGGGCAACACGTCACCGCGGAAGCCGGCGATGAGGTTGACTGTGTTGCCATGCTGAAGGCTTTATGTCAGTGGGCTTGCGTATTACTGTATCTCGGGAAAGCTGGCTATGACATCAAGCTCGTTGACAGCGATGGCTTCACGCGGGCCATGTCACAGGTTACATGGTCCATCTCCAACCCCTCTGGTCAACCGTCGTCGATCTCTTCGACGGCCCTGCTGTTGATCTCCTCCGCCAAGCGGTCAAGGATTTGTGATCCTTATACGCCATCTTGCCCATTTTGTCATTTCTAAAGGACACGTTCTACGGCGGCGGCTTGGGATCCTCAATTGCCAAGTCAGATCTCATCGACCACGACCACGACCATGAGGAGGGCACCCACAAAGGTTCTTCCAAGGTGAAAGAGCCCATCTATGACATCAGAGAGTGCACCATGGGTCTGTGCTCTTCCAACTGGAAGGATCCCATCCATGAAATGCGAGGCAACATCCTATCAGCAAATCTTACCTTTTCTAGCTTGCCAAGCCGCACCCTTTGTTGTAGTAGCATTTGCCTTGCGGTGCTATAACTGTGCCATGTTTAATTATTTCAGTTATGCAAAAATGTATTGTTCAGTAGGCTATATGATGTTTAAGTATGAATTGTCCACTTCAGTTTCATGAATGGCTATATTTGGTTGTCTATAGTGAGTAGATACCTTGTTTGCAGTGAGCATTTTTTCAGTTATCGAGTCGATACCTTGTTTATATGTATTTGGTTCTTAGTTTGGTTGTAGTGAGCATTTGTCCAGTTATCAAGCAGATGCCTTGTTTATCTATATTTGGTTGTTAGGTTGATTTTTTTAGTATTTGTCCAGTTTTCAAGCAGATGCCTCGTTTATCTGTATTTGCTTGTTAGGTTGGTTGCAGTGAGACTCTGTCCAATTTTCAATGGCTATATTTGGTTGTTATACTGATCATTTATGTCTTGTTTATTTCAGTCATTCACAATGTGTTGTTCATTATGTGCAAGTCGGACTGTGTCGCTAGACTGCATCAATACCAGTTTGAACGGCTATATTTGGTTCTGGTTGTGCTTGGTGTAGTTAACACATGCCCTTTATTTCAGTTTTACACATTTATCCAGTGTGATGTTTAAGCATTACCTACGTTCTGTTCATTTTCAACAATACCGGTTTGAATTGCAATATTTGATGGTTGTTAAGCCTGCTGTCGGTAACATTGCCTTCCATTTTATATATGCTTTAACAGCATGCTGAAACCAACACATTCAAGCTATCATTTGGAGATTATGTTGTTTACCTTTGCTATATTTGTTTGATGTTAAAGTTGGTGTACTTATCATGCCTTTCCACTACTTATGCAGGACAACAACGGGAGTGGCCACCATTTCTCGCCGAGGTTAGCTTCATCCCTCAGCTTGTACTCCCCCCGTCATTCCATAATGTAGTGCATATAGATCCAGGCCTGGACACTTGTTAGCTTCTAATATTGACTTGTTGCTTGTAGGTACATATGCCCTTGGCAAGGATCCATGCATCGACCCTTTTTGCATATGGGGCAATGAGATATTCATGAACAAGCATCAAGTGAGGAAACAGATAAGGATTATTAGCAAAAATATACGAATGGTGGCAAGCAAAATATTTGTTTATGCTCTATCCAACACAACAGTGAGTTGTAGGATGGCAACTACAAACTCTGCAGCCTTCTCTATTTACTGTCCATAATGAGTTGTTAGACAACAATGTCTAAAATCGTTCGCAGTGGTTCCCGAAGTAGTTCACTCAAGATTACCTCATAAAGTACATGATTGGTGGACATGCAATGAAGGTCAAAGTATTTCATCCAGACTACAATGAGCATCGAGAATTCATAATGAAGACAGTGAAGGATGGACGGGCAGCCATCACAAGGGGTTGACCTAGAGTCGTGCGCACATTACGCATGGAGGAGGGCACAATATGGGCATTCCGCTTCACCTTCTCCAGCAACCAGAATGTCTTTCGCCTCTCTCTTTATAGTCATTAGTACAACCGTGGTTCATCCTTCTTTACTTGGTGCTTTTGTAGTTCTTCAATATATGTACTTGTGCGTCGAATTATGCATTCGTGGTTGAACCTATATTTGAAATAAACGTGGTTGGATATGAAATAAGTGATTTCCTACTATCAAATTCAAAACATATGATTTTTAAATTAGGGATTAATTAGGCATTACACTGCACACGGTTGGCAAAATCAAAACGTCTACGATAAACATGGAGATCAGACACGTTTCTAGGATCCGCTATGTGTGCGATCAATCTCCACTGCACACACGATCAGCCAAGAAAAAACGTGTGCGATCAATATCCACTGCACACACGATCAGCCAAGAAAAAACATGTGCGATTAACAACAGCATCGCACACAGTTCTTTCTTATTAAATGTTTGCGATAGTCACCTTATCACACACGCTTCAAAATTATGGACTGTTTGTGATGTTGTGCGCATCGAAAATGTTTGGTCATAGAAGAACGTGTGTGATAGGTACTTCTTGGATTAACTGTGTGGGATGTGCATACTAACGGAAACGTATTCCTTGGATGGACTATGTGGAATGTACATACGAACGGAAACGTTTAGCGGGGCCTGATTGTGTGGAATGTACTTACGACCGAAAACGATTTCACCTGTATAATTGTATTTTTAGCACTACTGTACATATAACCGTATTTGAGCGCTCGCCGGTCACACACGACCTCATTTTGCTGAGAGTTTGTGCCAGGAGGGCATATCCCCGATGGGTTCTGCGTGTGGGAAGGAACCCCCTATCGCAGTCACTCACTTGGCGACGATTTCGAACGCTGTCGCGGAAAGGGGTTAAAAACTGTTTGTATAGCACTAACGCGTACCAGTGCTTGCTCACTCTCTACTTTGTCCACTTCCCGTTGTGCCACCAGGGCTACGCTAACCACTTGGTTAGTTGCCTCTAAGTATAGCAGCAATGGCTCTTGTGGCTTGGGAGAAACCAAGGTGGGCATAGAGGACAAGTAGGCCTTCAACTCTTGCAAGGCCGCATCTACTTCTAGGGTCCACTTCATGGGTCCTGCCTTCTTCATGATTTTGAAGAACGGCAGGGCGCGCTCGGCAGACTTGGAAATGAATCTGCTTAGCGCGGCAACGCACCCTATCAGAGCCTCACATCCTTGACTGTCTTTGGTGCTTGGATCTGCTCAATGGCTTTAATCTTTTCGGGGTTGGCTTCGATCCCCCGGTGGGACACAAAGAACCCAAGTAGCTTGCCAGAGGGAACGCCAAACACACACTTCTCCGGGTTGAGCTTCAAGTTGATCTTGTGCAGATTCACAAATGTGTCCTCCAAATCCCGGATAAGAGTTGCTCTGTCCTTGGTCTTTACCATAGTGTCATCCATATAAGCTTCAATGTTTCTGTGCAGTTGTGGCTCAAAACCAATATGGACTGCCCTTGCAAAAGTGGACCCATGCGGATAAAACAGTACGTACCACATGGGGTGATGAACGAGGTCTTCTCTTCGTCTTCCTTGGACATGAAGATCTAGTGATACCCAGAATATGCATCCAGGAAGGAAAGCAAATCGCAGCCCGAAGTGGAATCCACGATCTAATCAATGTGCGACAAGCGAAATGGGTCCTTCGGGCAAGCCTTGTTGAGATCTGTGAAATCTATGCAAAGCCTCCCTTTCACGTTAGCCTTCCGGACTACCACTGGATTTGCTAACCACGTGGGGTGTAACACTCCTCTGACCAAACCAGTTGCTTCAAGCTTCTTGATCTCCTCTGCAATAAACTGCTGCCTCTCCAAGGCCTGCTTCCAGACTTTCTGCTTGACGGGTCTGACATGTGGGCAGACAACAAGATGGTACTCGATTACCTCCCTAGGAACACCAGGGATATCAGATGGTTGCCAGGCAAACACATCGATATTCACCCGCAGGAAGGCAACGAGCGTGCTTTCCTATTGCTATTGCAACTCTCCGGCAAGTCATCAACAGGCGCAGCATACTTCGGAGAGGTACGCTTCCCGGATTCCTTGCCATTGTCCTTGATGTCCTTCTTCTTTCTGCTCTCCTTGGCGGGAACTGCCGATGTCGCCCCCTCTATCGTGATCGCGTCCCGGTACATCTTGTCCACGCAAATGATTGCGTCCTTCTCATCTGATGGGATGAAAATGACTCCAACTAGCCCAGGCATCTTCAAGGTATTGTAGGCATAGTGGGATGCCTCCATGAATTTAGCCAAGGCTGGCCGTCCAAGGATCCCATTGTATGGCAAGGGGAGGCCGACCACATAAAACACAATCTTTTCTGTCTGATAGTTCAACTCCCCTCCAAATGTCACAGGCAACATGATCTTTCCCTTAGGATGGCTCCTGCCAGGATTAACTCCTTGAAATGTGTCGGTGACCTTCAACTCCTCTTCTGCTATCTGAAGTTTGCTGAGAACCTTTGGGGAAATCAGATTCAACCCGGCCCCGCCGTCCACCAACATCTTAGTGACCTTGAGGTTATGAATTATCGGAGAGACCAACAACGGCAAACACCCTATCGCAGTGGTACGGTCAGTATGTTCCTCTTTGTCAAAGATGATGGGCGTGCGTGACCATTTGAGTGGTTTCCGGGCCTCTGGTGCTGGTTCCACGACATTGACCTCACGCACCCACCGTTTGAGTTGGCAGTAAGAGGCGTGCAGGGATGTGCCCCGATCAATGCACAGGGCGTCAGTGGCCTTCTGAAACTCTTGCTCACTGGTTTCCTCTTCATCTCCTCCATCACTCTCATCATCACAGACTTCCTTCTCTTGACCTCTGGCGGGTTTTCCTTTGTTCCGAAGGGGTTTGCCGGGGCGATTTACTTCACCGCCTCGACCCTTATCGCCAGCGACATTCTGACCCTTTTCCTTGTCACACTTCTCGTACTCCGCTCTTTGCCTCTTGACAAGCTGCTCAACCTGATAACATTCTTGAAGGTCGTGGCCCTTGGTCCGATGAATCTTGCAATACAGCACAGCGCCTTTCCCGGCCTTCTCGGCAGCCGCAGCTTCCCAGCAGTCAGTGCACACGACAACTTCCTTGTCGGGGGATTCGGTCTTAGTCGTCTTGCCAGTACTAGGTGTCCCCAATCCTTCAACAGTCATCACTGCCTTATCCTTGTGCCTCTTATTGTGCTTCATGCTCTTCTTCTGACTGGTGGATTCGTCATCATCCTATGAATCGACATTGATGTAGTCCTCCTCCCCAGGTAACTTCCTCCCCTCCTCCACCGAGCACACTTATCCACCAAGGTGTAAAGCTCTGTCAGGAAATCACAGCTGCCGGATGGATGTTCGGGATGTTCCTGTGAGCTCTGCTAAATCTCTGCAAATACTTCTGGAGAGTCTCTCCTTCTTTCTGCTGGAGAAGTTGCAAATCATTGGGCTGCCCTAGTTCTTGATGGCCGCCAGTGAAGGCGCCAATAAACTCATGGCATAGGTCAGCCCATGACAAAATGGAGTTCTCCGGTAGGTGCATCAGCCAGGACCTCACATTGGACTTGAGAGCCCAAGGGAAGTAATTGGCAAATACATTCTCATCTCTTCCCTAGCAGCTTGAACAACGATGGTGTAGATGCTCAGAAACTCTGCCGGGTTTAGCCTTCCATCATACTTCTCGGGTATCTCTGGCTTGAATGTGCGGACAGACGGCCAACGGACTGCCGCAGCTCACGAGTAAAGGTAGGGCACCCAACCTCGAAAGGTAGGCACCCACCAATATCGAGTGCAGGCTCGTCGACGTCAGGACCATCACACCCATCGGTCCGGCGGCGGTCATCGGCGTCCCTCAATGACAACATGCCTGTCTTCCCTCCACCTGGCCTCTAGGGCTTGCCGCTGATCTGGACGCACTCGAGGTCATAAGAGGCCATCGAGACATCATCGGGTTCTTGATTCTACTGCGCTTGTGCTGGTTGCCGTGGCAGGGACTGTACCGTGGGGGTGGCCCCTTCCGTACGACCGGCAACACAAGCCGTCATTGTCACTTGGGGAGGCTGTGGTGGGCCAGCTCGCTGCGAGCCCCCAGCCTTGGCGTAACCGACCAGGCTTTGGATGGTGGCACGCCACTCGTCCATCTGATCAGCCTCTGGCGGGAACCTTAGTAGCAGTTGAGCCTGCGCTAAGGCCTCCGTAGTCGTGCTCGGCATGGGTGATGACGATGCAGATCATACCATCGCTCGACTTGTGACGGTGCTAGTAGCGATAGTACCACGTCCCCGCTGTTGCGAGGCGGCCACCTGGATGGCATGGTGGCTTGGTGAAGGCACTTGAGGGCCAGCGGCTCTGTCGGGCACAATGACTTGGTTGACTAGCCCCGGGGGAGGCGCACGTGCTGCGATCGCTCCCGTGACGGGGGCGGATGGAGGGCGGTGATTCACCCCGGATTGAGCGCCATCACTGCGGCTATGCCCGTCGGCAAGAGGAAGGAGTGTGGATGGAGTAGTCCCTTCACCCGTACCTCATGGAGCGTGGCCGTCAGGTTGTTGCTGATGTTGCTCTCCTCCGGTGCCTCCTGCTTCTGCTTCGACCGTAGGGGAAGTGGTGACGGTGCCGCCTACTCCGACCACACCCCCAGCAGTGTCCACATCCTCACGTGCTTCCGCACCTCCCGTATCATTGGTGGCTGCGGGTGGCGGAGCCTTCGAGGTGGACGGGTGAGCTGAAGCACCAGATTTCTTCTTGGGCGCCATGGTTGATGGCGCTGCCGAAGACGAAGATGGTGATGAAGATGACGCACTGCACACGCTTTTAGGTTCGCACAAGTGATCCCCCTACCTGGCGCGCCAAATATGTCGTGGGAAACCATGGCCGCCTATGGGACCAAGGGTCCCTTGCTGGTTCGGCAGGGGGGATGTCACGTTGCACAAAGAGAAGAAGAGCGTGGGGCAGCATGTCGGATATCACACGAGCAATTTTACCCAGGTTCGGGCCGCCGCGAGGCATAAAACCCTACTCCTGCTTTGGTGGATTGATGGTGGAAGAATGGTGGTGGAGTGCAGTACACTTGCCCTGCAGGGGTTGCCTATGGGCGATAGTGGCTCCGCGCATATGAGTGTGTGGGTGTCCAAACTTCTAACCTCTTCTATGGTTGCCACATGCCTCCTTTTACAGATTAAGGGGTCACCACAATGGCAAATCAATCATTATGCACTGATAAGATGGCAAACAGTACTATCATACCTAACTCTGCATGCTGACAGAGCGCATTAAATGCACCGCTCAACGTCACATCGTTGCTTGCCTGGCAAGCCTTGCCGAGCTATTTTTCCAGCTTCATGCCTGCTTGCTTGACACGTCACAGGACGGGTGTCGTCTGTAGGTATTCCTGTAGAAAGAGTCTGCCATGTGGCGAATGGCTGCCACTTAATCACTTTGCGGCTTGACACCGCACTGATTGACGATGTGGGTTGTGGTGGAGTGGTTGGTGAGGTGTTTCTTGCCTTCATGAGTCCCAGCAAGCTCTGCTGGGACTTCTTGGGTGTTTCCTTCCGGGGGTGGCTCCGCCCTCGCTAAGCTTGTCTGCCCAGCAAGGGAGGCCTTTCTCATGGTGATATCTTGCTTCTCTGGCTTGACCTTGGTCCTCTTGATCTGCATGTTGGTCCTTCGAAGATCTTGGTATCTTGTACTTTGCATGGCCTGGTGCCATAACCTTGTTCCCATGCCTGTGCACATTCTGGGCAACATACCCAGGGTTTGTTGCACTAACACTCTTCACATCCTTATGGCATACCTGGATGACCGCCCGTCGCCCAATGTCCAATAAATGTTGTGTAGACAGAGCATATCACATACTCTTATTAGAAGCAATCATCTGTGTTATTATCGGTCTCCACACACATTTCTGATTACAGACCTGTTTGTCGCATATCACACACATCTTGCTATATTGAACCATTTCTGTTATCTTGGCTCAACACAAATAGTTCATCGAAGTGAACTGTTTTCCCTCTATCGCACACACCTTGATTTGGTTGACCATTTCTTTTGTTCCGCCTAGTCAAAATAGTTCATCCGAGTGAACTATACGTCGTATATCGCACACACCTTTATCTGGCTGCCCGTTTCTGTTCTTCTACCTCATCGCAAACAGTTCATTGCATTGAACAGTATGCCCTACATCACACACACAACTAAAATCTGAACCGTGTTTGATGCATCCGTCATCACAAACGTTTTGCACCTTTTTGACGGTTTTTACATCACTATTTGCGATTATTGCATCGCACGCAGTTTCGTTGAAGGGCCTCTGATCATAGTGTCGCGTTAGCAGCATCCTACTGTAGTGATAGTATGTAATGATTCCATAAGGTGATCAACATCATGCAAGCAATCATTTGCAAGATAGTCCACTAGGGGACAAGTGAAGTATCATCACCTATGTTACCTTTGGAGTTCCACTCATGTGGTGTAGGTGGGGTGTCAAAGATTGACGCTTGGTCACTAGCTTCATCAACTTGATGGTACCATGTGGGAGTGCATTATCATCCATCATGGCCATCGGTTTGCCCATTAATTAGAGGTATGGACTCATCGAGGATTGGCGCTTCGTCTTGTTGGACATCTAGCACCAAAAGGGAAAACACACTAGGAGTAGAGGTTAAGTCGCTATAAATCATAGTGGCCTCATGTGCCCTCTCAACTACCTCACTCTCTAAGTGTTGTGGCTCACTCACTCCCGGTAAGATGCTCTTACTCACATGGTTGGTGGAGTCACTCAAATGGCTCTAAAACTCACATAGGATGTGTGGGATGCTCTCATGTGTGGGGCTAGTGGTGGTCACACTCATCCTCTCATAGGAAATGCACTCAATGTCACATATGGTGGAGTCACTCGTATCACTCATGTGGTGGTGGCTCTCCTCACATGGGAATTGGGGCATTGATACGTCTCCGACGTATCTATAAATTTTGATTGTTCCATGCTATTCTATTATCTGGCTGGGATGTTTAATATGCATTTATATGCTATTTTGTATTATTTTTGGGACTAACCTATTAACCGAGAGCCCAGTGCCAGTTTCTTTTTTTTCCTGTTTTAGAGTTTTACAGAAAAGGAATACCAAACGGAGTCCAAACGGAATGAAACTTTCTTGAACCAGAAGCAAACCAGGAGACTTGGAGATGAAGTCGGAGATTCAACGAGGTGGCCACGAGGGTAGAGGGCACGCCCCCCTACCTTGTGGTCCCCTCAGAGCTCTCTTGACCTAGTTCCTTCGCCTATATATACTCTTATACCCCAAAAACATCAGGGGGAGCCACGAAAACACTTTTCCACCGCCGCAACCTTCTGTACCCGTGAGATCCCATCTAGGGGCCTTTTCCGGCGTCCTGTTGGAGGGGGGATTCGATCACGGAGGGCTTCTACATCAACACCAGTACCCTTCGGATGAAGCGTGAGTAGTTTACCACAGACCTGCGGGTCCATAGCTAGTAGCTAGATGGCTTCTTCTCTCTCTTTTATTCTCAATACCATGTTCTCCTCGATGTTCTTGGAGATCTACTCGATGTAATACTCTTTTGTGGTGTGTTTGCTGAGATCTGATGAATTGTGGATTTATGATCAGATTATCTATGAATATTATTTAAGTCTTCTCTGAATTCTTATATGCATGATTTGATATCTTTGCAAGTCTCTTCGAATTATCGGTTTAGTTTGGCCTACTAGATTGGTTTTTCTTGCAATGGTAGAAGTGCTTAGCTTTGTGTTCAATCTTGCGGTGTCCTTTCCCAGTGACAGTAGGGGCAGCAAGGCACGTATTGTATTGTTGCCATCGAGGATAAAAAAGATGTGGTTTTCATCATATTGCTTGAGTTAATTCCTCTTCAAGATGGGGTTTTCATCATATTGCTTGAGTTAATTCCTCTACATCATGTCATCTTACTTAATGCGTTACTCCATTCTTTATGAACTTAATACTCTAGATGCATGTTGGATAGTGGTCGATGTGTGGAGTAATAGTAGTAGATGCGGAATCATTTCAGTCTACTTGACACAGACGTTATGCCTATATTCATGATCATTGCCTTAGATATCGTCATAATTATGAGCTCTTCTATCAATTGCTCGGCAGTAATTTTTTCACCCACCGTATTATTTGTTATCTTGAGAGAAGCCACTAGTGAAACCTATGGCCCCCGGGTCTATTTTACATCATATTAGTTTCCCGTCAAGTTGCCAATTTTTGCTGATGTTTCTTTACTTTACAATCTTTACTTTTCGTTCTATAAACCAAAAATACCAAAAATATTTACTTTACCATTTATCTATCTCTATCATATCTCACTTTTGCAAGTAACCGTGAAGGGATTGACAACCCCTTTATCGTGTTGGGTGCAAGTTTGTTGATTGTTTGTGCAGGTATTCGGTGACTTGTCCGTTATCTCCTACTGGATTGATACCTTGGTTATCAAACTGAGGGAAATATTTACTCTAATTTGCTGCATCACCCTTTCCTCTTCAAGGGAAAAACCAACGCAAGCTCAAGAAGTAGCAGGAATCACATTATATGTGGGTGTCGTAGAGATGTAGGTGCAAATGTCTCCATGCTCAACTCCTATCGCCGCCTTGGTTGAAGGGATAGTCCCATGCTCAACATGCTCATCCATAATGCCTCTAGAGATGAATGTCGTAGGAAGTGGCAAATCATCACTCTCCTTCGAGACCAAAGAGAGCGTCTCATGTGCGGTCTCGTAGCTTGACTCAGAGTATGAGTCCCATTGGGGCGCCGTCTTCATGTTGTTGAAGAGGATCTCACTCGTCGTCGTGGTTGAAGGGGGTGGCCCTTGCTCGACCGTCTTGTCATTGTCTTGTATGAGGCCCATATGATGTGGCACCTCGTAGCTCGTCCCAATGACCGAAGGGAAGTCCCATGCTCGGCCATCTTCCTTGGGTGGCTTCCGAAGATGGAAGTGTCTCCCTCGCTTGTAGGTGGTCACCTTGGACTTGATGATGTCGATGTAGGCGTACTCGTGGGAAGTAGGCAAAGATGTTGTACGTCCAAAGACGAAGATGCCTTGATAACACTTGGCGAAGATGCCGAAGTGGTGGTGGTAGCCGTAGCTTCCTCTCGGTGGTGCTTGTCTCGCGGTCTTCTCGTGTGATCATGAAGTTTGGTCGTAGATTGATGTAGAGCTTGTTGGGACTTGTTGGTTTGTGCATCTGGAGCATCTTCATCTTGATGATGACATTATCGTGCTTGAGCTTGTAGTCGATGGTGTTCGTCATCGTCGTGCACATGATACTTGGAGGTGACTTGCCCTTCATGACGATGTGGATCAAGAACGTGATGATGGTCACCATGGATGTGGATGTGGATGAATTGCACTTGCATCACTTGGGTGCTCCGAAGATGTTTGACTTGAGCGTCGCCGCCTTGAAGATGACGAAGGGGAAGAATGGTTGACCAACAAGGCCCGAATCTCCTCTATCCTTGCATCTTTCTCCTCCATTTTTGCAGAAAGCTTGTTGTCGATGTAGTCTCTTGTATGTGATTCAGAGTGTTGTATGTTGATGGCGAGGTTGTCGATGCGCTCTTGCAATCTTTATTGTGCGGCTTTCGTTGCTCATTGTAGTTCGAAGATGGATGTTTTGGTGATGTAGTTGTTCGCGCCGTCATTGTCGTGGAAGACCAGAGATGAAATGTATTGCCTATCCATCACAAGACTCAAGCAAATGTGAGTGGAATAAAGGAAAGAACTAGACCAATGTACATTATCCAACGTTGAAGATGGATTAATGATCACTCAATAATGTAACAAGGAAATAGCACAATTGTACCGGATCTTGTCAATTCTCACACCTACATAAGTAAAGCTTTTGGTGGAGCTCAGTGAGGATAGTGGTACAAAAATTTGATGCAAAATGTTAGCAAGAGTCAATAATGTTGAAAGAGATTCACAAATTTGCTAGTGAAACAAGTAGACCAATAGCAATGGGTGGCACATGAAAACACACACACGGATAGTTAAAGGGATTTTTATTTATGTGCCCCTGGTTCCTTAGTTCTACTCATTCATCCCCATGCTCTTAACTTTTTCTCACTTTTCCCCACTCCCTTGCCCGAAACCCTCAGAACTGGTCACAATGAACATCGCCATCGGGTCAATGGCTTGATCCTTAACTCTGACGAGTGGGGTCGCATAGGGCCGAGTCCCCATTTTGACTGTTACATGCTAACGAATGGGGCTGTAAAACTGACACTCACTGTAACCTGAATTAGATCGAGTCGCTTCCGTGCTGCCCCCTCCGCCGTCGTCGTACCGCCTCTACCGACATCGTGCCGCCTCCGCCGCTGTCGTGCCGCCTCCGCCGCCATCGTGCCGCCTCCGCCGCATCTACCCTATCTCCCCATCTAGGATTAGGAAGCGATGTCAGGGGAGCACCCCGTCCAGCTCATCGACCGTGGAGATGATTGGGTTGAATCGGAGGCGGATAATTCATGGATTCCACCTGGGTAAGCATCGTTTTTCTCTCAAATTGATTAGGAGATCCGTAAATTAGGTTCTATTTGACCACCATTGGCGTGAATCAGTGCACTTTTTCTGAAAATTTTCGGCCTAACTACGCCCTTTATTTCAATCGAATAGGGTTGATCCTGCACTTGCTTTTCGGCTAGTGATTAGAATGGAAACTAGTGAGCTGCGTGGAACTAAATCATGTCTGATTTCTGGATTTTTCTATCCGAAAGTGGTAGAAACCAGCGTTTTGTTCACAGATTTCTGTGAGGCACTCTGTTGTGAGTATCCGTGGAGCCCTGTCGATGCTGTTGAACTGAGATATTTTGACAGTACCGAGCAGAGATTTGTCCCATTACCTTGTGATGAGCATCTGGGATTGCTATTTAGTTTGAATACTGACAGCCGTTTCAGTAAAATCCATATTGGTGTGCTTTAGGCACGCAAACAATGTATCCCAAAGGGGAAGGGTGTTCAGACATCACGTGTCTCTGCTAATAGCGAGCATACTCACACTCCTTGTAGGTCGAGACCAAGTAAACCTAGTGGTTCTGAAAGCCACAACATGTCGGCTGCCGGTAATTCTGCCACTTCTGCTCTCCCTTCCACACCTGATGTAGAAGTAGATGCAGAGCCTGACGAGGAAGTACCTCGACATGATGATGGGGATGAGATTCTATTCCCTGAACTGGTAGATAGAGTCAGTCAACAGGCAATGGAAGATGAATATCCAGAGGACCCTAGCAGTCGTGCTAGATTTGATGATACTAACAATGAAGAGAGGGAGGAGAACATCGACTCCTTAGTTTTACAAGAATATGATGGTGAGGACATGCCAACAATTGAGTGGAACAGGGAGAATCCTCAGCTTACTCCAGGAACCGTATTCGAATCGATGGTGGACTGTCATAATATAGTGACTACATATTGCATTCTCACTGAAACCTCCTATGAGATTGGTAGGAGTGATCTAGGAAGATTCATTGTTCATTACCCTTATGATAGGTGTAGGTGGAGGTTGCAGGCATCCACTATGCTAAAGAGCAAATTGATTTAAGTATTACAACTGAATCTTTTTTTCAAATTATTTATCCATTCTATATTCAGATCATGTGTACTTCTTCTTAATTGTATTTGACATCATTTTTCATTTTGTTTCAAATAAAAAACAACCCACACAGGCACACTTGCCCACCTCAAGGGGGAGGGGAAAAGGACAAATCAAATCTTGTAAAGACTAGGTGGGTGCCAGATGCAATCTTGGATTGAGTGAGGATAACACCAACAATTGGTCCAACAACACTCCATGGGAAGCTATTTGAGAACTACATGATTAATATACCTTACATGAGGATTTTCTATGCTAAGGAAAGAGATCTTGATAGGATTAATGGTCCATGGAATGAGAGTTTTTTAGTTGCTTTACACCTTCAAAGCTGAAGTGGAGACGGCTAGTCCAGGGAGTGTTGTAGAGATTGACAAGCATACAGTTAAGTACAAATGAAAAGGGAAGGCACTGGAGAAGGAGTGCTTCAGGAGGGCTTTTGTTTGTTTCACGGCTTGCTGGCAGGGGTTTCTGAATGGTTGTAGGCCCTATTTGGCTGTCAATGCAATTACTTTGAATGGAAGATGGAGAGGCCAACTAGTAGCAGCTTCTGCAGTTGATGGACACAACTGCCTACTCCCAGTTGCATTTGGTGTGTTGGAGGTAGAGTCTGAGGAGAGTTGGGTCTGGTTTCTGTAGCAGTTGCATAGCATTATAGGTACACCCTTAGGTTTAGTTATACACACAGATGCTTGTAAGGGTTTAGAGACTGCAGTAGAAATTATATTCCTTGGAGTGGAACATAGGGAATGTATGCGACACCTAGCGCAGAATTTTAAAAAGAAATTCAAAGGCAAAATTTATGTTGAGAACCTATGGCCAGCATCATACACATGCAGCTTGAGGAAGCATGAGCACCATTTGAGAGTGTTGTATGCTCACAATCCTTTGGTGAAGGAGTACATGGATGAACATCATGGAAAGGTGTGGTCAAGAAGCAAATTCAATGAAATATGCAAAGTATACTATGTGACTAATAACCTCGCTAAGTGTTTCAACACAAAGTTCAAGTCACTGAAAGGGCTTTTGTTGTGGCAAGCATTTGGTAAGATCAGGCAGATGATCATGATAAAGATGGTTCTTCGTAAAAGAATTGCAGAAACACAATATGTTGGCCATCTTATGCTCCCATCTCTAGATGATCATGATAAAGATGGTTCTTCGTAAAAGAATTACAGAAACACAATATGTTGGCCATCTTATGCTCCCATCTCTGTTTAAGGCATTGCATGCCAAGGCAAGAGGACTAAGGATGAAATGCATTCGACCGTCGACGTACGAGGCTGAGGTGACATACACTGACAGTAAAAATAGGTAATGGAGATATCTAGTGAACCTTGCAACTAAGGAATGCAGTTGTAGGCAATGGCAGACCCGCAGGAAGCCATGCATACATGCCTTACATCTCATGACTGTTATTGGAGGTGAAGATGGTGAAGTTGATTAGTACTACTCTGAATATTTCTCTATTGCCAAATTTAGGGATGCTTATGCTGAAAATGTGTCTGCACACTTGGAAAAAGACCAATGTAACATAGTAGACCCAAGATTCAAACTCTATTCTCCTGTACTAACTAGACCACTAGGAAGACCAAGGAAAAATAGGATAAGAGCTGGTGAAGAGGGTCGTGTAAAAGAACAACATAAGTGCAAAAGATGTGGTATTCTAGAGCATATTGCTAGGCTTTGTACCAATCCAGTTGATGCATCATTTGGAGAAGAGGAACAATGGGCAGCAGCAAATGCAGAGGAGAATGCAGCAGCAGAGGAGAATGCAACAAGTTTAGAGGAGAATGAAGCAGCAGAGGAGAATGCAGCAAGTTTAGAGGAGAATGAAGCAACTGAAGTAGCAGCTTGGTATGTGTGCAACCTTTACTTTTTTGCATTTGTTCTCTTTTTTATTGATGGCTAAGCTTATTTTTGTTTGAACCAACTCTAGGATAATTAGAGGCACAGGACAGAGAAGACCTAGAGAGGAAGAAACGTCGATTGAACCATCATCTGATGCAGAATTTCAAACCATGGCTTATGAAGGTTTTGAAGCTATAAGAGAGGAGGAAGTTATTTTGTCTGAAGTTCCTTTAAGGATTAGTGAACCCACAGATGACCATCAACTCGTCATCACTTGCTCGATCAGTCAAAGATCAACTAAACCACCACCACCAGAAGTGAAGATCATAAGCAACAAGACAAAGCTTTCAAAAGCACAAAACATCCCATCTAGGGAAACCAGGAGCAAAACGGTTAACCCATCCCGATACACAAGGAGCAAGGCAAAGATTTAAATTTGAACTTGAATGCAAGTCTAAACTTTGAACTTTAAGGATTTGTAATAAGGATCTTGTCATCAGTTTGAACTACTATGAAAACTTGTAAGGTGTAATAACTATTTGTAATTTGAGGTAGAATACAAAACTGAGGCAAAATTTGAAATTTAGGCAAACTTTGAATTTGAACCAACACTTGAAGTCCATTGCCCTGTGGTGTGAGTTGCAAAGTTTGCTGAACTATTTAGAAACATTAGGTGATCAATCCGATCTCTTTTGCATGGTAAAACTTGTAGTTATGAGAAATGTGCTCCAAATGAGCTCCCAAGCTAGGGTAAACAACCCCATTTGTAATCAAGTTTTTTTGGACCCACTCCAAATGAGCCAAATATTTTTTATTAACACCTATTCAATCTATATAGTGTAGATTTGAAGTATGAGTATTTATTGAATTAATCTTCATATTTTTACATTTTTTTGAAAAAAAATACTTTAATAGAAACCCATTAAAAACACGTTTAAAATATGAAAATGGAAAACTAAGTTCAGATCCTTTTTATTCACTTTGAAATCAAGCTTTGGTGATTTTTTAGATTTTTTTAAAATTTTCAAAAACCGAAGGGAACCCTACCTCCTCTCCTTGGACTCTATGAAATGTTGTATGTGATAGCTCATATGTGTGAAGGTTTTTTCATGAAAATGTCCATAGACAAAATTTATGATTTTTGGTTGGTAACATGTCACAGGAGGCAACATTGTGCGCATGTTTTATATTTTTTTGATTTTCTTAAATTAATGATGCTCATTTGACCTCGATCCTGCTAGCTAGGTTTTTTTGTAAATGTCTGTATACCAAGTTTAGTATTTTACTCGTTAGTGTGTCTTATAAAACGACGAACGGCGAAGGTTTCATATTTTTTCGTTTTTCTAAAAATTAGTTATGCTCAGTCAAAGCCTTAGAAACCCCGTTGACCAGCTCAAAACCCTTGTAAACCCTGCGGGGTTTCGCCTAACCCCAGCTCCAAACATCTGCCGTCCGAGAGATTGTTGGTTGTGCTCGCCCACTCTTGCCTCCCCTTTCTTCTACTGCTTATTCTGCGGTGACGAGAGGAGACAATCCTCTGCTTCTTCCTCTCCGTCGACGAGAGGAGCCACTCCTCCACTTCTTCTTCTCCGGTGATTTTGGGCGATATGTCGAGCTCCACTTTAGCCTCCCGCCCCTTGTGGACCCAGTATGGTCCACTTCCCATGGAGCGATGTCCTGACTGCCCACGCAATGCGCCACTGATACAGTTGACTTCAAAGAGGTCAAGAATGTCAACTATGGACGCGAGTTCGTGAAATGCGAGAGCAAGCCAGAGGGGCAGGTTAGATCTCATGTTTTTTCTCCGATTTATTTTTCTATTTGCTTTTAATTCTTTTTCCTTGGATCTGGGATTTAGGGTTCATAGTTTCGTTTCAGATCGTGAAGAAATGCACACATTTTGAATGGCTAGATGACTATGTTAAGCGGATTCAATTCAATGGGGCCCCAACCTGGGAGCTCAATCTGCCATCAGCACCAATGAATTTGGTCTCTGAAAGTGCTGCTTTGATAGTTGGGGATGCAGATCTGAAGGGGAAATTAGAGAAGATGAACAAGAACTTGAAGCAGATGATTGAATTGAACAAGCTGGCAAATCTGATAGCTTTAGGATTTTATCCCTTTTTTGTATAGTTGCTCTAGGATTTTCTTACTTGCTGGTCATCACTCGTTAGAGATGTTATTAGTGTGGTGTCATGAGCTCTAGGGTTTGGTTAAATTTTTGGATCATGTGTTCTAGGATTTGCTTAAATTTGTGGATCATGTGCTCTATGCTCTGTGTTGCTTAATTTGTGGATCCTGTTAGTTTTGTCAGTTTTGTACACTTTCAGTTTCTTCAGTTTCGTCAGACAACACCGACCGCAGAAGAAAAAAACGTAGTTCTAGGGCCCAAGTTGAAACTAAGCTCTGGTTGGGCCGTCGCATTGCATTGAGTGTCGAAGGCCCACAAAGATAAAAGAGGCCTAGCAAATAGTGCACGTGCTAGCTCTATCTTTTTGGCTTGATTATTGCCATGGTAAATCCATTTATTTCCATGCCGAACAAAAATAGTGCATGATGGTAAATCGATTTATTGTTGGACTTGCCCATGTCAAATTTATTTGTACATATCGTGGCAATTTCCTTTTGTATATAGCCTACGGCCGAACACTTTGATTTTTTACATGCGGGTATTATAAACATGTTCTTGTTGCAAGAAAAATATTGAATACACATTTTTTTTGTTTTTGTTATTAAGAGCATGTCAGGTTTAATTATGTAGATCATGATATCCATCTGAAACCACGTCTAAAATAAAGTCTGGTGGAACCATTAGCCACCATATCCATCTAGAGAGCATGTCTAGGGCTCGGCTACGACACCATATCCATCTAGAGAGCATGTCTAGGGCTCGGCTACGGCACCATATCCATCTACCGATATCTCACATTGCAAGCATACATCCATAACATAGAAAGTAGCAACCATAGCATAGTTCTTACATAAAACATAGGGTGCCCTAAAACATTTTTTGCAGGTGAAATAATGTATTACTCATCACGAAAGGTTCAAACAATCAATGACAACTAGCTCCATCGCTACCAAAGGCCCCGACCCAATCTAAGTCATAGTTCTGCCTTCTAAACGAGCAAACTTACCTAATCTATCACTAACTTTATTTAGGCTACGATTGATATGAGTAATACAAGATTTACGAAGAGACATAAAGTATCTAATCCCTTAACAAGCGATGCGTAGATAGATCTATCCACCTCTTTTGCCTGGATCAACTTCACTGCAACAAGGGAGTCCATCTGGATCATAATAGGAAGAGATAATGACAAACCCTCCACACACGCACATAGTTCACCTTCGAGGGTAGCCAACGACATAACATAAATATATAACACGTTGTACATAAAATAGTTCATAGTACAACCGATGACATAACATAAATATATATAAAAAGCCCTAACGGGCAAGACAAGCTTCACGAGACCGGTCAGCGTCCGTGCTGATGGATGTGTGGAGAATAGGTGGAGGCGTGGGTGGTTTAAATAGCAAAAGGGGAAGGGAAGGGGAGTGGCACCGATCACGCTTTGGATTTGCTACGTTCAAACGAGCGGCATCGATCGATATGCCACTTTAATTTCCATGTTGAATAGATGCGAGTGGATCGAGGAGACAAGCATGCGAGATGAGATGAACCAGCAGCAGCAACCGTCCCTGCGTTCGTGGCAGCTCGCGTGCAGAAAGAGGCCAGTCAGCGTCCCTGGTGACTCGCGTGAGAAAGAGGGGAGGTCAGCGCATGCAGGCAAGCTAGCTACATGCATGCATAACAAGCTCATGTCGTTGTGGCACGCACAGGGCCCAAGAATCTAACCACGGCCCAACGGGCGAACATCGGCACCGTCTGATGCGGCCCCAATTGTCAGGTCCAACGGGCGACACAGTCCAGTGCGGCCCCATTCGTCAGAGTTAACGGTCAAAGCACTGACCCGACCACATCCATCGTTTGTGACCATCTATGAGGATTTCAGACAAGGAAGTGGGGAAAAGTGAGAAAAAGTTAAGAGCATGGGGATGAATGAGTAGAGCTAAGGAACCAGGGGCACAAATGTAGAAAAAACCATAGTTAAATGCGGTCGTGCAACCAAGGAATGAGCAAAAAATGTGGAATCCATGGAAAATGCTCGTGTTGCACAACTCAAGAGAGACGCTAGCACGATTGCTCAATAGGCGTATACGACACTTGTGCACAACCGATAAGATGCAAAATGTATCAATTTTCTATCCCAAGTATGCTATTATGTATGATTCCCGGTGATTCTCTCAGGATGATCCAAGATGATCGGATATGACAATCTTATATGCAATGTGGTACGATGCTATGGCTATTGCTTACAAGCTCTTTGTTCACTCTTTGCTTAAAAGATTATTCTTTTTTTTCTTTGGCCACTATGCAAAATGCACAAACCAAGATAGCAATTGTGTATATGCGGGAACAATCTTGTGACACAAGGGATGGTACTATGCTATGAAGACAATGCCAATATGATATGATATGTATGCAATGGAAGGTGTAGATCAATGATCACTAATGTGCACAAGTAACGTTGTTGGCAATACTCAATGGCTACTTTCGACAGGCAAGTGATGCAAAATGGGCTAGGGGTTAACAATGTAATGGCAAGAATGAATGTACAATGAAGTGGTACCACGATACCAAGATGATATAGAGTTTATCGTTCTTGCTTACGGTTTGGGTGTCAAAATGGTGAAGGTGGTTGATGTCGAATCCTTGGCTAAGTTGAGCGGCGGTGTTGTCGATGTTGAACCATTCCTAGTTAGCCGAAACACCCTAGGAAACGGAAAAACCACAACTCAAAATCTCCAAAGGCAAATGTCAAATGGTGGTAGAAGAAAGCGATGGTAGTTTTGCACTGGGCAATGCGGAAGTGGAATGATGGGTTATGCAAGTCGGAGTTGAAATGACTGTCCCTAAGTAGCCAAAACACCTTAGGGGAGAAGAGCCACAACTCAAACAAGCTCAAACAAAATTGGGTTGGGTTTAGTTGGCGGAAATGTATAGTGGGCAAGGTTATGCGGAAGTTATGTGGGTGGTTGATGACAAAGTAACCGTCCCTAAGTAGCCGAAACACCTTAGGATACTTGAATAACTACTCAAGCAACCACTAATGCTATAGGGAACAAAAGGGGTTAGGTTGCGGAAGTTGGTGGTGGTATAGCGGATGATGTGGTGAAGGCCCTAGGCAAAGATGCCAAATTTCCAAAAATATGATGGAGTCAAATGATGTTGGAGGTATTTTTTGGGATGGGGGATGTCAATAGCTTCAAAACGAGCTAAAGAACGTCAAAACGGAGTTTAGATGAATTAGTTATGGCTAAAACAAAATTTCAGCAAAGTCAGTTTTCCGGGCTACCGAACGTCCGAGAATTGTCGGACTTCCGAGGATTCCTCTGTGGTTAGGGGCGTCGGATTTCCGGTAGATACCGGTCGTCCGGTGGTTCTGGGGGGTCCGGACATCCGAGAAATCGTCGGTCGTCCGGTGGGTCTGGGTCAACTCGGGATTTCAGATCTGGGACGTGATTTTGGGCAGAAAATGATGATTTCGGGGTCAAAATTGACAAGATTTCATGGATGAAAAGTGGGGAAACTTGTGGAGATGCTAGATCCACTCGAAACACAGCAAACCCATGGATCCAATTCAACAAAATATCATCAAACCAACAAATCACAAAAAAAATATTGGGGCTAATTTTTGGTGGGGATTTTCAATTTAGGATGAAACAAAGCAAAATTAGAAAAACGGTGAGGGAGACTCCAAATTCGTGATCAACATGGCTCATGATACCAAGATGATGTAGGGTGTAACCCTAGTGGCTGATTTTTCATGAAATAGAGGGGATCCCGCGAAAAACACGAGGGAAAACACGAAGGGAAACGAGAGGAAACACTCAAATTGACTCGATCCAATCACACATATGCTAGATCCATGAACACAAAGAGATCACAAGATCCAAAGATAACAGAGGAAAGATACAAGTAGCTAGTTCTTCTCCACAAGGAGGTCTTGAATTCACTAGGGGATATTCCCACTAGGGGGTCTTGAATACCTCGGGATCTTCTCACATGGAGGTCTTGAACTCCATGGGAGTGGTCTCTCTCTCTCTCTTAAGAGGAGGAGGTAGTGGATGAGCAAAGCTTTATCTCAAATGAGCTAATCCTTTGCTAACCCTAAAATGGTGGAGGTGGAGGAGTATATATAGTCTAGGGCCACGAAGGGGTAAGTGAGGAGTACATGGGCTTCCGCCCAACACATAGTGCGCAAACTGGTACCGGAAGTCCGGTGGGTTCCGATCGTTCGGTGGCTCGCGGACGTCCGGAAGTCACCGGACTCCCCATGTTTTGGCTTTGGTTCAGTGTTCTCAGATATCCAGAGGCTGGCGGTCGTCCGGGCGCTGGGGAGTGTCGGACGTCTGGTCTCGGTCGATCGTCCGGTCGTTGTAGACTTGGCCTTCAGCTGTAGTTTTTCTAGAAGACTGGACCTCCAAGCGTCGGACGTTCGGTAAGGCCCGGTCGTCCGGTGGTTGTCGGACATCCGAGAGCTATAGCTTTCTAGCAACTCTTCCTCTTGTTCCTCGCGCTTGGTGTCCTCGCCGTCTTGTCCAATGCTCCTAACTGTTCCATGGTCTTCCTCTTGTTTCCCGGTCATGCATAGCACATATGTTTGAGGTAGTAGCCATGTCTCACATGTTGAAAGTGACGATTCGGAGAGGAGTGAGTTAACCTTGTGTCCAAATGCTTGAGGTCTCGTCTTATGTCTCCTTGGGTCATGGGGAGTGGTCGTAGTGTACATGGGGATGATCATAGGATGCTCTGCATCAGGTTTCCTAGTAAGTCTAGCTCACGGAAGAGATGAAGTAGGGCAGTGAGGCACCTCAACTTGTCGCTTTCGAGCTACTGGCTCATGTGATAACCCGACAGTCAACTCGCCAGAATTGCTCCGGGGCTTGCGCTTGCTGGCTTGCTGCATTTTCTTCAAAGAAATTTTTGGGTCTAAGTAAGCATGTGGATGAGAAAATGGCACCTTCCTGATAGCTTTTCTTGATCTTTTGGGGACAAAAGTTTCCTAACCGGAAGAGACAGAAATTACCTCAACGTCGCCAGCTCAACTTGTTTTGGTGTTATCCTGGGAGGAATGAGCATCGGCTAATTGAATAAAAAGAAGAACAAGCGAGTCAAGTTCTACCTCCGACTCATTCTCAGCGACCGGCTTATCTACATCGATTGGCTCAGTTTCTTGAGGAGCTAGGGAAGGAGCAGACTTCCGTTGTTTCCTCTTTCAGAACTTGTCGTTTGCCTGCATATGCAATGAGCCAGAAGTCAAGAATAAGATGAACAATATCAAAATACACAATGAGAAAAATAAAAGTGCAAAGATACTTACTAGAGGCGTTGGGTTTTTAATACAGAAAGGAGCAAGCCTCATCTTGTTGCATGCATCTTGGGGCTCTCCTAGCAGTTTCTTCACGACCTTGTTTATGTCGTCAACTAACAAGTCAACTTGGCTGAAACGTTGTACGTCAGCTAAGTTGCGGTTATAATTGCACATTAAGTCTCCCCTCTGACTTAATGGCTGAATTCTCCAGTTGTTCTAGCACCGCGCCAGATAGATCCCAGTGAGGTCGTTTGCTGACAAGGCCCTCAATTTAGAGTATATATGGGCGACTTCTTGTCGCTCTTCTTTAGAAAGCCAACCAGGAAAAGCTTTGGTTGCGTTAAGTCGCTCCATTCTGCAAGCCGACAATGGGTTTTCACCAGTAGGAGCAGTTTTCTTGCAATAGAACCAGGTTCTATTCCATCCTTTTGGATGACTCGACAGTTTAGCTTCTGGAAAAGGGCAGTTCTTCCGCCTCTGAACAGACACTCCACCAATCTCTATGCTAGGACCATTTGCAAATTTGGTCTGGTGGTTGATATAGAAAAACTCCTTGAAGAGAGGGACAATCGCCTCTGTCTGAAGATAAACCTCGCAGAAGACTTGGAATTGACACAGATTGGTCATAAAGTTGGGACCAATATCTTGAGGGTTGAGGTTGAAAAAGTTAAGGAAATCCCGGAAGAATTTTGACCCGGGCGATGAGAAGCCCCTATGAAGATGATCAGCAAACACAATGACTTCTCCTTCTTTGGGTTGGGGGGTGCTCTCTTCCTCAGGCGCCCGCCAGCCGACTACTTCTTCAGCCGGAAGAAGACCCCGCCCCACAAGGTCGACAAGCACTAGGGTGGAAACTTGGGATTGGACCCAGCTACAAGCCTTATCAGTTTTGGCCCTGTCAGTCTTGGCCATGATGAGTCGCCTAAAGGGTTTAAACTGTGGCCAAAGTATGAATGGTGGGTCATTTTATGAACGATAAGTCGTCAGTTGGTTTACATAATGAGCTGGCAAAATAATGAGGTTACTATGACTAAGGGGAGAGTCAACATGTTTGTTCCATTATTAATGAGTCGCCAAGATACTCAAATATTGAGCCGGCTAGATAAGGGACAGCTATGATTATCAAAATTAGGTGAGTTACAAAAGGTGATAATAAGCCGGCAAAGCATAAGGCGACTCATCCTACTCAAAGGACTTTTGGTTTTCAACTAAGTGTTGACAGAAACAAGTTTCTATTGGAATGTTTGCCACTACAAATATACAGAATGGTTCATAAAGGAAAATATTCACTAAACCTAAGGTGGACAGTGGAAGCATCAACTAGTCTATTCGCAGGATTTAACAAAGATATGAAGTGTCGATAGGCAAAAATGGTGTTGCTATCACTAATGGAGAATTTCTATGGAGGTCGTTTGAATCTAGATCTAAATAGCAGGCAATGTTGGTATGAACCGAAGAAAGTCGATGAACTACGATGAGATACTAAGAACGGTGAAGCATTGCCACATATCTAAAGGAAGAAATGAGTCATACCTGGATGTGGCAAACGACTTCGGGATGATCTTGAGCAGCTTTGACGGTGGCACGCGCGAAGAAGGGGATGCGATTGATGTCGCTGGAGGACTCACGATTGCACGGCGGCAGAGCTCCGGTAGTGGGAGACCGAGGCGCAAGGAAGAAGGAGTAGGGGACCGACATGGTAAAAAGTGGAGTCCGAGCCCCTATGGCTGTCGTTACAAGGTAAAGAGAAGGGGAAGAGGTAGGCGGAAAATAAAGGAGGCACAATAACTTTTCGAGTAAGGGACGCCTTGATTTTCGGGCCTAACAAATATACATAAAAGATTCGCTGTGATGTCACACTTGAGCTCCTGAAATTTTGGAAGATGACGTCACAGTTCAAAAGAGATAGAAAATGTTAAGTTTGGAAGTATCATAAGCCGAAACTAATGGCCCGGCCACGATGCAGATTCGAAAGGGGAAAATGACCCGGAATTTTTATCAGTCTGAAGATCAACATGGATGAATCCAAGTCAATCTGGGGCCAATGTTGGGGATATAACCCCACGGTATGACCCGCCCATTCAGGGCCGGGTTATCCAGTGGCGGCATAAAAGAATAAGACTGGACTGCGGCTATCCAGACCTCAAGGCCCATGGGGACGACTCATAGAGTGGGCCGGCTAATGGCCTAGTGTCTGAGGCGGCGGCTTACCGAAGGGTTTCGTAATTCCCTTACTTGGGAAACAAGACAAGTAGGAAACAGATTAGGGCATGGTTTGTAGCACGACCCGGATTCTGTTGTAAGCCCAGGGCCTTGACCTGTATATAAAGGGGAGGTTCTAAGGCAGAAAGACTAAATTACAATCCCTCGAGTACTAGGTTAGCTAAGTCGCACCCTTGTAATCGAGATCATCATCATCAATATCAATCAAGCAGGAAGTAGGCTATTACCTTCATCGAGAGGGGTCGAACCTGGGTAAACCCTTGTCTTTCGATTTCGATCAACCCCATTCAAGCTACTACCTCGCTGCGATGGCCTCACGACTAAGTCCTTTCACGATGACATCTGCCGTGACAAAACCATGACATTCTTCATTGAGAAGATCAGCTCAGTCTTGATGCTCAAGGGAGTTGTGGACACGAGGGTACCGATGACCTTGGACAACGACGCCAGGATCCGGAGCTCCCCCGAATCTGGAGGAGCACACCGAGAACCACTTGGAAGCGTTGAATTTGCCCATCGTCGCCGCCAGTGGTGGAGATTTGCGCGTTTGGGAAAGGACATGTGGCAGCTTGGTGGTGTAGGGCTTGCATCCGCTATCGGGCGACTTAAATAGTCGGGGCAGGCAGATTGGCGCTGCTTCAATGCGGGCAGCGACCGAAGTAGGCTTCTCAGTCGCCGCGTCGGGGTGAATGTTGTGTCGACTAGCCGACATGAATATGGGTAAGCGGTCGCCCAGTCATGTCTGCTCTGACCGGCATGAATGCAAGGCGAAGGGTTCCAGAGCGAAGTAAGAGAGGGGAGTTTTAGGTGGGTCGATGTTATCAGAGTCCAACGTGACGGACGTCCGTAAACCTTTCCTTGTGGGTTTGGGAGAGGACAGGTGGCGGCTTGGTGGTGAAGAGCTTGCATCCGCGGTCGCGTGACTTAAATAGTCGGGGCAGGCGGATTGGCGCTGCTTCAATGCGGGCAACGACCGGAGTAGGCTTCTCAGTCGCTGCGCCGGGTGAATGCCGTGTCGATCAGCCGACATGAATGTGGGTAAGCGGTCGCCCAGTCATGTCCGCTCTGGCCGGCATGAATGTAGGGCGGAGGGTTCTAGAGCGGAGAAAGAGAAAGGAGTTTCAGGTGGGTCCATGTTGTCGGAGTCCAACGTGACAGGCGTCGGCAAACCTTCCTTAGTTTGATGTCGGTTAGTGAGATTTCGAACGTTCAGACCAGTTAAGACAAATTTGTTGGCCGTCATTGGATAGAAAAATGTCCGGATCCTTTCTGTTCGAAACATTTGCGGGTCGATTTGACAGGCGGAAAAAAGATTGATAGGCGAGACACTCCCCCATGCCTTTCGGTTTTCTTTTGGTGCAGCCGCGTGGGTCCGGGTGGCCCGTTCAAAGATTCCTAGGCCCGCCGTGCATGACAGACGGATATGCTTGATGATGCTACCAGCTGACAGCTGCTCGTACCAGTACCAGATGACAGCAATACTGTATCACTTGGTAGTACCGAGTCCCGACCCATTCCTGACATGCTGCAACATTCATTTGGATTTATGAGAGTACATCGTGTTTTCCGGAGGATTAGGACCGATCCTTTGGCATGAAAGATGGTCTCACCCAAGAGGTTAAGGGCCATTCTTGTTTCTAACGAAACATAATACTCCCTCCGTTCCTAAATATAAATCTTTGTGGGGATTTCACTATGAACCACATACGGATGTATATAGATGCATTTAGAGTGTAGATTCACTCGTTTTGCGCTGTATGTAGTTCATAGTAAAATCTCTACAAAGACTTATATTTAGGAACGGAGCGAGTACTAGATTTTGTCATGAGTCCGACAACAAACCCCTGCTTGTTGGGAACAAAAAAGATGGAGCCAGCAAATGAGGGAGGATATAGATGGTTTATTTTGATCCCCTGGCGTGCAGGAACTGACAAAGCGAGTGGCATCCCGTTCGTGTCACCGTCACTCCTAACGCGATGGCCATGGTCTCCGTAAGATCATTAAACTTTGCAATCAATGTTTCTCAAACGCAGACGACTCTGCAAGTTAAGGCAAAGACAAAAGCAAGATGGCTTTCAGTAGGTACACAGCCTCCTTGTAGAACACACTTGCATACGTACAGGTGCAGCTGTAGGGAGTCAACGGTGCTGGCTTGTCAACCTTCTCCTCCTGCAACCTCATCATTTCATGCCTTGGATTGATTGATTGGCTCACAGATCAAAGGTCACCACCACGAAATGCAAAATCAGTCATCTCCCGCTCTGCTCTTTTCCTTCTTCACCACCAAGGCTTTGGGCTCGCACGTAACTTTGTGTCACTTTTCATGTCTAGGTTATCTATGTGTAGGAGTAGTACCCCCATGATATAGTGACACCACATTACTTTCCCTTTTTGTTCTCTTCATTATATAAGCAGGCTATCTATGTGTAGCTAGGATACCCCGAAGAGTTTGAGCAGAAAATGATACCTGGTACAAACAAAGAGTAGGAAGAAACGATAATAAACAGTGCCGATCACCACATACAGTTTGGGCCAAAACATGCAACAAAGCTTTATACGTACTATATACCGGAAGCAAACGCTAATACTCCCTCCAGTCCATATTATTTGTCACTCAAATGAATGTATCTGGATGTTTGAATGACAAGTACTAATATGGATCGGAGGGAGGGAGTATGAGATTTAATAATAAAAAAGGAGAAGACACGGCCCCATTGCACATTTTGAGTCAAAGCTAGAAACGACTATGGAAAACATAAAACCCAAGCAACATGAATAAAAGTGAAGTGACTGAAACATAAAACCCAAGGAACATAATTCGCGAGCAAGAAAGGCATGAAAGCTAATTCTGTAGCACTGGTAGAGATTATTTTTTTGAAACAATGGTAAAAGATTTGCCTCATATATTAAATAAGAGGAGAAAGAGTTTGAATGAATTACAACATCCCTAGGGAACAAAATCAACTACTCTCGCCGCATCATTGACCCCAATTTTTTTGCTCCTGCGGCCACCCAAAGCGCCACATTCTTCTTGAGATTATCTAGGAGAACCATCGGCAGCGCGTTCTTTTGACAGAAGACGTGAACATTTCGCTCATTTCAGATTGGTCCAGGAGGCAAGCATGACAAGGGAGGCCATGACCTTCCTATTTGGCAAGGAATTGTCGGAGAGCCTAACCCACCAATCCTTAGTGGACCAAAAGAGGTGCCAGGAAGAGGTGTCAAGGTGATCAAGCTGCAGCCATGCCTTGATCATGCCCCAAACTCTGACCATGAACCTACACTTGAAGAGAAGGTGGTCGACGGACTCTTGCACCTGCTTGCAAAGATATCACCAATTCTAGAAATGTCCATCGTGTAGAAACAAACATGAAAACTAGCGATTTCATGGTCAAGATGACATCCCTTCCTATGTACACCTTCTGTTCCCAAATATAAGACGTTCTGGGAGTTCAATTTAAACTGCCAAAATGTCTTATATTTAGGAACAGAGAGGTAGTACATGCTAATGAGATAATGGACAGCACCCAGGCATCAACCTGGAGCATGTCCCAATTCAATGAGTTATGAACAAAAGAAACTGATTGCTGAGATGAAGCATTACGATGCAGAGGAGTAAATAATTCAAGGAAAAACAAGAACCACGATTAGTCACGATATCCAGAGGTCTTCTCAACAGTCAACCACAATGTTAAATCGTTGTGCTAGAGCACACTTACAACAAGGAAAACTTCGAATTTGAGGGCAGTGACAAGTAAAGCATGCTATGATTACGCCCCAAGAACACACAAGTTCCCTCTTGTAAGGCCGCCTTTGGCAGCATGCAGGAGCAACACAACTACACGGTTCTAGACAACGTTTTCTCAACCTGAATTCATGGGAAAAATCAACCTTGGTGTTTCATCAGCCAGAGATCACTTTGGGTAGAGAATATCATAGTGACCAGGCCGGTAGAGCAGAGTAATGTAAGGTTTCTCCTCAGCCGGATTTAATCCCATTGCAGCATCACCTTCAGAGGAATTGGTTGCAGGGATGAAATCATGGTGGTTCACGCTTAGATTGCCTGTGTCACAAGAGCTTCGGTCTAGGTACATCACGCGGATTGGCACCCCTAACGCATCTGACAGAGCAATAATGTGCACATGGTCGCTTTCCTCGCCCATTGGCTCCACAGAAGACTTGCAAAACTGCAATGCGATTTACAAATCAGGGTCAGTCCCTCGACTGCATATCTATGGACAGCAGACAACTTAACTGAAGTTTAATTAAAACATGTAGGATAGCACCACACAAACACAGGTGAATACATTATCTCTTGTCCTAACATGGCTAAAACCATGGAATAGGAAAAGATAGGATAATACATTATGGGAAGTTAAATTCTACAGGAATTCAAATGATGGCACAAAGTAGAAGTTGTTCGGCTGCACCACAGGATAAGAACATGAACTTTCTCGAAAGGTTAGGTGTTTGCCATAGTTGTCTTATAAACAAAGGGAAAATTCTTTTGGAACTGGATGCAAAATAGTCCATAGGAAAAATTCTGATGGTTACCAATCCTCCAAATCAAAAGGCTCCAGATGAAATATTCATAAGGAATAAAATCCTCCGAAATTCCTCATCACAGAGGCCTATCCCTCGAAGAATAGTCCACTGCTTACAGAGCTGCTAATCTATCCTACTCACATGATATCTAGTGTTAGCTTTGTGTAATAATTCTAAAGGAAACTGGCCCTGTACTCCTGTAGGAATACTGCCTACGAACACAAACCAAGGCACCATACCTAACTAATGGTTAAAAACCCATACTAAATGGCATACTATAATCTCACCAGTCAACCTGTTTAGCAGCATTTAAGGCTGGGGCATGGAGTGAAACTATTGCAAGAACACTCTTGATTTCCACAATTCACATGCAATGCAAAACGACAACTCCCAATCAAATAGACTTACACGACAAACAGGACAGTGCATTACATGTTGACAAGGGGTATATACATGACTACTGGTACAATGTCTATGTTCCCACGACCCAATGTTGCATACAAGAACAAAGCAAAGAAGCTAACCTGAGCCACGGTCGAATTTGTCAAGCCAGAAATAAATGGTTCAAAGAACTCAGCCCTCCTTTGAATCTCACCAGAGGTAACAAACCTAAAGAACATGACAACTAAAGAAGACACAATAAGAAAATAGTGTTATCATAGTCAAGAAAGATACATCATAAATATCTGATTGTACAAACCATAATCAGAAGTCGTTTGATCCCTGGTTCTTTCTAGAAGTTCTTCAGGCCTAAGGATACAAGAAAACAAAACAGATTCACCACAAAAGCAAAACTCTGATAATGGCCATGCCATACAATGTGAACAGTTAAAAAATGCCTCTTCCAACAACACTTATTTCCTTTTGTTCATATGAGATTATGCCTTAAGGAGACAAACACAACTATAGAATATTTACCCAATAGAAGTTTCATGCCCCTGCAGAACATTTTGCAGCTCCTCAATGAACATCTGAGGATAACAATGGAGAAAAATATTCAGCAAGGACTAAGGAGGCAAATTATGAGTCCAGGGAGTATTTAACAAAACAATAATTCTATTTTTCAAATACAGATTAATCGGCAAGGCTCAAGTTCTTCGATATGAGCATCTCTACTTACCCATCATTTTCAACCAATGCATATCATATACCAACAGAGCTCCCAACAAAACCATAAAACATAATAAAGACCATTTCGCTGGGCACAATGCATGGCATTCAGAAAGACAGTGTATAATATTTAGTTATTAACAACTAAGAATACTGTATATATCTCAGCGGACTTTACTCATAAAGAGCAACAAACCAATGCATTCATCAAGGGATTGAAGAAAAGGTGTGCAGTATGCTTACTTAGATCAACAGTTGTGACAGTTAACAGTGCACAGGAGTTACAGGCAGGCATTTACTTTATTTTTCATTACAGAAAAAAACCCGCAAGTTCCTGATTACCAACGAGTCATCTAGCAAATTCCCCAGAGACGCATAGAAGGAATTGCAAACAAGTGCACATAGACAGAAGGGGCACATCTAAAAGCTATTCAAGTGAGGAAGATCAGATGGAGTGGAGCAAAAAGTGATACAGAATGGGGCAACTAAGGAGAGATGCAAAAAGCAAACATTGCATAGACTTACAGAGAAGAAGTCTTCAAAAGTGAATTCAATGTATCCAAGACCCGAAAGTGTCTTCTTGCACTGTTCAATGTTTTTTAGGATGCGCTCAACCTCAGCTCTATCTTGTGTCTCAAGGATATGTTCCTAGCAGCAAACCAAACAATCGTCAAATTATGAACAGATGTACTTTGAGTGAAAACCAACACCACAAATACTACCAGGTAGGAGAACATAAAGCTTCGATAAAAGCAGTTTCCATCTCCTCGTGTTCGTCTTAAAGCATCATATTGTTCACCAAGCAACTGCAGGTTAAGCAAGAAAACTTATGGAACAAACTGAAGCACCATAAAAATGGCACACTGGATGAAGAAAAATAATACAGTTATCATGTATCAGAACAAGCAAACGAACAACAACCTTTATTTTCTCCTGTAAAATGGGGCTGCCAGACTGGAACTCTGCTGCTAAGGCGGAGAGAGGTTCCTGCAAGATTCAGAAGATGCCAGTCAGATAAACAAGTTGATAAGATACAACAGTAATTAATATGGAAGGCAAAACAAAAGCAGCAGAACAAAATCAACACCATAAATATACAGATAACCATAACAGTACGTTAAATAGCATTTGAATTCACAAGTACCGCCAAATGCACTTGAGATATCCAACTAGTTGACCGAAATGAAGAGAATAAGATGTTATTTCATTTGACATGAAAACTGCGTGGATGTCGCTCCACAACATCTCATATGGCTTTCTGTCATGTCATTTTTGAACTTCAAACTTCAAGCATAACAGCACATTTTAGAGAAACCCTGGCATAGACTAGGCTCAACTTCTGAGGTAAAGTAGAACCAAATTTTGTTCTCCAGTTTGAGTGCCGAGTTGCCCTTAACTTTTCATATGCTATTCCTACATTGACAAGCTTGAACAAACTCGCTCAGTCTGTTACCTACTGTACTGCACACCAGAAGATTAAACAAAGGGCTCGGCCAGCCATAATAAACCCTTGATCCTATAACAGAACATGAATTGCTCCCCGTGTATCCAACCTTAGCCATTTCAAACGACAATTGGCCAACGAAACTAAATTCCAGGACAATAGTTACCAGAACCAACATTCGCATACTGCTGGACCAATAGGATCGAATCAACAAAAGGTCTCGGCCAAAAATGGGCACCAGAGTGGCAACACCAAGTGTGAATGTGTGATGATCCCGGCCAAGTATACCACGAGGATGAACAAACGACAGACCTATAGCGACGTAGAGTGAGAGTGAGAGAGGAGTGGAGATGCCTCACCTTGTTACCGATGTACGGTACCTGGGGTCCCTCGGGCTTGGGGTCGGGGTCGGGGTCGCCGCAGCAGGCGTGGTAGTAGTCCCCGCCCATGGAGAGCTCCACCGACACGGTCTCCGGGCTCAACCGGTGCGAGTTAGGGTCAGGCCCGGCCCCATCGCTTCCTCCCCCCTCGACGGGCGGCGCGGGGGCCGGCGGGGGCGCGTCGCCCATGGCCGCGTCCTCGGGGGCCGGTGCCGCGGCGCCGGTGTCGCCGCCGTCCGCCGCCTTGCGCTTGCGGGCGCTCGCGTCGGCCGCCTCCCGCGCCAGCTTCGCGTCGCGTGTGGGTGGGTGGGGATGGGCGTCAGGTTGTGGGTGTGGGCTCCGGACGGAGTTCGAGACGACGGCTTCGATTCGGGCGGAGGAGACCTTCGCTTTTGTGGCAGTCGGAGATCTCGCCGCAGGCGAAAAAAAGGGTAGTGCGTGTCGTTTTGCAGATAAGCCCTTCGCGTCATCCACCTTCATGATGTACTTCGTGACCCCGACATGTGGGGCTGACGCAGCGGGCCTGCGTTCCATTTTCAGGAAGTTAACGCTGTTTCTGTTGGACCACCGCCCTACTCCATTTCCGCACGCCACCTCTCGATCTGGATAACCATCCATGACAGGTGGTCCCTGATTTACAGGTGGGACCTACATTCTGGCTGACAGGTCGTACTTCCGTGCTCGCGGTGACGCCGCGTCGCCGCCGGCGATCAGATCCAGTGCTTCTCGTAGGTAGCGGCGTCGGCGGCGGTCATGTGGTCGACCGCGTCGTCGTGGTGGGCCCACCACCACATACGCCTCCTTCTCCCGGCCCTCTTCCTCGCCGCCGCCCTCTTCTTCTTCCTCGCCTCTCCGCGCTCATCCCCATCCTTCTTCGCCCTACCAGCCTCCAGGTACGCGCCCCGCCCCGACCTGGCATATCAGGTTCTTCTGGACTCTTCCTGGAAGTTACAGATCCCCGCATTGGGTTTTCCCGCAGGGAGCATTCGCCGTCGGGGTCGCGGCTCATATGGGAGCAGCGGCGTTTGGCGGAGTGGCGGCCGTGCGAGTGGTGGCAGACGGCAATGCCCGGTGAGGCCTTGTGTGCTTCGTGGTTTTCGGTCAGAGTTTAGGATTAGCTTGAGTTGCGGTGATGATTGGTTTCTATCCCCGCTCTCCTTCAGCAGCTCCGTCGACGAGGAATGGCTACATCAGGATAGATTGCTACGGCGGCCTCAACCAGCTGCGGCGCGATGTATGTTAAACTTGGTTTATCCTCCTTGTAATGGAGTAAGACTTCCTTTTCTTATGTAGTGTTAAACTTGGATCATTTGGCCATGCACTGGATGCACAAGTGACAAGTATAGGCTCGTGGAGTCAATAATGGGATCATATGAAGCTTAGGTCGCATTGTATAGAATGTTGTGCAGTGGTGTGCGTTGTCGATTGGCTTTGTTACGAGCTCCTCGGTTGTAATTATTCTGGCCTCTGGTGCAATTGTTCTGCAGCTGTGCGATGGAATTGCGGTTGCACGTCTTCTGAACGCCACAATGGTTCTGCCCAAGTTTGAGGTTGCTGCATACTGGAACGAGTCTAGGTACTGGAGTCACTTGGGGGGAAACGAAGGCTTCTACTGTTGTTGCTATGTAGTGCACTTCTGTTCAAACTAATCATGTGCTTATCGGAATGCTTTGTCAGTGGTTTTGCAGACGTGTTTGATGTTGATCACTTCATTGAGCAAACTAGAGGTTATGTGGAGGTGGTCAAGGATATGCCCGAGGAGATATCGTTGAAAGAGCCATTTAAGGTCGATTGCCGAAAACGGAAAGGACATTTTGATTATGTAGAAACAGTTCTTCCAGCTCTTTTACAACATCGATATATTTCTCTGACACCTGCCATGAGCCAAAGAAAAGATAGGTATTGCCCAATTATCTAGTTGATACCTGAAATCTGCTTTCCATTTTTTTCCAAGCTATTTTGTTCATTGTTCACGTCAAATGTCTCGAATTGTATCTGCTGCTGAGGATCTTAGCATAATGTGAAGGGTGGATATATAATAATAAGGCTGGCGATGAAGTTCTCCACTGCTAGAATTCTTGTGTCTTTGGGCACGTATGTCTACCTGTAACTTAAAGTAGATAGATTGCAGTAATCATTTCAAAAAAAAAAATTGCAGTAGTAGGAGTTCCTTGTACTATGAAGCAGATTCCATGAGACATAGTATAATCAAGCAGTGTAGAAAATCATATGCATTAGCCAAATTTATGTTTGTTTAGATGTCTGATATAACCATGCAATTATTTCCCTATGTTTATCTTTTTGTTGCTCAGTGCAATATTGGAAGTGAATATGTTAATCAACCTTTGAATTTGACATGCTGCCTTGATATCCAAAACTGTACAGTCTCATATAAAAGTTATCTTCAAAGCTTTATAGCCCTCCCCCCTTTCACTTTGCACTCATCTTGAGCTCACATAACTGGAATAAATACACCGACACACTATATTCTCGCGTGATAACTTTGTTTAATTAAGATGGCAATTAATGCAAGACAACAACAAAGACGTGCCCTGATTTGTTGGTTACATGACTAAATTACTAACTCCAACAACAACAACAACAAAGCCTTTTCCGCAACCAACTCATGGTTCTGGCACATGGATAGCTAGCTTCCATGCACCCCTGCCCATGGCTAGTTCTTTCGTGAACTTCCAGTCCTTCAGATCTCTCTTTACGGACTCCTCCCATGTCAACTTTGGTCTACCCCGACCTCTCTTGATATAATCAGCACGCTTTAGCCGTCCGCTATGCACTGGCCTGCACTGAATATGCCCAAACCATCTCAGATGATGCTGGACAAGCTTCTCTTCAATTGGTGCTACCCCAACTCTATCCCTTATATCATCATTTCGGACTCGATCCTTCATTGTGTGGCCACACATCCATCTGAACATGCACCTCTCCGCCTATGTTTTTAAGGCGTCTGTAAGGCGACGCCTAGGCGACG
>NC_041393.1:241768504-241784308 GCF_002162155.2 Triticum dicoccoides
AAGTGTCGCCTTAAAAACATAGCTCTCCGCTAGACCTTACTGTTGAACATGTCGCCTTCACACTCTTTACCAACTCCAACAACTTCAAATTACCTAAACCTGTTTTGTTGTCTGCTTTGTGATACGATGACCTACTGATAAATTTGTGCTAGGTTCTGTTATAATGATTGTCATCAGTCCAAGAATATTGTATAATCCACAAGATGTAGATTTGGGGAGAATAAAGTCATTAAGATAACTAGTAGTATAAACTTAGTTTGTGTTACTCTATAGTTAGCTCTTTGCAATGCAACAATGATTTCATGGTTTGCAATTTTTCTATTCATTGTCATTGATTTAATTGCTGACTTCTGTCGATTTTAAACTTATTGCTGTGGTGAGGCTGCCTTTTTCCCATGCTGATGTATATGCCTGTATTTTCTCAGATATCCATCACATGCGAAAGCTTGTTACTGCCAAGGTTGCTACAATGCACTCAAGTTGAACAAGAAGGTGGAAGCCAAAGCTATGGAGCTTCTCCAAGCGATACCAAAACCTTTCTTATCACTTCACCTTAGATTTGAACCAGATATGGTTGCCTACAGTCGATGTGAATACAGTGCCCTTTCTTCCAAATCACTGGATGCTATTGAAGCTGCACGTGGGGAGGACAGGAATGTATTGGTTGGTGATGCTGCTCATCTGTGGAGGAACCGTGGAAAGTGCCCTCTAACACCAGGTGAAACAGCATTTATCCTCCAAGCACTAGGTATTCCTACGGAGACAAGCATTTATTTAGCTGCTGGGGATGGGCTAATGGAACTTGACGGCTTCACTTCGGTCTACAAAAATATGTATACTAAATCATCTCTCCTGACTCATGAAGATTTTGAGAGAATGCATGGCAACACAAAAGCTGCTCTTGACTACTATGTTTCAGTCAACAGCGATGCTTATGCTACCACGTTCTTTGGAAATATGGATAAGATGGTAACTGCAATGCGAACAATGCAAGGGCTACAGAAGACATTGGTCTTGAGTAGGAGGGCCTTCGCAAATTACACGGCTGCTGGACTGGCAGGGGACCAACTAGCTAAGGCCATGTGGGATGCTCATCGAGAGGATTATATCATGGGGAGGGGATTAGCTCTCCCTGAACATTGCTTCTGTGAGTTCAAGTTGTAGCACAAATGAGCCCATATAACACAAGGGCTAGTCTACATAGCCACCTTCCAATTGGTAGCGCTAATAGATCGCATTGTGGCTGAGTTGCTACTGCAGTGGGCGTCATGCCCAATCTTCAGAAGAAACTGTTCTTCATCAGAGTCGCGAGCTGCACAGCATCTTGATTCAGGGAGCAATTATCACTCATACAGCAATGCATCATGGCCTCTCCTCCTGTATACTGTTTTCGGTGAGTTCAGATAGTAGCTCAGACATGTACACACACGCTTACTACCTAGAGAATCATTCTGGTGTTTCCTTTTGCAACTGGATATATTGCCAGGCCCCAACTCTTAACATTTGAGGGGTATAGATAGGTTGAAAACATTGTTCTTAGATAACCAACGAGCAGGATTTTTTGGGGAGTATATGTATAATGTTGGAATTGTGCATTGCTCGGAAACTAGCTACTGACCTACTGTCAGGTGGTGTAATGGCTTGTGATTAATCTCATCCACCACTGGGAAATACACCATATTTACATAGTTTGTTGTAGAATTGGGCTCCATAACCGGAATTCTTATTGTGTGCACCGCAATGTTTACATGCTTAACTGCTTATTCATTTCTTTGGCTCGGGAGTTGTTTTGCTCTTGATGCCCTGGTCAATTTTGCTTCTAGAAGGAGAATCAGATTCCAACAACTGTCCGTCTCGATTGTTAACAAGTCAATGAGAACTATGTTTAACAAGAAGCCCCAAATGCAATGCATGATGCATTCGGCGCCAACGAGTGGAGTGTGCATCAATCACCCACTGGCGGTTGATACATTAAACAAGCACTTCCAATTGCACAGGCCATATTCGTCATCACTCCGTGTTTGGGCTAGTAATCTATGCGACCAGTGGTTATTTTCATATTTTACGCCATGGCAAGCAAGCTTAAATAAATTGGTGCTTGAGCATGTGATCTTTAACTGTATTCCGTTGCTCATGCCTTCAGTTTGGCAGCTGAAGCAAAGCAACAGATGGAAGGATAACCTCCCTTCATTCATGAATCATACTCTCCAGTCTCCAGTTTACACCTCTTTTTCATCATCGCCTTTTCGAATACGCAGACTGATGCAAGTAGTTTGATGTCAAATTTAATTTGAAACATGCTGCACGTACTAGTGGCCATCGTTTTGTTGCTGCAATGTCGACCGCGTTGGACAAGTTATAAAACGACATGTTAGAAAGGACAGTGGGCGTGCTTTATTTGCTGTCTCTGAAGGGGGAAAGGCCACTAGATTATCTTGACCTTGTGTGAACACCGAGGACTCCAAGTCAATGACTTAACCTGAGGAGACGTGATGCAACTTCCTCGTGGTTTCCTGAGTTCCGTACTTTCTGTATTTTCCTGAAGGCGGTTGCTTTCTGAGTTTGTTTTTGATGCACTGGCTTCTGTCTTCTGTGACTGAGATCTCATATCTGCTCCAATCAGAAATATATTAGCAGGGAAATACAAGAAGTAAGAAGTTCAAAGTGCATCATTGAGCTTTGGTTGAGCAAATTGCAATATCATTTTGAAGAAAATCAAGAGGTCAAAGTCAATTGAGGTACGCTAGCAAGCTGATACTAGTATATGCACATATAGAAGGAGGAATTAACATGGCACTTACTTTTGTCTACGAAATGGAAAATATATATACTAGTACCTCCGTTCCGAATTATAAGATGTTTTGAATATTTTAATATAGACTAATATGGACTGAGATGAGTGAACAAACGCATCAAAACACGTCTATATACATTCTATTCGGAAAAAAGCTAGAACGTCTTATAATTTGAAACAAAGGGAGTATATAATACTCCATCCGTTCCCAAATATTTGTCTTTCTAGTCATTTGAAATGGTTACAACATACGAATATATGTAGACATATTTTAGTGTGTAGATTCACTCACTTTGCTTCGTATGTAGTCACTTGTTGAAATCTTTAGAAAGACAAATATTTAAAAACGGAGAGAGTATTACTTAATATTCATATCCCATGCCTGCCATGCTTGTATACATGGAGGACCATGCATATGATTAAGTGCTGTGAATGACCACCATGGGCTATGGAGCGTCTAGGTACGGTGTATCCACCTCAACCGAGTACATATGCACGTGTAGTTCATAGTATTAGGCTTGGCTAAGGCTATTTTTAGTTCTCCTTTCATAAACAAATATAAGACGTTTTAGAGACTGTACTACCAAATTAAAAAGAGATTGTACTCTAAACAATTTTGATGTATGTATATAGGAACCTTGATTCGCGTTCAAGACCTTGCAGTGTCAACATAAGCTAACGACCAAAAATAAGTGTAGTCTCGAAGACCACGGTAAGATAAATCATGTCTTTCAAAATTCAGACGGAGCATTATATCACGTGTCAGTCCTAGCCAAAGCAGAACCGGCGGCGTAATTACCCTTTTTTACGTTATCAATAAGACAGTGATGTATCCCCGAGGTAGAAGAAAAATCATTCTTGTCCTGTTTTTTGTGCGAGCACATGACTAAACTGGATTACAATTTAGAAATTAGACACGATGAGTACTGAGTGTGAAAAGGCAGAACCCATGAAAAAAAACAACGGCGACAATCATCGGCGCATCCTGCTGCCTGGAGACGATAAGTACAGATAGAGAAAAGTGGTCAATGGTGGCAACCGGTGAGTGAGGCATTCGACAACGGAAGTATAGCCATCGCCCATCGACAAGGGTAACTCATTATGACGGCCGTAGCTATGTACTGTACTGCCAAACTTCTGCACTATTTGTTGTCATTTCATTATCGCTTTTGTTTTCGTTAAAGCAACTTCAAACTCCTTAATTAAGGAATGAGACATATCTACACATATAACTGTAGTTGTGTTCTACTAGCATACATGCAACTATATTTGTGCCCGTTACATAGGCATGCAACCGCAGTTGTGTGTGGTCGATGGATATACAATTGCACATTGCTGATGGATCTGCAACTTCAGAGCTGCATGAAAAAAAATGAAAAAAATCAATCAAATGAATACAAATAACACGTAGAAAAGCAAGCTAAAAGGCAAAATCTACACGGCGTAGGATTGGCGAATAGCATTAACTAGAGCAATGTCTCCAAAAATCAATCAACTATATTTGTGCCTTAGCATGAATGGATTTTTACGGGATCATTGGAGTGGCTTAGCTGGCATGTTTCTCCAAAAATAAGGTGAGGGATCACTCTCACTAAAATTCAGAGGGAGTGAGATTAGTTAGGAAAAGGCCCATAAAATCTCTATAAACAGCCTGTGTGTTTAGAATTTTCTATCCAATCAAAACATGCATGCTAAGGCACTGTGTTGATCCCGTAAAAGACCGTCCTTATGTGTAGCATTTTTTTTCCGAGAATTTTTCAATCTATTCATCTTCAATCATGACAGTACAAAGAACAAGAGAGGTAATAAAAATTACTACCATGTCCGTGAACCACCTAGCGACGACTACAAACACTGAAGCGAGCCGAAGGCGCGCCGCCGTCATCGGCCCTCCCTCACCGGAGCCAGGCAAATCTTGTTGTAGTAGACAGTTGGGAAGTCGTCGTCCTAAGGCACCATAGGACCAGCGCAACAGAGTAGCAACCATCGCCGATGAAGAAAGTCGTAGATCAGAAGGATCCAAACTGTAAACACCTAAACGGAGACCTGATCGAAATAGATCCACCGAAGATCAAAACCGACCGAATCCCGCAAGATCCAACGAAGACAAACCTCCATATGCTCTCCGACGATGCTAGACGCATCATCGGACGAGGATAGAACGTGGGAGACATCATTCCTACTAACAAACATCGCCGCCGCCACACAACGTCAATCAAGATGCTGACTACAAATACGAGAACGGGGTCCCTCCCGCCGACGCGGGGAGGGGGGAGAGATCCTCCGCACCTCCATGGCCTAAAGGCCATCGGAGATGGGACGGACCGGCGGGGACGCCGACGGGAGGAGTAGAGCTTTTCTTGCGTAGGAGGACCTTGCGTGTAGCATTGCTCGCATCGGTTAAGTCTTAACTTACTCCAAAAATGCTAAATACACTGGCGTGTCACGGGGACTTACCATAAAATCTCTCCACCGGCTCCTGAATTTCACCGGGGTGGGGCCCTTTTCTCCCCCTAATCCAGTGGAAAACTGCCAGCCAAAGATCAGCCCGTAATCCTTAAGTAACTCTCCGTTGATGTAGCATTGTTGAGCTTAAACTTAGCAAAAACGTAACTAGTAGCAGGTGGCTTGGTTATAAAGGGAAGCTTCGGGAAGGAAGGAGTGCCCCAGTGACCCAGTCCCACGCACTTGAGAGAGGGAGTCAGTCCCATCCTTATCTCCGCTAGCTAGCTCGCTATAGCCCCCTGGTCTTTACTCTCCAGGCCAAACAGAAACAGCTACTAGGCGAAGGACACATCGGCAATTATCCATCGATCGGGCCTTGTCCTGTCCGCGGGTGGCGCCGGGCGCCGGTGACAACCGACAGGGCAGCAAGCGTGGATCATCCGAGCGGAAGCGGAAGCCCTCCTCCTCCTCCTCCTCCTCCGGCTCCGGGGCACCGTCGCGACAGCAGAGGTCCGCTGCCATCACCTCGTCCGCCGCCGCCGGCGCTACAACGAGGTGACCACCATGGGCATGGAGAGCCGGAGGTCGTCGGGGAGGAGGCTGCTGGCGTTGCCGTTGCCGTTGCGACGACGAGCTACCAGCACCAGCAGTACGAGCTCGCCGTCATGGTGGCGGCGCTCACCCACGTCATCAGCTCCACTCAACCGGCGGCCCTCGCCGGTGCAACCGCGTCCGGGCAGCAAGGTGCTGTATACGTTGCTCGATTTGTGCATGCTGCAGCTTCCATACAGCTTTTTTTGGGGTTCCTTTTGATGTCCTTGGAATCTTTGCGTGCTGATCTAGATGATTCTACGCGATCCGTGTGTGATTCCGTATAGAGAACTCTAGATCGATAAGGCGAACAGGAAAGCAGAAAAAATGGAAAACGGAAGGAAGGGAAACGAGATTTCGTACGCTCAGGAGGCACGTGTTGAGCTTTGTTTTGGAGAAGTTTAGGCTTTGGAACTCGCCAACTGTAGATCCCTGACAGCCATTTGCGTCTACATTATTGTCCATGTGTCAGCCTACGTGGCTGGACAATCTTTCAAGTTACAATCATCCTCCAACATGGCAAAGAAAAAAAAAACTAACTAATTCTCCATCATCTCAAGTATGATACTCAATTAATACAAAAGTTACTTATTGAGCTTTATAAAAAAACGGGCAGTGGATGCCTTCTGTTTTAAAAGTATGATACTCAATTAATACAATAAATTTTCAAGTATTTGATCTTTGACATCGTCTGCCAACATGCATGCATGTACTGATGGGTGAAACAGCTGTGACCCGCCAACACATCGCTCCTCTGGCCGCGGCGGCGACATCGTCGTCATCAGCGGCGTCGGAGCAGCAGCAGCAGCGTCCGCGGTACCGTGGCGTACGGCAGCGGCCGTGGGGCAAGTGGGCGGCGGAGATCCGCGACCCCGTGAAGGCGGCGCGCGTATGGTTGGGCACCTTCGACACCGCCGAGGACGCCGCACGCGCCTACGACGCCGCCGCGCTCCGCTTCAAGGGCGCCAAGGCCAAGCTCAACTTCCCTGGCGCCGGCGGTGCGCCTGCGCCACCCCGCCATGCCGTCGGCCAGCTGCTGGCGCCCGGAGGCGGGGCATCGCCATCGTTGCGGCAGCAGCAGCGACCCCGACCCGTGGTGGCCTTCCGCCCGCAGATCAACGCCCCGGCAGCCGTTGCTCGGGAGGAGTTCCCGGACCTCCACCGGTACGCGCACATACTGCAGAGCGGTGACGTGGATCTGCGGGCCGTTGCAGCCGGCGGGATAACGCCGGGGCCGTCGTCGACGCCGGCGCACGACTTGCGGTCGCCGCCCCGGCCGGATGATCGCGGATATGGCGAGAGAAGTGCAGGCCCTGGCTGCTAAGTGAGTAGTACTCCCTTTTTTTTTAGGGTAACTGAGTTGTACTCTTACTGAATACGTACTGATCGACGTGTACATGAGAAAACCAAGTTCTGCTTTTTCCCCATCTTTTTGTTTGCATATTTCCCTATTTATTTTTGGCAAAATGAACAGACACAACACTAGAAACAGCGTCTGTAGCATGTGTACGTCGCATGCCACTGTATATGTCAGCACTGAGGAGTGGTGAGGAACTCTCAGGATTGTGGTCGAACTCGGATAGGGTGCGTAGAACAATACAGAACTCTGTATGTGTGTCACCCTCAGGACGAAATGCACGTATAAATATACTTGTCGCGGTGAATGCACGCACGGTTCGGACTATTGTATATTCATTGGCGACAACTCTTGTTTAGAACTTAGAACTCGGTCGTGTTTTATATTTTGTAGACTTATCGTACTCCTCCGTCCGAAAATACTTGTCATCAAACTACCCTCCTTGACGGCGACAGGGAACCCAGATCCGGCGGCCCTACACCCTTCCCATCTCCCTCCCTACCTCGCCGCCACCGGAGGAACGGCCGGCGAAGCCGGCGCCGGCTCCCGGGATGGTGGCGGCGGGGCGACTTGGCTGGATCCAGCACTCCATCCCAATCTGACCGCTCCCTTTCGGTGGTGAGAGTCCGGATCTGAGCGGCGGCCTCGCTGGTGCGGACGGCGCTCCTCCGGCGACGGGGAGTGCTCGTCGGTGAGGTAGGCCGGTTCCCCTCGGCTGCGCGGGCAGTGAGGTCCCGGTGGGCGCAGGTCATGGCGCGGGGAGGCCCCGGGCTTTCCTCGTCAAATCGGAGGTGATCCTGGTCCGTTCGTGATGCATGACCTTCGGCCGGCCTGGATCTTCGGCGTACACGCGCTTGCAGATGTTGTGGCTGGTTCGGAGGTGGCGGCAGGGTGCTTGGCCGGGGGAAACCTTTGGCCGCCGGTGGCGGTCACGGCGTCGATGGCGTCCCGGACGCCATTCCCTCCTTGGTGGCGGCGCCGAGGCTAAACTTCCCCTGCCTCCCCCCTTCCCCTGCGCCCGGGTGAAAACCCTAGCCCCGGTGGCTAAGCGGCGGCTGCGCCACAGCGTCGTCACCTTCTTGAAGGCGCCGGCTTGGGCATGGGGATGCTGGGTGTGCATAGCGAGCTTGTCTGGTTCCTGGTGGCGGCCCGCCTGATCTGCTGCGTCGCAGCTCCGGGCATTGTCTCGGGGCTGCGGTGCTTCTCTTCCGACCGTGTCTCCGATGGGGATCTCGCCCTTCCTCACCTTGTACATGTCGTGGTGGAGCGGTACTTCATCTCACTCATTGATGGCGGCGAAGATCGGCGGCATGGCGCTGTGGAGGCTCGCCGCCCGATGCGCGGAGATGGACTCGCGCAGGAGGAGGTTGTTGTCTGGCGTCATGGTGACGTCGATGGCTGAGTGGCCAGACAAGGTAGAAGCCTCAATATGATCTGAAGACGGACCTGTGGAAGATGGCGACGAGGACACACGAGTGCGTCTGACCGGATTGTGCCCCAGACCCGGTATGTGGCTCGGCTGGGGCTTCCGAATATGTTTCGGTTTCCGGCTTTTTGATGTTAGGCTTAGGTGAGTGGTTTGGGTAGTGGCCCAGCTAGCACCCCTTCATTATTTTGGATAGGAGTAGCGGCATGTGTTGCCAAGATGGTGGATTCAGGCTCATTGTTGTAATACTTTGTAAGGTCCTCGAGAATAATCAATAAAGTGGCCGTATGCATCTCCCAGTTGCAGAGGCCGGGGGTCATCCTCCTTTTCTAAAAAAAGAAGATAAAAAAGATGTATCTACACTAGTAGAAAAAGGGTCAAATGTGAGACACATTAGTCCCGGTTTGTAACAGAACCGGCACTAATGTGTCCATTAGTGTCGGTTCCAACGGCTAGGCGGGAGGAGCTCTTTAGTACCGGTTCGTGGCAAACCTTTAGCACCGATTTGTGCCACGAACCGGTACTAAAGAAAGTGGTGGCAGGATGTTGTCAGAGTGGGGCCCTTCCAGCACCTTTAGTACCGGTTCGTGGTACGAACCGGTACTAAAGGTCGTCCTATATAAACCCTTCGTCCACCCGCACTCTGTTCTTCCCCCTTTCCCCTCTCCCTCTCCTCTGTTCTTCCCTTCTTCCTCTCGAGTTCATCACAAAATTTGCCCCAAATTTGTCAAGATTTGCAGGCCCTCATCCATTCAAATGATCACCAAGGTTAGCAACTTTGTCCTTTCATCTCTCATTGCTAGATTAGCTCTTGCATTGGTTTATATAGTGATTAATTGTGGGTTTTAGTAATTTGGGAGGAATTATATGTGGTAGTATTTGATTTATATGCAATTTGAGGTCAAAATAACACTTAGTTTGCATATGTAGGTGTGGTTTACTTAGTGCCTTCTAAATCTCCGTCGTAACCACCGTCGATCACCCGCACCGTCCCGTCGCCGGCACCACCTTGTGGTGAGCCTCTTGTTCATGAAATTTTATATAAAAAATTGATGTTTGTGTGATTTGGATATATAGTTACTCATATAATAATTATCTTACCCGTACGTTGTTTGTTATACATAGTGCCATGGCTTTGATATCCGTCCCCGTCGGCCCTCGTCCTTGTTATGATTCGGATGTGGTATATTCTCTTTTAAAACTATTTGTTGCATTTCGTGTTTATGACAAATTATGCCCATCAAGTTGACATAGATATTTTTATCTAGGAGGTATGTGAACCGGAAATTCCAACCGACCCTATTGTCGAGAGGTTAAATTTAGTTGAAAGAGAAAACGAGTACTTGAAAGAAAAATTGAAAAGAATTGAGGGGGAGAAGATGGAATTGGAGTTGCATGTTGCCGATGTCGTCGATGATCACAAGGTCAAGATGGAGAAAATGCGCTTGAAGATAAGAAAGATTAGAAAATATGACATCGATAATGAGACTTGGTATCATTATGCTGTTGGATCAATTGTTACCTTAGTTGCGATCTTGATCGCATTTGTTGTTGCATTTAAATGCTTTAGCTAGAGAGTTATTTGTTTGTTGCATTTAAGTATTGTATGAACTTTATGTATGAACTTGTATTAATTTAGTCTATTCGGTGTTGTGTAATGAAGATGAGCCGGCAATGGATGTACGATGACCGATGCTCTCCCCAGTTCGTTGAGGGTGTGCATACTTTTTTGCTTGCGGCTGAGGCAAACAAGCGGGCGGATGGTTTTATGCCTTGTCCATGTGCTGGCTGTAAGAATGGTCGCAATTACTCTACGTCAAGAACCATTCACGTCCACCTGTTGAGTCCGGTTTCATGCCCCACTATAATGTTTGAACCAAGCACGGAGAAAGAGGGGTTATGATGGAAGACAATGAAGAAGAAGAGACGACGACAGCTATCCTGGCCATGGGTTCCCTGAATACGATGATACAACAATGGGGGAAGAAGCTGAGCCGGTAATGCGGGAAGAAGCTGAGCCGGCAATGCGGGAAGAAGCTGAAGAAGAGGCATCAGATGAGCCCATTAATGATCTAGGTCGGGCCATTGCCGATGCAAAGAGAAACTGCGCAAGTGATTTGGAGAAGAAGAAGTTGCAGCGCATGTTAGAGGATCACAAAAAATTGTTGTACCCGAATTGCGTAGGTGACAAGAAAAAGCTGGGCACCACACTGGAATTGTTGCAATGGAAGGCAGAGAATGGTGTATCTGACAAGGGATTTGGAAAGTTGCTGGTAATGATAAAGGATATGCTTCCAAAGGACAACGAATTGCCCGAGAGTACGTACGAAGCAAAGAAGGCTGTCTGCCCTCTAGGGTTAGAGGTGCAGAAGATACATGCATGCCCTAATGATTGCATCCTCTACCGCGGTGAGTACGAGGATTTGAACGCTTGCCCGGTATGTGGTGCATTGCGCTATAAGATCAGCCACGATGAGCATGGTGATGTCGAGGGCGAGCGCCCCAGGAAGAAGATTCCTGCCAAGGTGATGTGGTATTCTCCTATAATACCACGGTTGAAACGTTTGTTCCAAAACAAAGAGCATGCCAAGGCGATGCGATGGCACAAAGAAGACCGTAAGAAAGACAGAAAGTTGAGAGTACCCACTGACGGGTCGCAGTGGAGAAAAATCGAAAGAAAGTACGGGAAGGAGTTTGCAGATGACGCAAGGAGCGTATGGTTTGGTCTAAGCGCAGATGGCATTAATCCTTTTGGGGAGCAGAGCAGCAACCATAGCACCTGGCCTGTGACTCTATGTTTGTATAACCTTCCTCCTTGGTTGTGCATGAAGCGGAAGTTCATTATGATGCCAGTGCTCATCCAAGGCCCTAAGCAACCCGGCAACGACATTGATGTGTACCTAAGGCCATTAGTTGAAGAACTCTTACAACTGTGGAATGGAACAGGTGTACGTGCGTGGGATGGGCACATGGGGGAAGAATTTGACCTAAAGGCGTTGCTGTTCGTGACCATCAATGATTGGCCTGCTCTCAGTAACCTTTCAGGACAGACAAACAAGGGATACCGCGGATGCACGCACTATTTGGATGATACTGACAGTATATATTTGAATAGTTGTAAGAAGAATGTGTACCTGGGACATCGTCGATTTCTTCCGAGCAGGCATCCCGTAAGAAAGAAAGGCAAGCATTTCAAAGGTGAGGCGGATCACCGGACGAAGCCTCGCCACCGTACTGGTGCTGATGTACATGATATGGTCAAGGATTTGAAGGTGATATTTGGAAAGGGTCCTGGCGGACAACCTGTTCCGAAGGACGCTGACGGACGCGCACCCATGTGGAAGAAGAAATCTATATTTTGGGACCTGCCATATTGGAAAGACCTAGAGGTCCGCTCCGCAATCAACGTGATGCACGTGACGAAGAATCTTTGCGTGACTCTGCTTGGCTTCTTGGGCGTGTATGGGAAGACAAAAGATACACCTGAGGCACGGGAGGACCAGCAACGTATGCACGGAGAAGATGGCATACATCAGGGTCATGCAAGCTACGCTCTTACCAAAGAAGAGAAGGAAATCTTCTTTGAATGCCTGCTCAGTATTAAGGTACCGTCTGGCTTCTCGTCGAATATAAAGGGAATAATAAACATGGCAGAGAAAAAGTTCCAGAACCTAAAGTCTCATGACTGCCATGTGATTATGACGCAACTGCTTCTAGTTGCATTGAGGGGGCTTCTACCGAAAAACGTTCGATTAGCCATTGTGAAGCTATGTGCATTTCTCAATGCAATCTCTCAGAAGGTAATCGATCCAGAAATCATACCAAGGTTACAGAATGATTTGGTGCAATGTCTTGTCAGTTTCGAGTTGGTGTTCCCACCATCCTTCTTCAACATCATGACACACGTCCTAGTTCACCTATGCGAAAAGATTAACGTTTTGGGTCCTGTATTTCTACACAATATGTTCCCCTTTGAGAGGTTCATGGGAGTCTTAAAGAAATATGTTCATAACCGTGCTAGGCCAGAAGGAAGCATCTCCAAGGGCCATCAAAATGAGGAGGTCATTGAGTTTTGTATTAACTTTATTCCTGACCTTAAGCCGATTGGTGTTCCTGAATCGCAGCATAAGGGCAGACTGGATGGAAAAGGCACGCTAGGAGGGGAACAAATAATATGTATGGACGGACATTCTCTCACTGAAGCACACTACACAGTTCTACAGAATTCCGCCTTGGTGGCTCCGTATATGGATGAACACAAGAATTTGCTACGCTCCAAACACCCGGAGCGGTCTGATGACTAGATTACACGTGAACAAACCAGGAGTTTCGCCAGCTGGTTGCAGACACGTACCATGCATGACACCTCTATTGAAGATGACTTGTACTTGCTGTCCTAGTTACCATCTTCGAATATAATGACTTTCAAAGGGTACGAGATAAATGGTAATACATTTTACACGATCGCCCAAGATAAGAAGAGCACCAACCAAAGCAGTGGTGTCCGCTTTGATGCAGAAACCAAGACGGGAAAGGAAACATATTATGGTTATATACAGGACATATGGGAACTTGACTATCGACGTGGTTTAAAGGTCCCTTTGTTTCGGTGCAAATGGGTCAATATGACACGAGGCGGGGTAATGGAAGACCCGCAGTACGGAATGACAACAGTGGATCTCAACAATCTTGCGTATGCAGACGAACCATTCGTCCTAGCCAATGATGTGGCACAGGTTTTCTATGTGAAGGACATGTCTACCAAGCCAAGAAAAAGAAAAGATAAGGAAGCAAATGCATCGTACGATGAGCCAAAGCGGCACATAGTTCTTTCTGGGAAGAGAAACATCGTGGGAGTGGATGACAAGACAGACAAGTCAGAAGATTATGAAAAGTTTGATGAAATTGCTCCATTCACAGTGAATATTGACCCGAGCATCCCGTTAAATGATGAAAATTTTCCATGGTTACGGCGCAAAGGGACACACGCGAAGAAAAAGTTTCACACCCAAAGATCTGGGATGTGATCGGCTTCACTATCATCACTTTCTTCTGTGTTTCACACCCAGAGGGGAATCTCTGTAATAGTTAGGGTAGTTATGTGTTTTGGCATTTGAAATGCGAAGTAATTTTATGTGCAAACAAATTCTTTCATGCCTTTACTAATTTTTAAAGTTAAGTTATTCACAAACTAGTGATTCACACTAAAATAATTCAAAATTTAAACTATTCAAATTTGAAAACTACGGGCACTAACAGAAAGTTTGTAATTTTTTGTACCTAAAGCAAAAATATTCACAAAGAAACTCTAAATACACAAAAAAACAACACAAAAATAAATAAAGCAAAAATAAATAAAAAAAGCCCGCCTACTAGACCAGAGCGGCCTGCATACGACTAGAAACCCAACCTGTTGTTGGGCCAGGATGCAGGCCCGCAAAGGCCAAGTGGGCCCACAGGGCAGCAAAGAACACGTAGGCCCAGTAGGCCTGCTTTAAGAGGAGCTCGAGAGAGCGACCGCAAGGGGGTTTATAAACCAGTGCGGTCGCCCCTCGGCTAGCTAGGTGGGACTAAACTTGCCGCACCGCACCTGCGCCAGCGCACCCCTTTTAGTACCGGGTCGTGGCGAAGGGTCAAATGTGAAGCACAATAGTGCCGGTTGGAATTTCAGCCGGCACTAATGTGTACACTAGTGCCGGTTCGTGGCGGCGATCAATAGCACCGGTTCGTGGCGAACCTTTAGTACCGGTTCATGCCACGAACCGGTACTAAAGAGGCTGTGCCAGCCTCCGGTCAGGCTATGGCCCCACCATCACCATTTAGTGCCGGTTTGTACCACGAACCGGTACTAATGAGGTTGTGTCAGGTAAGGCTGGGGCCCCACGAGCACCTTTAGTACCGGTTCATGGATGAACCAGACGTAAGCTGTTTTTTAGTCCCACCTCGCGAAGTGAGAGGGACTAGGAGCGGTTTATAAGCCCTGAGTGCAGAGACGATGAAGAAGAGGCTCAATGCTCATGTTGCTTAGCTTCAAGGCCTTCAGGAATACGGTAGACTGCACGGAGCTATGCGCAGTGCAGTTTACACTATTCCGAAAGGCTTGAAGCAAATTAACGAGCATTGCACCTCTTTTTTATTTTTAATAACTTACTACAACTCCGGACTTCTTCTGTTATGGCAAAAACTAATTGCACGTCGACATTTCTTTTTTTTAAGTTATAACTCCAGACTTTGACCATCAAGTTTTGCAGAAAAGAAAAAATAGCAGAAAAGAAGAAAAACTATAGCTGAAAAGAAAAAAAACTATATAAAAAACTACTCAGAAATAAATAGAAGAAAATAAATATAGCAGAAAAGAAAAAACTACTCAGAAATAAAAAGAAGAAAAAATAAAGCAAAAAAGAAAAAAAAATTATATTTGGTATTTTTCAATCGTTTACAAAATGACCGTGAAATTGAAAATCACTACAAAATGAACTCTGAAAATGTTGAATTTTGGCAAACTAGATGAAAAACTACTCACAAATAAATAGAAGAAAATAAATATAACAGAAAAGAAAAAACTATACAAAAAACTACGCAAAAATAAATAGAAGAAAATAAAGCAGAAAAGAAAAAAAAACTATTAAAAAAATTGGGGCGCTGCCCTGTGGGCCTGATAGGCCACAGGTGTGTATTACAGGCCTTAAAGGCCCAGTAGACTCACAGGGCAGCGCGCAGAGTTTAGGCCCACAAGCCTGCTATATAGAGGAGTTCAAAGTGGTAGCCGCGGCTGGGTTTATAAACCAGTGCGGCTGCCCTTCGCCCGGTAAGGTGGGACTAACTTTGGGGTGGCAGCGCGAGGCCTTTAGTACCGGTTGGTGGCTCCAACCGGTACTAAAGACCACCATTTAGTACCGGTTGGTGGCTCCAACCGGTACTAAAGGCCTCGTCTTCCCGCCTCTTCGCCTGGCCAAAGTTGGCCTTTAGTACCGGTTGGTGGCTCCAACCGGTACTAAAGGCCTCTCCTATATATACAACAGTTACGAAAATTTCATTTCTTCCTCTGTTTCCCCATTCGATCGACGCCGTCGCCGTCGCCGCCCCCGTCCCCGTCGCCGCCCCCGTCCCCGTCGCCGCCCCCGTCCCCATCGCCGCCCTCGTCTCCGTGCCGCCCCGGGCCCGTCCTCGTCGCGCCGTCCCCGCGTCGCC
>NC_041393.1:241784992-241799975 GCF_002162155.2 Triticum dicoccoides
CCATCGCCGTCGCCCCGCTGTGAGCTCTCCCCCTCTAACCCCTCTCCCTCGCCCCCGGCGGCCACCATGGGCGCCGCCCCTCCCCGAGCCCATACACACACACACACAAGCATGATGAACACACACACACACACATACATATGTATGAATTAATGCATGTATATACGTATTTTGTATGTTTAATTAGTTTAGATTATTTAGATTATTATTTTTTCACTATTATATATGTATGAATGCATGTTAGATGGATATACTTAGTGTTTAATTAGTATGGAAATTTTTTATATAATGTTGTTTTTCAATTTTTTAATGGATGTATAGAAGTTGTGTTTTCTGTTTTTAGTGTTAGATGCTTAATTAGTATGAAATAGTATATAGATTTTTGACATATGCAATGATAGCATAATTAGTGTTATATAAAAATGTTAGAAATTTTAGTTATCAAAATCCAATCATTAAAAAAAGTTACTTTTTGCGGGCATATAGCTAGTATTTGTTCTCGACGATGCCCGGTCCGCATCCTCGCCGTCGACCCGTCCGCGACGACGTCTGGCTGACCCATGTCCGGGACTGGGCTCCGCCGGGCTGGCACTGGGAGGTGCTGCCTGGAGGAGCGCGCCGCTTGATGAGGAACCCGGCCCCGGGTCCCATCGTCGACCCTGATCTCGTTTGGTGACGTTCGCGTGGGCCAGTTTCGGTGCGGAGGGACCCGGCCCCGCCGGAGGTGGTACGTCGCCGTGTCAGGGAGGAGGAAGAGCACGTCCATCGCTACATGGTTGCGTTAGAAGGCGGCAGGTTCTCCAATACCCGGCAGTTTCTTCGGGGATCTCACTTCAGCTATGATCCTGTGAGGGTTCCTTCTCTTTGGGTGTCCACCGCCCGCGCCGCAGGAACCGCGAGTGTCCTAGATTCTTCTGTAGTATTCGATCTTTAATTAGCTACCTAGCCAGTGATGTACTATTCAATATTATATATTATTCGAGACGATGTGTTCGAGATTATATCTATTATTCTAGATGATGTATTCGAGATTATATCTATTATTCGAGACGATGTAATTTGAATACTAAATTGTTTTATATTTCTTTTGGATTAGTTAAATAAAAGCTATGGCAGACAATACCGATAGAGAGGGAGAACAGACCATGTTCGATATGATACGCGGGCCAGATGATGATCAGAATGAAGTAGAAGATTATGACGGCTCCGAATTTCTAAACAACACCGGAGAGGGTGATATGATATTCGATCGCGACGACCGAATTGATGAAGTCATGAACTACGATTATGACGATGACGAAGAACATGTTGATCCTGAAACAACAAAGACCGGCGAGGTATATTTATATAAGCAGGCATCTGGTGATCATCACATGTTTTAAATGACTTGAAGATATATTAACGAATCTATCTTTGTTCTTTCAGCCATCCGGATCGAGCAAATCTTCAGGCAAAAGGACGAAACGAGGCCCGAACAAAAAGTTGAAGGAGGGCGTAAAGTACAATATCGAGACAGTCAGACCTAATTGCGAACCATTAGCGCCTAAGAAGATTGCGGACAAGTTCGTTCGTCAGTGCGAAGTTCTTGTGAAGGACCAACTCCCGATCAAACTTCAAGAATGGAGAGAGCCAGCAAAGCCACGTCCAGATGTTACTTTTGTCGACAAGAATCAAAAAGATCTGCTTTGGGATACTCTCATGGAACATTTCACCCTACCAGATCATTTCACAAAAGAAGATGTGCAGAAAGTCAAGGACGCTGCTCTTAGGAAGATGGCGGTTGCATTCAAGAACCACAAGAATCGTGAATGGGACAAGTACGTCAAGGGAGGAAGGAAGACTCCAGTATTCGAGGGAACACTAGAGAACCAACGTGCTCATTGGGACGATTTCGTGAAATTCAAGGATTCAGAATTAGCTAAGGAACGATCGAGAATAAACAAGAAGAATGCCGAAAAAAAGGATAAGTTCCATAAGCTAGGGCCAGGTGGTTATGCGGTGGCAATGCCTAAGTGGGATAAGTCTGAGAAAGAGATGGAGGATGCAGGTGTCACTCCGGTTACTAAGAGCTGGCCCCCCAGGTGCAGGACTTGGTTCTATGCGCATGGGGGGGGGGAGTTGGACCCGAAGACATCCAATGTTTCGACGAAGGCAAGTCTGAAGGGAGCCGACGATGCGATACTTGTTGCAATAGAAGAGGCACGATCGGGGGTGTTCCAGTCCAACAGAGAGAACGACGAGCTTACGCGTGCCCTGGGAAATCCTGAACACCCGGGAAGAACACGAGGCAAGGGCGCTATTCCGTGGTATGAGGGGTTTTCAGACTAGAACACCGACTACAGAACCCGTGCGAGAAAGAAGATTGCGGAGGAGAAGAAGAGGAAGATGGAGGAGGAGCAGAGGAAGCGGGACTATGAACGCCTTCAAGGCCTAGAAGCAAGTCAAGCGGAATTGGCAGTCAAATTCCAGCGGCAGCAGGAGCAGATCGACTCACTTACCCAACAAAGGGGGTCTCAGCAGCTGCAACTTCTAGCGGATGATCCAGCATTGGATAGCACCGCCCCATCCATGCCGAGAAGCAGCGTGGGTTTCGCCCCGGACGACGCAATGCTAGGTAGATACCCCATGGATGACATCACGGAGAACACTAAATGCGAGCTACACGTCAAAATAACGAACATATCCATGAAGGTGGCGGATGCCGTTGCTTTTACAAATCCTCCCGAGGCAACCTTCCATTGCAACCCGATTCCAGCGGGCTATGCTCGTGTCTTGGTTGATGAGGTGGTGGACCCACCATATTCGGAGCTACAGCTTGACATTCCTGGAGGTGACAATGAGCGCTTTCTCGGAGAGGCCAAACATCGTATCATCCTATGGAAAAAGGATTGCATCATCTTTCGAAGGCCACCGACACCGCGTCAGCCGACTCCTCGTCGAAGTACGCCACCGAGTCAGCAGACTCCCGCTCCTGCAAGTCCACCAAGTCCGACAAAGTGTCAGGCCACTCCTCCTCCAAGTCCGGCAAAGTGTCAGGCCACTCCTCCTCCTCCAAGTCCGCCACAGCGTCAGATGTCCACTCCTCCTCCAAGTCCGGCACAACCTCAGGCCACTCCTCCAAGTCCGGCACAGCTTCAGGCCACTCCTCCTCATCCAACTCAGCCCCGTCAGCCGTCTCCGCCGCCTCAGCAATCGCAGAAGAGACACCCCGCAGCTATGGTGCGTAGCGGTACGAGTTGAGGTAGTACAGGAAGTACAGGCGGAGGCAAGCGATATAAATATGGTCCAAGCCTCACGCCTCTTCCGCAGAGGGCTTATGACAAGTCCAAGGAGGAAAACGCAGCCATATCGAAGGCCGAGGTGGAAGCCCATGTTGCACCGAAACCGCCACCGCCGCCAAGGGAGAAAGTGCCTGAGGAAACGATTGACCACTTCATTCGTATGACTCAACCACCAGCTCCCAAGCCTGTTGACACAGACTATGAGCGCCACATTAGGAAGTTAAATCGAGCACGTCTACGTAAGGTGGCGAGCTCAGGATCGAGCAACCAACAAGCAGCTGTCAAAAAATGCGGGAAAACCATTCCCCAGCTGGGAGAATAGGCGGCGCAATCAATCCCCTCGCTTGTTGTGCCAACAACACGTGACAGTACATGCGCCCAATATTATTGTGGGCAAACAGTTTACGTTCCCGAGGTGGGCAATGTGGTAATAACCAAGGACTATATAATGCAAGCTGAAGTTCTCAACATCACTGTTGGACAACTCCTCGAGATCGAGCCCATGCCTGTGCTTAGAGAGGATGAAATAAAACGGAAAGATGTCCGGGGCCAACCTTTGGTCGAGCCAGACAAGGTCAAGAACCTCCCAACGAGAATGTATGAATTGCATCAATGGTACATGAACATTACCAAGATTTCAGATCGATTGTCCCTCATGGTGAATGTCAAGGAGGAGCATTACTTCCATGAGAAAGCTCTGTCCATTGAGTATTCTGAACTGTTTTAGTTATACAATCAAGACGCACTCGACAAATCTATCGTCAGTTGCTATTGTCTGTAAGTGATTTCTTTCTGTAATTTAAGTCTCAAGCTAGCTGTAGTGATCCTTTTGATCAATCATTACCTGTAATTATCCTCATTATATTCTTTTCTGTGGTATTATGCAGGATGAAGATGCATGAAATGAGAAAAGGTGGACGCTATGGCATTGGGTTCATTGACCCAAACACCGTTAATGAATACACATGGCGGATAAATCCACATCATCAAAAGGACGTAGAGGACAACATGCTAGAGTTCTTGAAGTGCCTCAAATACAATGAAGATATACTACTTCCTTACAACTTCCAGTGAGTCACACTGTCTTGTACTACAAATTCTCTGTTTTTGCCTACTAGCTAGCTACATGTTTTTGCTTACATATGCCCGCTTAATTAAGACATGCAAACGTGCGTGCATGCAGATTTTACTGGGTCTTGTGTATCATTAAAGTTGACGCCGGAACAGTTGAAATACTGGACTCACTACTCAAAGTTAAAACTGACTATAACATCTTGTTTGGGATAGTCAACAGGTAATTTCAATCATTATTAACTATATATCTCGGCCTATTTAGTTCGTCATTTCATGATATGAACTATTTAATAACCCCTTTATTCATTTTCTTTGTCGGCGGGCAGGGCTTGGGCAAGGTTCATCAGCGTCACGGATGGCGAATGGAAAAAAAAGCTTCAATGGTTTCGACCCAAGGTAAGTAATTAAGTAGTACTAGCTAGCTAGCTAGCTGCCATCTCTTTAATTATCATGCTTGATTAATTATTATCTGATCAAATTCCATTCTCGTAAAGGCCCTGAAGCAGGCGCAGGGGATTGATCTGTGTGCATTCTGCATTTGCGAGAACATTCGCATGATGGCGTCCGAAAGGAGCAGGTCTCAAAGACAGGAATGGGTACGCTTGTCAGAACACTATTCACAATTTTTACACCATTATCGATATCTAGTCACACAACTAATACACATGCATATTGATCTCCTTCTTAACAGTTCAGAGAGGTGCGGGAGAAGCTCCTAGAAACGGAGCGCGTAGAAGCACTTCAAGAGGAAATAGCGGGATTTTTGCTCGACCAGGTCATAAATCCGAAGGGAGAATACTATTACCCGCTACCGCCCCCATGAAAACCACTTCCAATTGTCATCGTGCTCCGTAGGCACCAATTAGGCTAATGCCACTGCCTCCGAAGGCAACATGCATATGTAGGAGAAATTGTATATAGCTATACATTTGTGTATGTGTGAATTAATTAATATGGTGGTTTGTGAGACATTGATGATATATATATGCATAATTGGTTCTACTAGAAATTCTATTTATATATATATACATATATATATATATATATATATATATATATATATATATATGCATAACGTGTACAATGTGTAGTATCGTAAAATACCAACAAACGAAAAAGAATTAAAATGGAAACACAAAATTAAATGAAAAAGAAATCATAAAACTAAAACCCCCAAACCTTATAGTATCGGTTGGTATTACCAACCGGTACTAAAGGGCTCCAGCCCCCGGAGCTGGCTCGTGCCACGTGGTTGCCCTTTACCACCGGTTCGTGCTGAACCAGTACTAAAGGGGGGGGGGGGGCTTTAGTGCCCACACTTTAGTGTCGGTTATGGAACCGGCACTAAAGGGCCTTACGAACCGGTGCTATTGCCCGGTTCTGCACTAGTGATAGATGTATTTTAGTTCTAGATACATCTTTTTTTATCCATTTTGATGAGAAATATTTTTGAACGGAGGGAGTATTCATACCACCATGCATGCAAGTTGAAAGACGATATACTTCTTTTTTGCGGGTCGATGGATGATATACAATTTTTTTAGCTGAGATGGATGATATACATGAATCAACACATTTCATCGAGATAGACTCTCCTGCACCTGCATCCTTATCTCTCGAGCACAAGGTCGTAATAAGTTGTCTCTATCCCATGCGCGCGTGTTTATATCCTCCAACAGTCCAAGTACGCGAACATCAACATGCTCTATTCGGTGCATACCTCTTTTTGTTAGGAAGACTCGGCCTCTGCATCACACGGTACACACGACCTTTTTATTACACGTTAAACAATTACAAGCCATTAAGTCGAAAGAAGTAAAATAGAACAAGACAACACCGGGTTGGAAAGAAGATTGCATAGCTCATCCGTATAACTACTCCTATAAAGGATGTTGGAGTACCTGCCTCCTATTAGCGTCCGCGTGCGAGACCGTTGATGGGGCCATCATCATGTGGTGTTCTTGGTTGCGCCCGCATGTGCCGTCTCGCCTGATGCCTTGCACGCGACATGCTTGCCCGGGCCTGGCTGTAAGTGTCATTCGGCACCTACCGAGTTGCCTCGCCCGTGCCAGTTGTACCCTCGCGCGCGGCAGGCTGAGGGTGGTATGTGTCTGTTGGTCTAGAGGGCCAGCCGACAAGGGTCGCGACGGCAGGCCTGACGGCTTTGAGGGCCATCCGACCAGGGGCCACGACGACAAGAGGCCGGGTGGCCAATCCTACGTTTGTCGGACCCGTGCGCCAGGGTGTTTCGTGATCGGATCGTTTGGAAGGTATTTGGCATGTGCGGCTCGGGTTGTCCCAAGTCGGTGTGCATCGTGGGCTGTTTGGTCTTTACTGTTAAGTCAGTTTTGTTGTCATATAAATTCGTTGTTTATCCGGAACGTCGAATGTCGCGCATGCTGGTCTCCTTCTTACTTCATTTTGTAGCTCTTGCTTGGGAGGGCTCTTCGTCTGTTTCCATTGGCGGCGCTCGAACGCGTCTCCAGGCTCCCCATTCTCGCACGTATGAGTGCCCTGCCTGTCCTCTAGTGTCAATAAGCATGTTGTTCCTCATCGATTGTGGTGTTGTTTCTATTTATGAAGGTGTACGGTTGACATCTGCGTTGGTTAGGTTGCTTCCTGGCTGGCACAAGCAGATTTGTGCTCAGCCTCAGGGAAGCAACCCCCGCACGGAGTGGCACATCTTTGTGTTTGGGCTGTTTCCCAAAAGTTGGCTTGCTTCCTGCCTATGAAGTTGGCTTGTTTCCCAAAAGTGGGGCTTTCATGGAGTCGGTTTCGGTGTGCATGCGCTTTCATACCCAAGCTGAGGCGTTGCAGTTGGTGAGGCATGAGCCTATGATGGTCATTCACCTATGCATATGATCAACCACTGAAAACATAGGCGGGGTTAAACTTTTTAGCCTCCCAGCCCCACCTTATTCGAAATATGCCTTAGAGGCAATCATGTATGACGATAATATTTTGCAATGGGTTTATAGATAAGGATAGTCCTTGGATATTATCAATGATGTGTATCCAAGTATGTGACTTGTTTGCGAGACTATAAATTGCATGATGATTATCCTAAATGATCCCTAGTTGAAAGAGCTACGTGGACTCGCAGCCGACTAGACTGGCATATGACACGGTGGATGGCCCGGTCCCACTGGTCATGTAGTATTCGATACTAACCAGATAAATGGGCTCGGAAAGATTGTTGGGGAACGTTGCATAAAATAATTTTTTTTCTACGTTCACCAAGATCAATCTATGAGTTCATCTAGCAACGAGAGAGAGGAGTGCATCTACATACCCTTGTAGATCGCGTGCGGAAGCGCTCAAGAGAATGGGGTTGAGGGAATCGTTCTCGTCGTGATCCAAATCACCGGAGATCCTAGCGCCGAACGGACGGCACCTCCGCGTTCAACACACGTACGGTCAGCGTGACGTCTCCTCCTTCTTGATCCAGCAAGGGGGAGGGAGAGGTTGATGAAGATCCAGCAGCACGACGGCATGGTGGTGGATGCAGCAGGGCTCCGGCAGGGCCTCACCAAGCAACTACGGGAGGGAGAGGTGTAGCAGGGAGGGGAGGGAGGCGCCAGGGTGTTGGTTGCGGCTGCCCTCCCACCCCCCTCTTTATATAGGGACCCCAGGGGGGGCGCCGGCCCTAGAGATGGTATCTCTAGGGGGGGCGGCAGCCAAGGGGGGTGGAGTGCCCCCCAAGGCAAGTGGAGGCGCCCCCTCCCCTAGGGTTCCCAACCCTAGGCGCAGAGGGGGGCCTAGGGGGGTGCACCAGCCCACTAGGGGCTGGTTCCCCTCCCACTTCAGCCCATGGGGCCCTCCGGGATGGGTGGCCCACCCGGTGGACCCCCGGGACCCTTCCGACGGTCCCGGTACAATACCGGTGGACCCCAAAACTTTCTCAATGGACGAAACTCGACTTCCCATATATAATTCTTTACTCCAGACCATTCCGGAACTCATCGTGACGTCCGGGATCTCATCCGGAACTCCGAACAACTTTCGGTTTGCTGCATACTCATATTCATACAACCCTAGCATCACCGAACCTTAAGTGTGTAGACCCTACGGGTTTGGGAGACATGTAGACATGACCGAGACGGCTCTCCGGTCAATAACCAACAACGGGATCTGGATACCCATGTTGGCTCCCACATGCTCCTTGATGATCTCATCGGATGAACCACGATGTCGAGGATTTAAGAAACCCCGTATACAATTCCCTTTGTCAATCGGTATGTTACTTGCCCGAGATTCGATCGTCGGTATCCCAATGCCTCGTTCAATCTCGTTACCGGCAAGTCAATTTACTTGTACCGTAATGCATGATCCCGTGACCAGACACTTGGTCACTTTGAGCTCATTATGATGATGCACTACCGAGTGGGCCCAGTGATACCTCTCCGTCATACGGGGTGACAAATCCCAGTCTCGATCCGTGTCAACCCAACAGACACTTTCGGAGATACCTGTAGTGCACCTTTATAGTCACCCAGTTACGTTGTGACGTTTGGTACACCCAAAGCACTCCTACAGTATCCGAGAGCTACACGATCTCATGGTCTAAAGATACTTGACATTGGAAAAGCTCTAGCAAACGAACTACACGATCTTTGTGCTATGCTTAGGATTGGGTCTTGTCCATCACATCATTCTCCTAATGACATGATCCCGTTATCAATGACATCCAATGTCCATAGTCAGGAAACCATGACTATCTGTTGATCAACGAGCTAGTCTACCAGAGGCTTACTAGGGACATGTTGTGGTCTAAGTATTCACACGTGTATTACGATTTCCAGATAATACAATTATAGCATGAATAAAAGACAATTATCATGAACAAGGAAATATAATAATAATCCTTTTATTATTGCCTCTAGGGCATATTTCCAACAGTCTCCCACTTGCACTAGAGTCAATAATCTAGTTACATTGTGATGAATCGAACACCCATAGAGTTCTGGCGTTGATCATGTTTTGCTCGCGGAAGAGGTTTAGTCAATGGATTTGCGACATTCAGATCCGTATGTACTTTGCAAATATCTATGTCTCCATCTTGAACATTTTCATGGATGGAGTTGAAATGACGCTTGATGTGCCTAGTCTTCTTGTGAAACCTGGGCTCCTTGGCAAGGGCAATAGCTCCAGTGTTGTCACAGAAGAGATTGATTGGCCCCCCGACGCATTGGGTATGACTCCTAGGTCGGTGATGAACTCCTTCATCCATATTTCTTCATGTGCTGCCTCCGAGGCTGCCATGTACTCCGCTTCACATGTAGATCCTGCCACGACGCTCTGCTTGCAACTGCACCAGCTTACTGCTCCACGATTCAAAATATACACGTATCCGATTTGTGACTTAGAGTCATCCAGATCTGTGTCGAAGCTAGCATCGATGTAACCCTTTACGACGAGCTCTTAGTCACCTCCATAAACGAGAAACATGTCCTTTGTCCTTTTCAGGTACTTCAGGATATTCTTGACCGCTGTCCAGTGTTCCTTGCCGGGATTACTTTGGTACCTTCCTACCAAACTTACAGCAAGGTTTACATCAGGTCTGGTACACATCATGGCATACATAATAGATCCTATGGCCGAGGCATAGGGGATGACACTCATCTCTTCTTTATCTTTTGCCGTGGTCGAGCATTGAGCCGAGCTCAATCTCACACCTTGCAATACAGGCAAGAACCCTTTCTTGGACTGATCCATTTTGAACTTCTTCAAAATCTTATCAAGGCCTATGCTTTGTGAAAGACCTATGAGGCGTCTCGATCTATCCCTATAGATCTTGATGCCTAATATGTAAGCAGCTTCTCCAAGGTCCTTCATTGAAAAACACTTATTCAAGTAGGCCTTAATGCTGTCCAAAAGTTCTATATCATTTCCCATCAAAAGTATGTCATCTACATATAATATGAGAAATGCTATAGAGCTCCCACTCACTTTCTTGTAAACATAGGCTTCTCCATAAGTCTGCATAAAGCCAAACGCTTTGATCATCTCATCAAAGCGAATGTTACAACTCCGAGATGCTTGCACCAGCCCATAAAAGGATCGCTGGAGCTTGCACACCTTGTTAGCATTCTTAGGACCGATAAAACCTTCTGGCTACATCATGTACAACTCTTACTTAAGATAGTCGTTAAGGAATGCCGTTTTGACGTCCGTCTGCCATATCTCATAATCATAGTATGCGGCAATTGCTAACATGATTCAGACGGACTTCAGCTTCGCTACGGGAGAGAAAGTCTCATCGTAGTCAACCCCTTGAACTTGCCGATAACCCTTAGCGACAAGTCGAGCTTTATAGATGGTAACATTACCATCCGCGTCCGTCTTCTTCTTAAAGATCCATTTGTTTTCTATCGCTCGCCGATCATCGGGCAAGTTTGTCAAAGTCCATACTTTGTTTTCATAGATGGATTCTATCTCGGATTGCATGGTTTCAACCCATTTGTTGGAATCTGGGCCCGCCATTGCTTCTTCATAGTTCAAAGGTTCACCGTTGTCTAACAACATGATTTCCAGAACAGGGTTGCCATACCACTCTGGTGTGGAATGTGTCCTTGTGGACCTACGAAGTTCAGTAGCAACTTGATCCGAAGTACCTTGATCATCATCATTAATTTCCTCTCCAGTCAGTGTAGGCACCACAGGAACTATTTCCTGAGCTGCACTACTTTCCGTTCAAGAGGTAGTACTTCATCGAGTTCTACTTTCCTCCCACTTACTCCCTTCGAGAGAAACTCTTTTTCTAGAAAGGATCCGTTCTTGGCAACAAAGATCTTGCCTTCGGATCTAAGGTAGAAGGTATACCCAATGGTTTCCTTAGGGTATCCTATGAAGACACATTTTTCCGACTTGGGTTCGAGCTTTTCAGGTTGAAGTTTCTTGACATAAGCATCACATCCCCAAACTTTTAGAAACGACAGCTTAGGTTTCTTCCCAAACCATAATTCATACGGTGTCGTCTCAACGGATTTAGACGGTGCCCTATTTAAAGTGAATGTAGCTGTCTCTAGAGCGTATCCCCAAAATGATAGCGGTAAATCGGTAAGAGACATCATAGATCGCACCATATCCAATAGAGTGTGGTTACGACGTTTGGGCACACCGTTACGCTGAGGTGTTCCAGGCGGTGTGAGTTGTGAAACGATTCCACATTTCCTTAAGTGTGTGCCAAACTCGTGACTTAAATATTCTCCTCCACGATCTGATTGTAAGAATTTTATCTTTCGGTCACGTTGATTCTCTACTTCATTCTGAAATTCCTTGAACTTTTCAAAGGTTTCAGACTTGTGTTTCATCAAGTAGACATACCCATATCTACTTAAGTCATCAGTGAGAGTGAGAACATAAAGATATCCTCCACGAGCCTCAACGCTCACTGGACCACACACATCAGTATGTATGATTTCCAATAAGTTGGTTGCTCGCTCCATTGTTCCGGAGAACGGAGTCTTGGTCATTTTGCCCATGAGGCATGGTTCGCATGTGTCAAATGATTCATAATCGAGAGACTCTAAAAGTCCATCAGCATGGAGCTTCTTCATGCGCTTGACACCAATGTGACCAAGGCGGAAGTGCCACAAGTATGTGGGACTATCGGTATCAACTTTACATCTTTTGGTATTCACACTATGAATATGTGTAACATTACGTTCGAGATTCATTAAGAATAAACCATTGACCATCGGGGCATGACCATAAAACATATCTCTCGTATAAATAGAACAACCATTATTCTCGGATTTAAATGAGTAGCCATCTCGCATTAAACGAGATCCATATACAATGTTCATGCTCAAACTTGGCACTAAATAACAATTATTGAGGTTTAAAACTAATCCCGTAGGTAAATGTAGAGGTAGCGTGCCAACGGCGATCACATTGACCTTGGAACCATTTCCGACGCGCATCGTCACCTCGTCCTTCGCCAGTCTCCGCTTATTCCGCAGCTCCTGCTGTGAGTTACAAATATGAGCAACGGCACCGGTATCAAATACCCAGGAGTTACTACGAGTACTGGTAAGGTACACATGAATTACATGTATATCAAATATACCTTTAGTGTTGCCGGCTTTCTTGTCTGCTAAGTATTTGGGGCAGTTCTGCTTCCAGTGACCCTTCCCTTTGCAATAAAAGCACTCAGTCTCAGGCTTGGGTCCATTCTTTGACTTCTTCCCGGCAACTGGCTTACCGGGCACGGCAACATCTTTGCCGTCCTTCTTGAAGTTCTTCTTACCCTTGCCCTTCTTGAACTTGGTGGTTTTATTGACCATCAACACTTGATGTTCTTTCTTGATTTCTACCTCTGCTGACTTTAGCATTGAAAATACTTCAGGAATAATTTTCTCCATCCCCTGCATATTGTAGTTCATCACAAAGCTCTTGTAGCTCGGTGGGAGCGACTGAAGGATTCTGTCAATGACCGCCTCGTCCGGGAGGTTAATGTCTAGCTGGGACAGGCGGTTGTGCAACCCAGACATTTTGAGTATGTGCTCACTGACAGAACTGTTTTCCTCCATCTTACAACTATAGAACTTGTCGGAGACCTCATGTCTCTCAACCTGGGCATGAGCTTGGAAAACCATTTTCAGCTCTTCGAACATCTCATATGCTCCGTGTTGCTCAAAACGCTTTTGGAGCCCGGTTCTAAGCTGTAAAGCATGCCGCACTAAATGAGGGAGTAATCATCAGCACGTGACTGCCAAGCGTTCATAACGTCTTGGTTCTCTGGGATGGGTGCTTCACCTAGCGGTCCTTCTAGGACATATGCTTTCTTGGCAGCTATGAGGATGATCCTCAGGTTCCGGACCCAGTCCGTATAGTTGCTGCCATCATCTTTCAGCTTGGTTTTCTCCAGGAACGCGTTGAAGTTCATGTTGACATGAGCGTTGGCCATTTGATCTACAAGACATATTTTGCAAAGATTTTAGACTAAGTTCATGATAATTAAGTTCATCTAATCAAATTATTTAATGAACTCCCACTCAGATTTGACATCCCTCTAATCATCTAAGTGTTACATGATCCAAGTCGACTAGGCCGTGTCCAATCATCACGTGAGACGGACTAGTCATCATCGGTGAACATCTCCATGTTGATCGTATCTTCCATACGACTCATGTTCGACCTTTCGGTCTCTGTGTTCCGAGGCCATGTTTGTACATGATAGGCTCGTCATGTTAACCCTAAGTGTTTTTGCATGTGTAAAACTGTCTTACACCCGTTGTATGTGAATGTAAGAATCTATCACACCCGATCATCACGTGGTGCTTCGAAACGACGAACTTTAGCAATGGCGCAGAGTTAGGGGGAACACTTTCTTGAAATTATTATAAGGGATCATCTTATTTACTACCGTCGTTCTAAGTAAACAAGATGCATAAACATAATAAACATCACATGCAATTATATAGCAGTGACATGATATGGCCAATATCATATAACTCCATTGATCTTCATCTTCGGGGCTCCATGATCATCTTCGTCACCGGCATGACACCATGATCTCCATCATCGTTTCTCCATGAAGTTGCTCGCCAACTATTACTTCTACTACTATGGCTAACGGTTTAGCAATAAAGTAAAGTAATTACATGGCGTTAAATCATTAACACGCAGGTCATACAATAATTAAGACAACTCCTATGGCTCCTGCTGGTTGTCATACTCATCGACATGCAAGTCGTGATTCCTATTACAAGAACATGATCTCATACATCACAATATATCATTCATCATTCATCACAACTTTTGGCCATATCACATCACATAGCAATTGCTGCGAAAACAAGTTAGACGTCCTCTAATTGTTGTTGCATCTTTTACGTGGCTGCAATTGGGTTCTAGCAAGAACGTTTTCTTACCTACGAATAACCACAACGTGATTTTGTCAACTTCTATTTACCCTTCATAAGGACCCTTTTCATCGAATACGCTCCAACTAAAGTGGGAGAGACAGACACCCGCTAGCCACCTTATGCAACTAGTGCATGTCAGTCGGTGGAACCTGTCTCACGTAAGCGTACGTGTAAGGTCGGTCCGGGCCGCTTCATCCCACAATACCGCTGAAGCAAAATAATACTAGTAATGGCAATCAAGTTGACAAGATCTACGCCCACAACAGATTTGTGTTCTACTCGTGCAATAGAGAACTACACATAGACCTAGCTCATGATACCACTGTTGGGGAACGTTGCATAAAATAAAAAATTTCTACGTTCACCAAGATCAATCTATGAGTTCATCTAACAACGAGAGAGAGGAGTGCATCTACATACCCTTGTAGATCACGTGCGGAAGCGTTCAAGAGAACGGGGTTGAGGGAGTCGTTCTCGTCGTGATCCAAATCACCGGAGGTCCTAGCGCCGAAAGGACGGCAACTCCGCGTTCAACACACGTACGGTCAGCGTGATGTCTCCTCCTTCTTGATCCAGCAAGGGGGAGGGAGAGGTTGATGAAGATCCAGCAGCACGACGGCGTGGTGGTGGATGCAGCAGGGCTCCGGCAAGGCTTCGCCAAGCAACTACGGGAGGGAGAGGTGTAGCAGGGAGGGGAGGGAGGCGCCAGGGTGTTGGTTGCGGCTGCCCTCCCACTCCCCTCTTTATATAGGGATC
>NC_041393.1:241800169-241862772 GCF_002162155.2 Triticum dicoccoides
TAGGGGGGCGGCAGCCAAGGGGGGTGGAGTGCCCCCCAAGGCAAGTGGAGGCGCCCCCTCCCCTAGGGTTCCCAACCCTAGGCGCATAGGGGGCCCAGGGGGGCGCACCAGCCCACTAGGGGCTGGTTCTCCTCCCACTTCAGCCCATGGGGCCCTCCGGGATAGGTGGCCCCACCCGATGGACCCCCGGGACCCTTCCGGTGGTCCCGGTACAATACCGGTGGACCCCGAAACTTTCCCGATGGCCGAAACTCGACTTCCCATATATAATTCTTTACCTCCGGACCATTCCGGAACTCGTCGTGATGTCCGGGATCTCATCCGGAACTCCGAACAACTTTCGGTTTGCTGCATACTCATATTCATACAACCCTAGCGTCACCGAACCTTAAGTGTGTAGACCCTACGGGTTCGGGAGACATGTAGACATGACCGAGACGACTCTCCGGTCAATAACCAACAACGGGATCTAGATACCCATGTTGGCTCCCACATGCTCCTCGATGATCTCATAGGATGAACCACAATGTCGAGGATTTAAGCAACCCCGTATACAATTCCCTTTGTCAATCGGTATGTTACTTTCCCGAGATTCGATCGTCGGTATCCCAATACCTTGTTCAATCTCGTTACCGGCAAGTCACTTTACTCGTACCGTAATGCATGATCATGTGACTAGACACTTGGTCACTTTGAGCTCATTATGATGATGCACTACCGAGTGGGCCCAGTGATACCTCTCCGTCATATGGAGTGACAAATCCCAGTCTCAATCCGTGTCAACCTAACAGACACTTTCGGAGATACCTGTAGTGCACCTTTATAGTCACCCAGTTACGTTGTGACGTTTGGTACACCCAAAGCACTCCTATGGTATCCGGGAGTTACACGATCTCATGGTCTAAGGAAAAGATACTTGACATTGGAAAAGCTCTAGCAAACAAACTACACGATCTTTGTGCTATGCTTAGGATTGGGTCTTGTCCATCACATCATTATCCTAATGATGTGATCCCGTTATCAATGACATCCAATGTCCATAGTCAGGAAACCATGACTATCTGTTGATCAACGAGCTAGTCTACTAGAGGCTTACTAGGGACATGTTGTGGTCTAAGTATTCACACGTGTATTATGATTTCCGGATAATACAATTATAGCATGAATAAAAGACAATTATCATGAACAAGGAAATATAATAATAATCCTTTTATTATTGCCTCTAGGGCATATTTCCAACAAAGATCTAGTTGGATTCGGATCCAGATAAGGTCCGAGTTGAACTGACCCAAATAGGACGAGATGTGCTAATCTATTAGTCTCTAGTATGACTTGCATTCTGTGTTAGACCTGAGGTCGGCGCATGGACTCTGGATGGTGACCAACCTGCTTCAGATCGGCCAAATGCTAGTCTATAATTGTGTAGTTATAAAGGTTGGTTTTAGACTTGTCTAGATCCATGTCGTGATACATGGTCGAGCAAGATCGGATTTGCCCCTCCGATCCGAAGAGATATAACATGGGCCCCTCGTGTGATTCGAAATGGATAAGCATGGCCATGCGACTAGGATTATGATATAATTTGGTTTTAAGGTTGACATCACTGGAACGATAAACATGTCAGGCTAGCACAAGGATGACCGACTCGCCTTGATACTGGCAACATATACCATGGGTCTAAAGGAACAGAAGCTAAATGTTGTCCAGGTACATTGAGCCGGCTTCATCGAACACTTGGAGTTGGCACGCTTTGCTAGAGGCCGCTACCTACTGGGCGAGCTAGATGATGTCCGACTTGCGACAAAGTGGAAGAGAGCATAAGGGGTCACACACTTAAGGGGTAAGGGACCTACGAGGTCAGGTTTGACTTTGCTAGTTGGATGTGTTCCAACCAGCGCTCGGATCCGAGCTGAATGGACTTTGGTAATATAGAGGCCCGCTGGGTCTCAAGTGTCAAGGCCCCGATGGGATGTCTATATAAGGGGAGAGACACCCTTAATGTTGGCAGTCATTTTGGATCAAGAGTTGGTCCTAGGAGTCCACTGCCCGACATTCCTCCTGTACTTGTGGATATCATTAGAGGCAGTGCACTTGGTGATGTGATACATCTTCAATGTATTTTAAATTTTTTATTGTTTCATGCTATTATATTATCAATTTATGATGCTTTATATGCAATTTTATACTCACTCCCTCCCAAAATAAGTGACTCAACTTTGTACTAATTTTAGTACAAAGTTGTGTTAGAGTAAAACGAGAATGAAAGCGAAAGGAGATTCTCAAGTGTATATATATATACACACATCTGGAAGAGGTGGGAAGAAGAGGTGTTTGTTCAGAGGCATCCCTCCAGAACAGGTGCCTATTGGCAATAAAAAGAGAGAAGGGACATGACTGTTCGGGGTTGGACACACCCCTTTACTAATGACTATTCATTAATTAGCATGTGCTAATTAATCTACTAATTAATTCCTAACACTCACCCTTGTACAACACCGCTCCTTGAATGTTTCATCATTGGAAACTTCTTGTACATAGATCTTCCATCTTGAGAAATCTTCCGTATAATCTTGAGAGTGTCCCCCAAAAACCCTGTGGAAAAAATATGAGGAGAATAGAGGAGATATGTTGCTAAAACTCCTTTAAACCCAATGGGAAAAATAATAAGGAAAAAATGCAACATATAATAATTATTGTCCCTTGGTAACTCATACGAGAAAACCTTTGAGAAAGGAGAAAACCCATTGGTGAGTTTGGAGAACAATAAATATGCTTTGTATACTTTCCTTTAAAAAAACCAGTGGGAAAAATAGAAAGTATTGCATATGTCGCCTCGTTAAAATCTTTTATGAGAAACTTTGAGGGAAAGATCATAAGGGAAAAGAGTGCAATCTCATATATCATTGAAAACTCCTTTAAACCACAGTGGGGAAAATATAAGGAGAAAATGGTATGACATATCATAATAATTGTCTCTTTTAACTCGACATGAGAAAATCCATAGAGTTTAGAGGACAATAAATATGTCGTATATACTTTCCTAAAAACTCCAGTGGGGAAAACAAAAAGTATGACATATGATCTCATGTTGATATTACCTCAAAAACCTTGATGAGAAGCTGTAAAAGTAAACTCATAAAGGGAAAAGGAGTATAATATGATGCTTTGAACATGAGTAATTCAGGAAGATACTCTCCCTGATACTTGCAAATCCCGAAGTCGTCGAATACCAATTCCATGAACATGTTTCTGAAATGTTCAACTTGGTAGAGACTTCATAGACAAATCAATGAGATTGTCACGTGATTTGATTTGCAAGATGAGCAATATAGTGATATTGCTTACTATGTAACATGTTTGCACCCAGACAACACAAGCAACATTATCTTTGAGATAATGGTTGGTGGATGTAGCCACGAGGTTTGTTTCAAAGACCTTCATGGGATGGCTACCACACCTAGCTGGAACACAAAGCTTGACTATGACAAGCATAGTAGGGATCTGATCAATGGATCCAATGATATTGGTGTCCAGATTTCTCGTAAACTGAAAGACTCGGACAAAATGTTTGATGCCTTGGAGTCACTTATTTTGGGACGGAGGAAGTATCATTTTTGGGAACTAACCTATTAACTCAGTGCCCAGTGCCAGTTCCTATTTTCTGCATGTTTTTTTGTTTTTCAGAAAATCAATACCAAACGAAGTCTAACACGATGAAACTTAGATGATTTTTTCTAGACGAGAAGGGACCCTAGAAGGTTTGAGAGGAGGCCAGAATATCTATGGGAGAGCCACAAGCTCACACAGCATGCCCCCAAGGGGGTGCCACCTGAGCTTGTGGGTCCCAAGCAGCGCGCCCCCAAGGGGGCGCCACCTAATTCCAAGCCTATAAATTCCCATAAATCTCCAAACCAAAAAAGAGCCACCCGAAACAATTTTTCAGCCGCCGCAAGCTTATGTTCTTTCGTGACCCCATCAGAATGCCTTTTCCGACACTCTGCTGGAGGGGGAATCGATCACGGAGGGTTTCTGCATCATCCTTGCTGCACCACCAATGATTTGTGAGTAGTCTACCATGGACTTATGGGTCCATAATGATTAGCTAGATGGCTTTCTCTTTCTCTGATGTTCAATACAATGTTCTCCTCAATCTTCTTGGAGTTCTATCCGATGTAGTCTTCTTTTGCGGTGTGTTTGTTGGGGTTTGATGAATTATGGGTTTATGATCATATTATTGAGTCTTTTCTGAACTTTATTATGCATGATTAGATAGCTTTGTATTTCTCTCCGATCTATCTGTTTGGTTTGGCCAACTAGAATGATTTATCTTCAATGGGAGACAATTTGTGCACCCTCATCCTTGTATACGATGGTTGTTTTTAGAACTTTCCAATATTCATGACCCTCCTACTAAGCGTTTAGCTACTACTCCCTCTATCAAAAAAAGTTTGTCCCTCAAATGGATGTATCTAGCACTAACTTGGTGCTAGATACATCCATTTGAGAAACAAGTTTCGAACAAGCTTTTTCAGACAGAGGGAGTATATTTCTAGTTCATGAATTTGGCGATATTATGAGAGAAGCAATAGAAATATTTGCTCACTATAGAATAAATAGTGAGTGTCCTCCTATAGAAGAAATAATTTATGATCAAGAAGAGATAAGGAAATTAATCAATGGATTATGCTGCTGATATGTCACCAACGTATCTATAATTTTTGAATGTTTCATGCTATTACATTATCAAACTTGGATGCTTTATATGCATTTTTATGCTATTTTATATCAATTTTGGGAACTAACCTATTAACCCAGTGTCTAGAGTTAGTTATTGTTTTCTGCTAATTTTTGTTTTTCCAGAAAAATGGTACCAAATTGAGTCCAAATGTTATTAAACATTTTGACAATTTTTTCTGGACATAAGAGACCCTAGAAGCTTCGGGAGGAGACCAGAGGACAAACGAGGAGACGACAAGGCAATAGGGCATGCTGTGCTACCTTTTGGGCCCCACATGGCTCCATCTGACCTAATTCCACTTCTATAAATTCCCAAATATTGGGAAACCCCTAGAGAGCCACCTGAAACACTTTTTCTGCCGCCGCAAGCTTCTGTTCTTTCGTGATCCCATCTGGATGCCTTTCTTGGTACTCTGCCGGAGGTGGAATCGGTCACGGAGGGCTTCTACATCATCCTTGTTGCCTTCTGTTGATGCGTTAGTAGTTTACTAGAGACATGTGAGTCCATATCTAGTAGCTAGATGGCTTCTTCTCTCTCTATTTGATCTTCAATACAATGTTCTCCTCGATCTTCTCGGAGTTCTATCCAAAGTAGTCTTCTTTTGCGGTGTGTTTGTTGGGATATGATGAATTATGGGTTTATGATTAGACTATCCATCGAAAGTAATTGAGTCTTTTTTGAACTTTATTATGCATGATTATGATAGCTTTGTATTTCTCTCCGATCTATCCATTTGGTTTGGCCAACTAGATTGATTTATCTTCAGAGGGAGAGGTCCTTTGTAGTGGGTTCAATCTTGCGGTGTCCTCACCTTGTGACAGAAAGGGTAGCGAGGCACATATTGCATTGTTATTACTAAAACGATGGGGTTTATTTATATTGATTGGGTTTACTTTGTCTACATCATGTCATCTTGCTTAAAGCTTTACTCCGTTTGTCATGAACTTAATACCATAGATGCATGCTGGATAGCGGTCGCTTGGTGGAGTAATAGTTGTAGATGCAGGCAGGAGTCGGTCTACTTGTCACGGAGATGATGCCTATATGTGTGATCATTGCCATAAATAACGTCATAACTATGCGCTTTTCTATCAATTGCCCAACAGTAATTTGTTTACCCACCGTATGCTACGTGTTCGAGAGAGAAGCCTCTAGTGAAAACTATGGCCCCTGGGTCTACATTTACCATATTATAAAAACTAAAAATACTTTGTTGCCATTTATTTACTTTTATTTTGTTTTGCAATCTATCTATCTACCTATACAATATTTGATCCTTGCAAGTAGCGAGTTCAAGGGGATTGACAACCCTCTTGCCCGCGTTGGGTGCAAGTATTTGCTTTTGTGTGTGCAGGTACCGACAGGAGAGTTTGCTTGCTTCGATAAATTTGGTTCTCACTGAGGGAACGCACAATCTCCTCTCCTCTTCGGGGAAAATCCCAACGCGGTTTATAGGTAGTAGGAAGAATTTCTGGCGCCGTTGCCAGGGAGGCATCATCAAATTCTTATCAGGTCCGTGCACACAAACTTTCATCTACTTGCTATACTTTTTATTTGCCTTTTGTTTTTCTCTCTTTTTCATCTCCCTCCACTTCTCATCAAAATCAAAAACACAAAAATATTTTACTTTGTTAGTTTGCTTGTTTGCTTGCTTTTCCCTTATGGCTAGTTCTTCTCCCGATATGCCATTCCCTCCTTACCTAGGAGAAGGCTCTGGGATTTTGGATTTTAAACAACTATGTGATGAATCTTTAAAAGAATCTTGGGGTAGATGATTAGAGATACAAATGAGAGCTAATCCCAAGAGTCATATCAAGTTACTCCTTAGGAGCTTTTATGTTGGTTTATCTTTTGTTCATAGACGTGTCTTAGATTCTATGTTTGAAAAATATTTCCTAGGGAATAATGCTTTTGACACCTATCAAAAGATGAAGAGTGTGTTTGGACAACCAAAACTAGAAACCATTGAACCTACCATACTAGTAAGCCATCGTTAAACTGAGATGATAAAAGAAACTAAAGCTAGTATGGAATCTCAGTTTAAAGGGTTATATAATCTTTCCAATAAAATAAATGGTAATGTGGTGTTACAAAATAAGATATATGATACTTTGGAACAGAAAATTGATAATTTTAATATCTTAAAAGCTAAAATAGAAATTCTCAATGCCAAATTTGATCACTTGGTTTATATTATTGATGGCAAAGAGAGTAAAATAGGAGAAGGGAAGATAGATACCATTGGAACCTTTGTAAAGAGTTGTTTAGGCATGCAACTAAGGATGAAAATACTTAAAACAATGCCTTATGCCTAACCAGGGGCGTAAAACAATAGCGCTTGTCAGGTGGCAACCCAATAGTTATCTTAATTGTTTACTTTTTCTTTCTGTTTTGGTGTGTTGACACGATTATTGATGTTTTAGTTAGTGTTTGTGCCAAGTAAAGCCTTTGGGATGATTTGGTTGATAGTTGACTTGATTATGTGAAAAAACAAAAAAAAATTGCACCTAGTGCTGGAATTACTATAATTCACTGGAACGTGATAAAATTATAAAATGTTTAGACATTATTGATATACAAATTTCCCACATAGTCCTAACTTTTCAGATTTTTTGAGTTACAGAACTATAGTGTTTTTTCAGATCATTACAAACTGTTCTATTTTAGACAGATTCTGTTTTCTATTGCATAGTTTGCTTGTTTTAATGATGCTATGGATTATATCAGGGGGTATAAGTCATGGAGAAGTTAGAATATTATAAGTATTATGCAAGAATAAAATATGAACGGGTTCATAAGAACACCTAAAGTTTATGATGTGTCTATTATACTAACGGATCTCATGAGGTTTCTGTTGAGTTTTGTGTGCTGAAGTTTTCAAGTTTTAGGTGAGCTCACGATAGATGAAGGAAAAAGGAGCGGCAAGACCCAAATCTTGGGGATGCCCAAGGCACACCAAGGTAATATTCAAGGAATACCCAAGCGTCTAAGCTTGGGGATGCCCCGGATGGCACCACCTCTTTCGTCTACAATCTATCGGTATGTGATGTCTACTACACAACTTTATTCTTGTAGGCTCATGTTGGGCCTCCAAACACAGAGTTTTGTAGGACAGTAGCAATTTTCCCTCAAGTGGATGACCTAAATTTTATCAGTCTATGGGAGGCGTAGGATGAAGATGGTCTCTCTCAAACAACCCTGCAACCAAATAACAAAGAGTCCCTTGTGTCCCCAACACACCAAAAACAATGGTAATTTGTATAGGTGCATTAGTTCGGCGAAGAGATGGTGATACAAGTGTAGTAATGATAGTAGATATTGATTTTTGTAATAGTAATAATAAAAAACAGCAAGGTAGCAAGTAACAAAAGTGAGCACAAACGGTATTGCAATGCTTGAAAATGAGGCCTAGGGTCCGTACTTTCGCTAGTGCAATCTCTCAATAGTGCTAATATAATTGGACCATATAACCATCCCTCAACGTGTGATGACCAAGTATGGTTCTGCTCGTGGTGTCATTGATAGATCTAGCTTCTCCACCATCTCGATGCTTGTAGCGTTGATCAAACTCATGTGGTCGATTGTCATGGCACATGATCTCTCTTGTACCACAACACGAGTATGAAAAAGTCCATCCCATCGACCTTCCTCCTCCAATTGAAATCCATAGCGTAGCTTCCATGATAATCCAGTCATCTCTTGCACAGTGTCGTGAACAACCTTGCTCTGAATACCACCTGATATAGACCGAACCTTGTGGCGAGATCCGATCTGTTGTTGCGGCCCGTGGTACAAACATCACAATGTTGCATAAAAAAACCCTGATATTGACCGAACCTCATGGCGAGATCCGATCCGTTGTTGGGGCTCGATCTTTCACGACACTCCACCTTCAGTAATAACAACCTCTTGCCCGCGCACGCAATGTGCATGAGTAGAGGGTTTGAACCTTACGGCTCAGCACGAGAAAACCAATCTCGACGACGGTACTCATGCACAAACAATTTTCACAAAGAGAAATCGCAACACAGAGGTTTTCTAAATCTTCCTCCAAAACTTAGGGATTTTTAGAGAGCTTCCGCCAAAACTCGATATGGCTATTTACCCTAAAAACACATCGTGTCTATTCATAAAATATAACCTGACTTTTACATGGCACACCTTGGCTTTTATATTAGCCGAACCATCTAAGAAACTTGATAAGCAAGGAAGGAAAATCCTATGTGTACTCTCACGGCTAAAAATTAAACAAAACAAGTCCAAAGACTTGCCTAAAGATAACTCCAGGACTCTAAAAAATTGCCTTTTACATCTTGGCAGTTTTCATTTCCTAAACAAAACTGATGCACCAACTTAACATAATCAGCTACCGGTGGCCCCCATCCGCAGGCTCGCAAGGAGAGCACGTCACGTGGTAAAAAGTGAATGGATCTGGAACAATATATTGGACGAACTCTGCCGAAGTAGTACTCCACACGGCTTCTTGTTTTCTTTGTGTTACATGCATCTAGGACTCCTACGTGGGCACCAAAATCACAATGTGCTAATATTTTGGTTGCATGCCGATCAAAACCATCAGCGTAATCACGTGCATGTACCTGATCTGGTGCATGTATGACTACATCCAATTCTTTTTTACTTGCTTTATTTTGGTATTTTTCTTTCGACTGAACAAAAATCATCTGAGGTCTTGTAGATTCAGGTTTATGTGCAGACGCAACAAAAGTCTCAGCCTCCTTATTATCTATACCAAATTGAATTAGTTTTGGCACGCAAATATTATTGATCCATAGTTCATTAAAATGCAATAATGTCTGAACATCAACAACATCATCTACAGTCATGGTCATATCACTATTTTTGTGTGTTCACATGATTAAGCTACTGTAGTAATCATGTTTTATAGCTTTTGTTTCAATAAAGTGCCACGCAAGACCTTTAGGATAGCTTACAGTGATAGTTGTGTTGATCCTGTTGAAAATTAGACTTTTGCGCCCAGTAAATTAGTTTTGATAATTGATAGAAACGTGATTTTGATCTGATTCTTTTTGTTATGGCTTGGTACACAAATTTCTCAGTTTTTCCTAATTTGGATGGATTGTTGGAGTTACATAAGTATTCGAGAGTTACATATTAGTATAGACTGTTCTGTTTTTGACAGATTCTATTTTTTATGTGTTGTTTGCTTATTTTGATGAATCTATGAGTAGTATCGGAGGGTATGAACCATGGAGAAGTTGAAATACAGTAGATATAACACCAATATGAATTTAGAATGAGTTCACAACAGTACCTAAGTGGTGATTTACTTTCTTATACTAACAGAGCTTACGAGTTTTCTGTCGAGTTTTGTGTTGTGAAGTTTTCAAGTTTTGGGTAAAGATTCGATGGACTATGGAATAAGGAGTGGCAAGAGACTAAGCTTGGGGATGCCTAAGGCACCCCAAGGCAATATAAGGAAAACCAAGAGCCTAAGCTTAGGGATGTCCCGGATGGCATCCCCTCTTTCGTCTTTGTTCACCGGCAACTTTACTTGGAGCTATATTTTTATTCACCACATGATATGTGTTTTGCTTGGAGCGTCATTTTATTTTATTAGGTTTTGCTTGCTGTTTGAATAAACTACCAAGATATGAAATTCTTAAATGTTAGAGAGTATTCACATAGTTACATAATTATTCGACTACTCATTGATCTTCACTTATATCTTTTGGAGTAGTTTGTCATTTGTTCTAGTGCTTCATTTATATCTTTTAGAGCACGGCAGTGGTTTTATTTTGAAGAAATAGAAGAACTCTCATGCTTCATTTAAATTCATAACTTTATATGCTTAGTTTCTTTTTGAGCTTTCATACACTTATAGCTCTAGTTCATCCGTTGCATGGCAATCCCTACTCACTCACATTGATATCTATTGATGGGCATCTCCATAGCCCGTTGATACGCCTAGTTGATGTGAAACTATCTTCTCCATTTTTGTCTTCTCCACAACCACCATTGTATTTCACCTATAGTGTTATATCCATGGCTCACGCTCATGTATTGCATGAAGATTGAAAAAGTCTGAGAACATCAAAAGTATGAAACAATTGCTTGGCTTGTCATCGGGGTTGTGCAGGATTTAAATATTTTGTGTGATGGAAGATAGAGCACAGCCAGACTATATGATTTTGTAGGGATAACTTTCTTTGGCCATGTTATTTTGAGAAGACATGATTGCTTTGTTAGTATGCTTGAAGCATTATTATTTTTATGTCAATATTAAACTTTTGTTTTGAATCTTATGGATCTGAATATTCTTGCCACAATAAAGAAGATTACATTGATAAATATGTTAGATAGCATTCCACATCAAAAACTCTGTTTTTATCATTTACCTACTCGAGGACAAGCAAGAATTAAGCAAGGGGATGCTTGATACGTCTCCAACATATCTATAATTTTTGATTGTTCCATGCTATTATATTATCCATCTTGGATGTTTTATATGCATTTATATGCTATTTTATATGATTTTTGGGACTAACCTATTAACCTAGAGCACAATGCCAATTTCTGTTTTTCCTTGTTTTTGAGTTTTACAGAAAAGGAATACCAAATGGAGTCCAATTGACCTGCCAATTTTTGTGGATTTTTTATGGACCAAAAGAAGCCCCTGGAGTAAAAGAGTTGGGCCAGAAGAGTCCCGACCCATCCACAAGCGTGGAGGGCACGCCCTACCCTCTGGGGGCACCCCCTGCCTCGTGGATGACTCGGAGACCCCCCTGACGTGAGACCAACGCCAAAAATTCCTATAAATACAGAACCCCCCGAAAAGAAACCTAGATCGGGAGTTCCGCTGCCGCAAGCCTCTGTAGCCACCAAAAACCAATCGGGGCCCTGTTCTGGCACCCTGCTGGATGGGGGATCCATCACCAGTGGCCATCTTCATCATCCCGACGCTCTCCATGACGAGGAGTGAGTAGTTCACCATCGGGGCTGAGGGTATGTACCAGTAGCTATGTGTTTGATCTCTCTCTCTCTCTCTCGTGTTCTTGATTCAGCACGATCTTGATGTACCGCGATCTTTGCTACTATAGTTGGATCTTGTGATGTTTCTCCCCCTCTACTCTCTTGTAATGGATTGAGTTTTCCCTTTGAAGTTATCTTATCGGGTTGAGTCCTTAAGGATTTGAGAACAGTTGATGTATGTCTTGTGTGGGATACCCGTGGTGACAATGGGGTATTCTATTGATCCACTTGATGTATGTTTTGGTGATCAACTTGTGGGTTTCGTGACCTTGGGAATCTATGCATAGGGGTTGGCACATGTTTTCGTCTTGACTCTCCGATAGAAACTTTGGGGCACTCTTTGAAGTTCTTTGTTTTGGTTTGAATAGATGAATCTGAGATTGTGTGATGCATATCATATAATCAAACCCACGGATACTTGTGGTGACATTGGAGTATCTAGGTGACATTAGGGTTTTGGTTGATTTCTGTCTTAAGGTGTTATTTTACTATGAACTCTAGGGTTGTTTGTGACACTCATAGGAATAGCCCAATGGATTGATCGGTAGAATAACTTTGAGTTGGTTTCGTACCCTACAATAATCTCTTCGTTTGTTCTCCGCTATTACTGACTTTGGAGTGACTCTTTGTTGCATGTTAAGGGATTGTTATATGATCTATTTATGTTATCATTGTTGAGAGAACTTGCACTAATGAAAGTATGAACCCTAGGCCTTGTTTTGAAGCATTGCAATACCATTTTCGCTCACTTTTACCACTTGTTACCTTGCTGTTTTTATAATTTCAGATTACAAAAACCTATATCTACCATCCGTATTGCACTTGTATCACCATCTCTTCGCCGAACGAGTGCACCTATACAATTTACCATTGTATTGGGTGTGTTGGGGACACAAGAGACTCTTTGTTATTTGGTTGCAGGGTTGTTTGAGAGAGACCATCTTCACCCTACGCCTCCCACAGATTGATAAACCTTAGGTCATCCACTTGAGGGAAATTTGCTACTGTCCTACAAACCTCTTCACTTGGAGGCCCAACAACATCTACAAGAAGAAGGTTGTGTAGTAGACATCAGACCCTGCTGCCACGGGAGGGTAGAACAAAAGATGTCATGCAAGTTCTTTTCCATAAGCACGTATGACTATATTTGAAATACATGCCTACATTATATTGATGAATTGGAGCTAGTTATGTGTCACCCTAGTTTATAACTGTTGCATGATGAATGCCATCCGACATAATTATCCATCATTGATCCATTGCCTACGAGCTCGTTTCATATTGATCTTTGCTAAGTTACTTTTCCGTTGCCACTGTTATGATTGCTACAAAACTGCTAATGTTACTTCTGCCACTGTTACCATTACTTCCATACTACTTTGCTACTAAATACTTTGTTGCAGATATTAAGTCTTTTATATGTTAATACTTGAGAATATTCTTTGGCCCCCCTTGTGTCAAATCAATAAATTTGGGTTGAATACTCTACCCTCGAAAACGGTTGCGATGCCCTATACTTGTGGGTTATCAGAGATCAAGGTGTCGAGTCGGTGACGATGGAGATCATAACGATGTTTTGGAGATGGAGATCAAAAGCCCAAGATGATGATGGCCATATCATGTCACATATTTTGATTGCATGTGATGTTTATCTTGTATGCATCTTATTTTGCTTAGAACGACGGTAGCATTATAAGATGATCCCTTTACTAAATTTCAAGGTATAAGTGTTCTCCCTGAGTATTCACTGTTGCGACAGTTCATCGTGTTGAGACACCACATGATGATCAGGTGTGATAGACTCTACGTTCACATACAATGGGTGCAAGACCGTTTTGCACATGCGGAATACTCGGGTTAAACTTGACGAGCCTAGCATGTATAGACTTGGCCTCGAAACACTGGAGATCGAAAGGTCGAACGTGAATCATATAGTAGATATGATCAACATAGAGATGTTCACCATTGATGACTACCCCATGTCACGTGATGATCGGACATGGGTTAGTTTATTTGGATCATGTTACACTTAGATGACTTGAGGGATGTCAATTTAAGTGGGAGTTCTTAAGTAATTAGATTAATTGAACTTTAGTTTATCATGAACTTAGTTCTGATATTATTTGCAAATTATGTTGTAGATCAATAGCTCGCATTGTAGCTCCTCTATGTTTTTTGATATGTTCCTAGAGAAAACTAAGTTGAAAGATGATAGTAGCAATGATGCAGACTGGATCCGTGATCTGAATATTATCCTCATTATTGCATAGAAGAATTATGTCCTTAATGCACCGCTAGGTGACAAACCTATTGCAGGAGCAGATGCAAATGTTATGAACCTTTTGGCAAGCTCGATATGATGACTACTTAATAGTTTAGTGCACCATGCTTTACGGCTTAGAACAGGGACTTCAAAAATGTTTTGAACGCCACAGAGCATATGAGATGTTCCAAGAGCTGAAATTTGTATTTCAGACTCATGCCCATGTCGAGAGGTATGAGACCTCTGGCAAATACTTTGCCTACAAGATGGAGGAGAAGAGCTCAGCTAGTGAGCATGTGCTCAGAATGTCTGGGTACTACAATTGCTTGAATCAAGTGGGAGTTAATCTTCCAGATAAGATAGTGATTGGCAGAGTTCTCTAGTCACTATCACCAAGCTACTATAACTTCGTGATGAACTATAATATGCAAGGGAAGACGAAAATGACTCCCGAGCTTTTCATGATGCTGAAATCGGCAAAGGTAGAAATCAAGAAAGAGCATCAAGAGTTGATGGTTAACAATACCACTAGTTTCAAGAAAAAGGGCAAGGGAAAGAAAGGGAAATTCAAGAAGAATGACAAGCAAGTTGTCACTCCCGTTAAGAAGCCCATAGCTGGACCTAAGCCTGAAACTGAGTGCTTCTACTGCAAAGGAAATGGTCACTGCAAGCGGAACTACCCCAAATAATCGGCGGATAAGAAGGATGGCGAAGTGAAAAAAGGTATATTTGATATACATGTTATTGATGTATGCCTTACTAGTACTCGTATTTGCCCCTGGGTATTTGATACCTATTCGGTTGCTAAGATTAGTAACTCGAAACAGGAGTTGCAGAATAAATGGAGACTAGTTGAGGGTGTAGTGACGATGTGTGTTGGAATTGGTTCCAAGATTGATATGATCATCATCGCACGCTCCCTATACTTTCGGGATTAGTCCTGAACCTAAATAAATGTTATTTGGTGTTTGTGTTGAGCATGAACAAGATAGGGTCATGTTTATTGCAATACGGTTATTCATTTAAGATAGAGAATAATTGTTATTCTGTTTACATGAATGAAACCTTCTATGGTCATACACCCAATGTTAATGGTTTATCAATCTCGATCGTAGTGATACACATATTCATAATATTGATGCCAAAAGATGCAAAGTTGATAATGATAGTGCAACATACTTGTGGCACTGCCGTTTAGGTCATATCGGTGAAAAGCGCATGAAGAAACTCCATGCTGATGGGCTTTTGGAATCACTTGATTATGAATCATTTGATACTTGCGAACCATGCCTCATGGGCAAGATGACTAAAACTTCATTCTTCGAAACAATGGAGCGAGCTAAATAAACTTATTGGAAATAATACATATCGATGTATGCGGTCTGATGAGTGTTGAGGCACATGGCGGGTATCGTTATTTTCTGACCTTCACAGATGATTTGAGTAGATATGGGTATATCTACTTAATGAAACACAAGTCTGAAACATTTGAAAAGTTCAAAGAATTTTAGAACAAAGTGGAGAATCATCATAACAAGAAAATAAAGTTTCTATGATCTGATCGTGGAGGCGAATATTTGAGTTACGAGTTTGGCCTTCATTTAAAACAATGTGGAATAGTTTCACAACTCACGCCACCTGGAACACCACAGCGTAATGGTGTGTCCAAACGTTGTAACCGTACTTTATTAGATATGGTGCGTTTTATGATGTCTCTTACCGATTTACCACTATCATTTTGGGGTTATGCATTAGAGACAGCCGCATTCACGTTAAATAGGGCACCATCTAAATCCGTTGAGACGACACCGTATGAACTGTGGTTTGGCAAGAAACCTAAGCTATCATTTCATAAAATTTGGGGTTGCGACACTTATGTCAAAAGGCTTTAATCTGATAAGATCGAACCCAAATTGGAGAAGTGCGTCTTCATAGGATACCCTAAGGAAACAACTGGGTACACCTTCCATGATAGATCCGAAGGCAAGATCTTTGTTGCTGAGAATGGGTCCTTTCAAGAGAAGGAGTTTCTTTCGTAAGAAGTGAGTGGGAGGAAAGTAGAACTTGATGAGGTAATTGTACCTTCTCTCGAAATTGAGAATAGTACATCTCAGAAAACCGTTTCCAAGGTGCCAACATCAACTAGAGAGGAAGTAAATGATAATGATCATGAAACTTCGAATCAAGTTACTACTGAACTTCGTAGGTCAACCAGAGCACGATCTGCACCAGAGTGGTACGGAAATCCTATTCTGGAAGTCATGTTACTAGACCAAGGAGAACTTACAAACTATGAAGAAGCTATGATGAGCCCAAATTCTGATAAATGGCTTGAGGCCATGAAATCTGAGATAGGATCCATGTATGAGAACAAAGTGTGAATTTTGGTGGATTTGCCTGATGATCGGCAATCCATAAAGAATAAATGGATCTTCAAGAATAAGACTGACGATGATGGTAATTTTACTATCTACAAAGCTTGAATTTCGCAAAAGGTTTTCGACAAGTTCAAGGGATTGACTACGATGGGACTTTCTCAACTGTACCGATGCTTAAGTCCGTCTGAATCATGTTAGCAATTCCACATTTTATGAAATCTGGCAAATGGATGTCAAAACTGCATTCCTTAAATGGATTTCTCTAAGAAGAGTTGTATGTGATGCAACCAGAAGGTTTTGTCAATCCTAAATGTGCTAACAAGGTGTACAAGCTCCAGCGATCCATCTATGGACTGGCGCAAGCATCTCGGAGTTGGAATATACGCTTTGATGAAGTGATCAAGGCATATGGTTTTATACAGACTTACAGTGAAGCCTGTATTTACAAGAAAGTGAGTGGGAGCTCTGTAGCATTTCTAATATTATATGTGGATGACATATTATTGATTGGAAATGATATAGAATTTTTGGATAGCATAAAAGGATACTTGAATAAGAATTTTTTAATGAAAGACCTCGGTGAAGCTTGATGACCCACAAGTATATGGGGTCAATTGTAGCCTTTTCCATAAGTAAGAGTGTCGAACCCAACGAGGAGCAGAAGGAATTGACAAGTGGTTTTCAGCAAGGTAATGTCTGCAAGTGCTAAAATTGTATGTAGCGGAGTAGTTTTATAGCAAGATAATTTGTAACGACCAAGTAACGATAGTAGTAACAAAAGTGCAGCAAGGTAGCTCAATCCTTTTGAGGCAAAGGACAAGCCAAAACGATCTCTTATGATAAGCAAAGTGCTCTTGAGGGTACACGGGAATTTCATCTAGTCACTTTCATCATGTTGGCTTAATTCGTGTTCGCTACTTTGATAATTAGGTATGTGGGTGGACCGGTGCTTAGGTGCTGTTCTTACTTGAACAAACCTCCTACTTATGATTAACCCTCTCGCAAGCATCCACAACTACGAGAAAATTATTAAGAATACATTCTAACCATAGCATTAAACTTTTGGATCCAATCGGTCCCTTACGGAATAACGCATAAACTAGGGTTTAAGCTTCAGTCATTCTCGCAACCCATCATCTAATAACTACTCCACAATGCATTCCCTTAGGCCCAAATATGGTGAAGTGTCATGTAGTCGATGTTCACATGACACCACTAAGGGAATCACAACATACATATCATCAAAATATCAAACACATATCAAGTTCACATGATTACTTGCAACATGATTTCTCCCGTGGCCTCAAGAACAAAAGTAACTACTCAGAAATGATAATCATGCTCAAGATCAGAGGGGTATTAAATAGCATAATGGATCTGAACATATAATCTTCCACCAAATAAACCATATAGTAATTAACTACAAGATGTAATCAACACTACTAGTCACCCACAAGCACCAATCTATAGTTTCGGTACAAAGATTGAACACAAGAGATGAACTAGGGTTTGAGAGGAGTTGGTGTTGTTGAAGATGTTGATGAAGATAGCCCTCCCCAAGATGGCAGAGTTGTTGGTGATGATGATGATGATGATTTCCCCCTTCGAGAGGGATGTTCCCCCGGTGGAATAGCTCCAACGAATGGCAAAAGTGCTCCTGCCCAAGTTCCGCCTTGAGACGGCGGCGCTTCGTCCCGAAAGTCCTCTCCCCAATTATTTTGGTCAAAATGACTTATATACCAAAAGAATGGCACCGGAGGTGGGCTGAGGAGGCAACACCCACCAGGGCGCGCCTGGGCCTCCTGGCACGCCCAGGTGGGTTGTGCCCACCTGGTGGCCCCCTCTGGTACTTATTTGCCCCAATATTTATTAAATATTCCATAAAAAATCCTCGTGAAGTTTCAGCTCATTTGGAGTTGTGCAGAATAGGTAGCTTGACATAGCTTTTTCAGGTCCAGATTTCTAGCTGCCAGAATTCTCCCCTTTTGTGTATACCTTGCATATTATGAGAGAAAAGGCATTAGAATTACTCCAAAAAGCATTATTATACAATAAAACAACATAAATAACAGTAGGAAAACATGATGCAAAATGGACGTATCAACTCCCCCAAGCTTAGACCTCGCTTGTCCTCAACCGAAAACCAAAATCGAAAAACATGTCCACATGCTTAGAGAGAGAGGTGTCGATAAAAACAAAAATACGGACGTAGCAACATCTAACATCAACAAACTTCAACATAAAACTTTCATCATAGAACTTTTATCATAGACTTCTCATGAACAAGTGACAATTCATCACAACATCAAAGTATAAAGCATAAACTTTATTGGAAACCAACAAACTATGTTCTAAGTCAATTTTGCAACTACAATTCATCATCTTTTCAGGAAGGGTCACGTATGGGTGCCTTTAGGCAAGTCCACATACCCAGCCATCATTTAGTCTTCTATGATTGCTAACACTCACCGCGTACACATGAGCAAAACGTTTCAACCGGACACATAGAAAGATAGGGGCTTATAGTTTCGCCTCCCAACGCATTCACCTCAAGGGTGATGTCTACAATAATAACTCATGCTACCCATATTCAACTGGATATATGTGCCTAGATCTTTCCTCACCACATGATGCTTGCCAAAGGAGAAAAATAAAAGGAATAGAAAGAAAAACTTTGACTCTTGCATGAAAGTAATACATGAAAGTAAAAGATAGGCCCTTCGCAGAGGGAAGCAGAGGTTGCCATGCGCTTTTTGTTTGTATTCTCAACCCCTTAGTGCAAGAGAACGTCATGTTATATTGCCCCTTGTGGATGGCAACCTTTATTATGCAGTCTGTCGCTTTTATTCTTCGCCGTCACAAGTTCTTACAACGCTCAATTTTCCCTTACAGTAAATGATTTTACACTTTTAGAAGCAATTTTATTGCCCCTTTTGCACCGATGACAACTTACTTGAAGGATCTTACTCAACCATAGGTAGGTATGGTGGACTCTCAAACAATATTTGGGTTTAAGGGTTTTGGATGCACAAGTAGTATCTATACTTATGTAGAGTTTTTGGCTAGCAAAGATAGTGGCAAGCACCACATGTTGAAGGATCTATGACAATATAACTGTAACGCCCCGGATTCGATGCGCTAGGTGTCCGCCAGTTATTCACCGTCATTGCCATGTCATTTGCTTGCGTGTTGCATTTTATCATATCATCATCTGCATTTCATCTGCATGTTTTTCAAAACTTACATCCGTTCGGGTTCTCCCGGTTCTCTCTGTTGTCCGTTCGGAGTCCGGACCTCTCGCGCGCGCCCGTCGCCCCTCTCAGACCTCGTTTCGTGAGTGGCCGAAAAATGTTCTCGGAATGGGATGCAGCTTGTCGTGCGGTCTTATTATAGTGTAGACAGAGCGCCTGTCAAGTTTCGTCGCACTCGGAGCTCGTTTGATAGCCCAACCCTTAGATATATAGCGGCACCTTTGCCGGTATTTTCGCCAGATGTTTCGGTCTTCGGAACAGTCGCCGGGCCTCACTTCTCTTCTCTCCTCCTAGTCCGAGGCCTCTATCCTCAGCCCACCTAGCCTATCCTACCCCTCCTCGCGTCCGGTGCCGTCCAATCGTGATCGGAGGGCTCCGAAACCCCTCAAAGCGCCTCTAACCTAGCCTACCTGCTATAAATAGGCACCCCACCTGCCTAATTGGTCTAACCCTAGCCCCTCCTCGAATTCCGCGCTGCCAGCCACCTCCCACCTCTTCCTCGGATCCCACACCGTCGCCTTCTCCTCGAAATCTGGCGCAGGCCACCTCGCCGCCGCCACTTGGCGCGCCTGGATTGGCTCAGCTGCCGCCCGCCGCCGCCCGTGGCCACTCAGGCGTGGCCACGTCACCTCCTCGCGCCCTCCCCCACGCCTCCAGCCGCCACGGCCCGTGAGGCCCATCCTCGGCCCGCCGCCGGGCCGAAACGGGCCCCGAGAAGGCCCGCGCCCTGCCCCTTGCACCGAGCTCCCGATCTGGATCGGGGAGCTCTGACCTCGCCTCCGGCCGTCGTCCTCGCCGCCTCCCCACCATCTCGCCGCCGACGACCTCCGCTAGAACCAGGTCGCCGCCTCCCGTCGCCTCGTCCTCCTCCTCATGCTCTCCCTCTCCCTCACTAGATCCCTCTCTCTCTACAGGAGCCACCGCCGCCATGGAGTTCGCCGCCGGACCTCGCACCGCCGGCATCGTGTTCACCGGGACCGACCGGGAACCGCAGGGAATGGAACCCCCACGCCCGGATCTGCCCTCCGCCGACCAGATCCACCTCTCCTCGGCCTCCTCCGACCTCGCCTCCCACCGGAACCAGCCGCCGCCGCCATGCCTCGCCTCGGCCTCAGGCAAGGTCGGGGCCGAGCTCCTCCCCCCGCGTGGGCCCTGGCCACCCCGCGGCCCAGCCCAGCATCGGCCGATGCCCTGGCCTGCCTCCTCAGCCAACTGGGCCAAGCCCATGGGTGAGCTGCCGCTAAGCCTCGCCCCGCGCGATATTTACTATTGAACGCTCACTCATTTTTTTCCAAAAACTGCGAAGTCCCTGATATTTTGACATTATCATGCCATGTTCATCACATCATATCTCTGCATCTGTAGCTCCGTTTTGTGCGTGTAATATGTCAAATTGTTCGCTTAACGAGTACATCATTTCATTCCATTGCATCATGTTCATTTGATTCCATCTTGATGCCTGAATCATCGTTGCAAGAGTGCTATATGATGTTGTCTGCTGTCTGTTAACAAAACTTGCTCATTTGTCATTTTTGCCATGTTTGATGTGTGCATCCTATGAGGTTGATGTCTACATGTGTTTTGAACTATGCCATGCCATATTTACAATGATGTATGCCATGTATTTTTGTGATCTCTGTGGTGACTAGCACAAGCATGCAAACTAGGCTTCGTGATGTTGCTGATTTTAGTCCCTGTTCTGCTGTTATTTTGATGCCATGTAAACTTAATGCTACAGAGAGATCCATGCATATTTTGAGATACTTCAGTAAGGATGTTTTGAACATATGGTTTTTATCTAGCCATTCATGCCCCTGTTTGCAATTATGGAGTAGTCTAGCATGTCATTTACTTGCTCTACTTTTGCTACAAAATGTTTCCTGGCAGATTGTTTACATGTTATTCAATTTTGCCAAGGTTGTTGTAGTTGATCCTTGCATGCTATGAACTTGTTCTTGCCTTTGTTTGTTTCATAAACATGTCTTCTTGCTGATGCTATGCTTATCTTGTCATGCAATGACTTGTGGTGAGCGAATCGAGCTTGTTAAGTAGGGTACTTGCTGTTACTATTTTGCTAGGCTGAATCTGTTATTTCGCGATGCCATGTAAACCTGCTACTACAAGTCATTCTATGCATAATCTGGAGATGTTCACTAAGGGTGTTTTGTTCTACATGTCATGCTCTATCCATTCATGCCCCTGGTTGCATTTATAGCCTGCTGTAGCTTGTTGTTAACTTGCTCCAAATTTGCTAAATAATGTTGTTGTCAGCCTGTTAACATTAAGTTCAGTTGTTGCCATGATTGTTGTTAGTGATCCATGCACCCTATGCACTTGCTATTGCCATTCTTATCTTCACAAACATGTCTTCTTACTGCTGGGTGCCTTGTCATGCCATCTGTGGCGAGTGGTACAAGCTCACCAACATGCCTTCTTATCGTTGTTCCTGCCATGTATGAATCTGTATTATAACTTGCTGTGTTTACGTGGGTGCCATCATATCTTCTGATCCTTTTTGGCTTATGGTCAGTAAAGGACTTTTGTTTTATGGGTTTAGTAGATTCATGCCATGTCTTTGTTTGCCATTATAAGTTCCTGTAACATATTGTTTGATAGCTCTAAACATTGCAACCTGATGTTAATTTCTGCAAAGTCTGAAACTGATATTATTTGCAATCTTGCCATGCGTGTTTGAGCATGTTCTAGTGATTTCTAGAGATAGCTCAGTGTTCATATTTTGTTGTGCTTTACCTGTACATCATGTCCATGCCTTTTGTTATCATGTTGGGGTGCTGTAACATGTTGTTTTGATGCTTGCAATATGCCTAATTGCTGTTTTGGACAGATTGTTGCCATATCTTGTATAGTGTGTGTGTGTTGAACCGTTGCTCCGTTTTGAGTGTGCTCTATATGAAACTTGCTTGTTTTTGTGTGTAGCTTCATATTATCATGTTGCATCCTTGTTTTGAGGTGTTTGCTTGATGTTTGTATGCATTTTGCATCAATGCCATGTTTAACTTGTTTTGCTCATATCTTCTAGGCCGTAGCTCCGAACTAAATGAACTTTATATGTAACTTGACTAGAATCTCGTGTAGATCATCTCGGTTCATCTTAACTTGCTATTTAACAACTCGAACATAAGGTTTGTTCAGATCTGGACCAATTTCGAAACTTGCATATGAGGACTTACCGGAATTGTTATATGTTGTTCCCGACCTCATTTAAACTTGCTTTGATATGTTGCTCTTGTTTGCATCATCTCTTGCCATGAGTAGCTTCATGTAGCCTTGTCATGCATCATTTCTTGTTTATGTGTGGTGTGTTTACTATGTTGTGTGCTTCTTCTCGATAGTTCCCGTTTCGTTACGATCGTGAGGATTCGTTCGTCTACGCTTGGTTCGGCTCCATCCGGTCGTCTTCTTCATGGACTCGTTCTTCTTCCTTGCGGGATTTCAGGCAAGATGACCGCTACCCTGGATCTCACTACTATCATTGCTATGCTAGTTGCTTTGTTCTATCGCTTTGCTGCGCTACCTATCATCTGTTTATCAAGCCTCCCATATTGCCATGAACCTCTAACCTTTGACACCTTTCCTATACAAACCGTTGCTTGGCTATGTTACCGCTTTGCTCAGCCCCTCTTATAGCATTGCTAGTTGCAGGCGAAGTTGAAGATTTCTCCATGGTGGACAGGATTATGTTGGGATATCACAATATCTCTTATATTATTAATGCATCTATATACTTGGTAAAGGGTGGAAGACTCGGCCTTATGCCTGGTGTTTTGTTCCACTCTTGCCGCCCTAGTTTCCGTCATACCGGTGTTATGTTCCCGGATTTTGCGTTCCTTACGCGGTTGGGTGATTTATGGGACCCCCTTGACAGTTCACTTTGAATAAAACTCTTCCAGCAAGGCCCAACCTTGGTTTTACCATTTGCCTCACCGCCACCTATACCCTTCCCTTGGGTCGGCCAACCCGAGGGTCATCTTTATTTTAGCCCCCCTGGGCCAGTGCTTGTCTAAGTGTTGGTCCGAACCGAGTAGACTGCGGGGCCCCCTCGGGGAAACTCGAGGTCTGGTTTTACTCGTAGGATGTCTCATCCGGTGTTGCCCTGAGAACGAGATATGTGCAGCTCCTATCAGGATTGTCGGCGCATCGGGCGGCTTTGCTGGTCTTGTTTTACCATTGTCGAAATGTCTTGTAAACCGGGATTCTGAGTCTGATCGGGTCTTCCTGGGAGAAGGAATATCCTTCGTTGACCGCGAGAGCTTGTCATGGGCTAAGTTGGGACACCCCTGCAGGGTATAATCTTTCGAAAGCCGTGCCTGTGGTTATAGGTAGATGGGAATTTGTTAATGTCCGGTTGTAGATAACTTGACACCAGATCCGAATTAAAACGCATCAACCTTGTGTGTAGCCGTGATGGTCTCTTTTCGGCAGAGTCCGGGAAGTGAACACGGTCTTTGGGTTATGTTTGACGTAAGTAGGAGTTCAGGATCACTTCTTGATCATTGCTAGCTTCACGACCGTTCCGTTTGCTCTCTTCTTGCTCTTATTTGCGTATGCTAGCCACCATATATGCTTAGTCGCTGCTGCAGCCTCACCACTTTACCCCTTCCTTTCCCTTTAAGCTTTGCTAGTCTTGATACCCATGGTAATGGGATTGCTGAGTCCTCGTGGCTCACAGATTACTACAACAACAGTTGCAGGTACAGGTTTCGTGATGATCATGACGCGAGAGCGATGTTTGCTTGTCTTGGAGTTCTTCTTCTGCTTCTTCTTCGATCAGGGGATAGGTTCCAGGTCGGCAGCCTGGGCTAGCAGGGTGGATGTCGTTTGAGTTTCTGTTTGTGTTTCATCCGTAGTTGGATGTTGATATCTTGTATTGTGATGTTGTATTCGTGTGGCATTGTATGCCTCTTGTATGTATCCCCATCTATTATGTAATGTTGATGTAATGATATCCACCTTGCAAAAGCGTTTCAATATGCGGTTCTATCCTTGGTGGGACCTTCGAGTCTCTTTAGGATAGTATCGCATATTGGGCGTGACAATAACTTCTATGTGAATATGAATAAACATAAATCATTATGTTGTCTTCCTTGTCCAACGTCAACAATTTTGGCATGTAATATTTTGATGGGTGCTCACAATCACAAAAGATTTCCAGGATAGTGTATTTGTAGGTGAATCTTCCCTTCCCTTATTAATTCTTTCATGAGTTGCATCATTGATCAATGCTATGTTTGTCAATCTACAATGAAATTTTCTACTTATACTTTTCCTTGTGCAATGTCATCACCTACCATAAGTTTAGCATATGATCTTTTTTTTTCATTTATTTCCTTTATTTTTATTGAAACAAGAGAGAAAAGAAGGCAAAACTCAAACTAAACTTTATAAAGATTACAAGGATTGATCACTAAGCAAACTCTCAAAAAGAAAGGATCGAACTAAACTTTTATACATCTAATAGCAAAAGATAACCATGGATCGAACTAAGAAAGTAAAGGTAAAAGATAGTGGAGATGATACGATACCAGGGCACCTCCCCCAAACTTGGCAAAAGCCAAGGGGAATGCCCATACCCGATACTCAATTTTCTTTTGGTGGTGAAGAAGGAGGTGGTGGTGATGAAGCGATCTTGTCCAATATATCTCTGAGTGTATCTCTCAAGTTGTGAATCTCCCGTAGATCTTGATGAAGCAGCTCAGTGTTCTTATCTACTCCAGCCATGATATGTTTATTTTCCGGGCCCCAAGAGTTAATCCCTGCATCACTTTCTCTCGGACGAGATATGTCCCAATTGGACGGTATATGCACACGAGGAGTGTTTTCGAACCCATAATTATGAATCAAATTGTGAAAATTGTTTTGATGTAAACTGTGTAGAGGTCTCCTTGTAGGGAGTTCTTCCTGATCTCTTGGGCCCTCTTGATTTTTTATGGGCCTCATGGCTTGATGGGGGTTAGGATGAGTGGAGATGCCAACCAGAGTGCCTTTCTCAGAGGCCGGAGGGTGAAGTACAAAAGAGTCCCCCTCATCTTCCTCCATAACGACCTCTTCAAATCCTTCTCCCCTGGACTCTGCCTGAAGCAACCAAGCATTGCTTTCTTCAGTGTTGGAGGAGGGAGAAGACATGATGCCTGGCTCAACAGATCTGATAGAAAACAGCAAAAAAAGAAAACATGAGATTTCTCCGCGATACGGGGTCAACAGGTTCGTGAGGTATATAAAGATTTTTTATCTTGGGGAACAAGCAGAAGGGGAGAAAAATGGAGTCAGGAAAGTAAGCGAGGTGGGCACAACCCACTAGGGCGTGCCTGGCATGCCAGGCGCGCCCTGGTGTATCATGCCCACCAGGGTCACTTTCCTGGAAGTTTCTTATTTTCCTAATTTTTTAAATAATCCAAAACTGATAAAAAATATTTTTGCAGATTTTTTGGAGTCTGTTTATTTACAGTATCACATACCTCCCTTTTTTCATGATTCTGGGGTGTTCCGAAAGGTTTCCTTTATGTGTTCTTCCGGTGTCAAAGTTTGGATGATATTGCTTTCAACATTAATGGGCGTACCTGAGATATAGTGTTTTATTCGTTGCCCATTGACAACCTTCGGGTTAGTACCTTCGGCATTATTTATTTTGATAGCTCCGGATCGATAGACCTCCTCGATGACATAGGGTCCTTCCCTTTTGGAGAGGAGTTTTCCTGCAAAGAATCTGAAACGAGAGTTGTACAAAAGAACATATTCTCCAACTTTGAACTCATGCTTTTCGATTCTTTTGTCATGCCACCTTTTAACTTTTTGTTTGAATAACTTTGCATTTTCATAAGCCTGGGTTCTCCATTCATCTAATGAGCTAATATCAAATAGCCTCTTTTCACCAGCAAGTTTGAAATCACAATTCAGTTCTTTAATTGCCCAATATGCTTTGTGTTCTAACTCAAGAGGCAAATGACAAGCTTTTCCATAAACCATTTTATATGGAGACATACCCATAGGATTTTTATAAGCTGTTCTATAAGCCCAAAGTGCATCTCTAATTTCTTAGACCAATTCTTCCGGGACCTATTGACAGTCTTTTATAAGATTAGTTTTATTTCTCTATTGCTAAGTTCAACTTGACCACTAGACTGAGGATGATAAGGTGATGCAATTCTATGGTTAACATCATACGTAGCAAGCATTTTACGGAAAGTACCATGAATAAAGTGTGAACCACAATCAGTCATTAAATATCTAGGGACTCCAAACCTTGGGAAAATAACTTCCTTAAGAATTTTAATAGAGGTGTTGTGATCAGCACTACTGGTTGGAATAACTTCTACCCACTTAGTAACATAATCAAAAACAACCAAAATATGTGTATACGCATTAGAGGAAGGAAAAGGTCCCATGAAATCAAATCCCCAAACATCAAATGGTTCAACAACAAGTGAATAATTCATAGGCATTTCTTGACGCTTACCTATATTACCTATTCTTTGGCATTCATCACAAGACGAGACAAACTTATGGGCATCCTTGAAGAGAGTAGGCCAATAAAAACCAGATTGCAATACCTTATGAGCGGTTCCATCTCCCGTGTGATGTCCTCCATAAGCTTCAGAGTGACATTTCCGTAGGATTTGTTCCTGTTCATGCGCAGGTACACAACGTCCAATAATACCATCTACTCCTTCTTTATAAAGATGTGGGTCATCCCAAAAGTAATATCTTAAATCATAGAAGAATTTTTCTTTTGTTGGTATGTGAAACTAGGTGGTATGTATTTAGCAACAATACAATTAGCATAGTGAGCATACCAAGGTGTACTAATAGAAACATTTATTGCAGCTAGTTGTTCATCAGGAAAGCTACCATTAATAGGTTCTGGGTCATCAAGAATATTTTCAAGCCTAGACAATTTATCAGCTACGGGGTTTTGTGCCCCTTTCCTATCAGTAATATGCAAATCAAATTCTTGTAGCAGCAGAACCCATCTAATGAGTCTAGGTTTAGCATCTTTCTTTTCCATAAGAATTTTATAGCAGCTGACGTTTGCTAGAACTACGTCGGTATTTCCCCAAAGAGGAAGGGATGATGCAGTATAGCAATGGTAGGTATTTCCCTCAGTGATGAGACCAAGGTTATTGAACCAATAGGAGAACCTCCTCACACCACATAAACATCACCTGCACACAAATAACAAATACTCACAACCCCGCGTGTTAAAGGGGTTGTCAATCCCTTTCGGGTACGGCGCCTCAAGATAGGAAAATAACGTTAGGTAAAAGTGGTAGATAGGATCAATAGATCGTGGAACAAATAAATTGCAGCAAGCTATTTTTGTACTTTTGTTTTAATAGATCTGAAAATAAATGCAAAGGAAAATAGATCGCAAAGGCAAATATGATGAAAAGAGACCCGGGGGCCGTAGGTTTCACTAGTGGCTAATCTTGAGAAAAATAGCAAACGGTGGGAGAACAATTATTGGTGGGAAATTGATAGAACTTAAAATAATCATGATGATATCCAGACAATGATCATTATATAGGCATCACGTCCAAGATTAGTACACCGACCCCTGCCTACATCTACTACTATTACTCCACACATCGACCGCTATCCAACATGCATCTAGTGTATTAAGTTCATGGAAAAACGGAGTAATGCAATAATAACGATGACATGATGTAGACAAGATCTATTTATGTAGAAATCGACCCCATCTTGTTATCCTTAATAGCAACGATACATACGTGTCGTTTCCCCTTCTGTCACTGGGATCAAGCACCGTAAGATCGAACCCATCACAAAGCACCTCTTCCCATTGCAAGATAAATAGATCAAGTTGGCCAAACAAAACCCAAATATCGGAGAAGAAATACGAGGCTATAAGCAATCATGCATATAAGAGATCAAAGAAGACTCAAATAACTCTCATGGATAAAAACATAGATCTGATCATAAACTCAAAGTTCATCAGGTCCCAACAAACACACCGCAAAAAGGCTTACATCATATGGATCTCCAAGAGACCATTGTATTGATAATCAAGAGAGAGAGAGGAAGCCATCTAGCTACTAACTATGGACCCGTTGGTCTACAAAGAACTACTCACGCATCATCGGAGAGGCACCAATGGAAGTGGTGAACCCCTCTGTGATGGTGTCTAGATTAGATCTGGTGGTTCTGGACTCTACGGCGGCTGGAATTGATTTTCGTCGACTCCCCTAGGGTTTCTGGAATATTGGGGTATTTATAGAGCAAAGAGGCGGTTTAGGGGCACCGGAGGTGGGCACAACTGAAAGTGTAACTAATCCCTGGGTGGTTTTGGTAATTCTTAACAACATATAGCTCATTGAACTAATACTCTTTCAAGATGATCATTTCAGAAAGTTCAATGATTGGCATGGCATGGACTAGAGATGTGGACCCCTAAAAATGCGAAGGACACATATTGGCAATAGGCTCAAGACTCTACATTTTCTTTTTAGTGATCCAAGATCACATTGAGTCCATAGGAAATCCAATACTACTAAAAGGGGATGAGGTGTTGCTTAATGCCTTACTTGCTCAAAATTCTTAGTGATATGCTCCAAAACCCTCAGCCACTTTCTCATTTCCGCATATGTCCTAAACCTAAAAGTCAAACTCGGCCCCACCGATTTGATCTATCCGGCGCCACCGAGTTTATTTGACATAGCCACTGCCACAAACCCTAATCAGTTCGGTTTCACTGATAGGGATCTCGTCTCATTGAGATGGGATTGCAAACTCCCTATTTCCCTTCGTAAGGTTTCAGTATCACCGAAATGAACGATCGGTCCCACCGAGTTCGCAATGCAAACTCCCTGTTTCCTTTTCGTAATGTTTCGGTCTTACTGAAATGAGCGAATCAGTCCCACCAAGTTTGCCTGACCAAATCTATGTTTGCCTATTACTAAAATTGATCCCACCAAGTTCATGTGATTGGTCTCACCGAGATCAAGTTATGCCCTAATCCTAGCACATCGGTCCCAGCGAGTTGATCATATCAGTCCCATCGAAAAGCCTAACGTTCACATTTTGAACTGAATGGGTCTGACCGAGCTTCACTATTCGGTCTCACCGAGTTTGGGAATCTGTGTGTAACGGTTAGATTTTGTGTGGAGCCTATGTATACCCCTCCACCCACTCTTCATTCATGGAGAGAGCAATCAGAGCGTGCCTACACTTCCTGCATTCATTTTCTGAGAGAGAACCACCTACTCATGTGTCGAGACCAAGACATTCCATTCCAACCACAAGAATCTTGATCTCTAGCCTTCCCCAAGTTGCTTTCCACTCAAATCATCTTTCCACCATAGCCAAATCTGTGAGAGAGAGTTGAGTGTTGGGGAGACTATCATTTGAAGCACAAGAGCAAGCAGTTCATCATCAACACACCATCTATTACCTTTTGGAGAGTGGTGTCTCCTAGATTGGTTACGTGTCACTTGGGAGCCTCCGTCAAAATTGTGGAGTTCAACCAAGGTGTTTGTAAGGGCAAGGAGATCACCTACACTACAAAAAAAGACACATCCGTGACATTTTGGGCTGAACGAATTTTTCCCCTGTCATACTTATGACACTTCTATGATGATAATTGTGACAAAACCTGGAATCATCATAGATGTGGTGGGCTCCTACTTCTATGACAAAAAATCATGATAGAAAATGGGCTTTTCGTCCTGGGCGGGCCAGAGACGCAGCTGCATGACATTCTTTGGGCCGTCCATGACGAAAAAAACCGTGGTAGAAGTGAGGGCGAGGAAATTTTCGGGGAGTTTCGGGTTACAGTGGGTGGTCGTTGGCCGAGAGATGCGCGTTTCTCTTGTACATGTACGCGCGTGTGTGCGAGGCGTTGGGCTGTAACTAAACCCGAGCGAGGCGTTGGGCTCTAACTGAACCTGAGCGATTGCACTATAGGCTACGCGTTACTGAACCCGAGCGATCGATCGATGGTTGTTAACTGAACCCGATCGAGTGATTCATTCGCTACTGCTGCTAATTGAAGCCGATCGATGCTGCTTCTGGATGAACAGTGAGCATTGCGGGGTGGGGGGTGGGGGTGGGATGAACAGTGAGCGTTGGGGGTGGATGAACAGGACCCCGTGGTGTTGCCTCTGGATGAAGAGGACCCCGATCGATCGAGCCGGTTGGGGCTGGATGAATAGGACCCCGTGGAGGGCTGGATGAATAGGACGACCCTGTGGAGGGCTGGATGAACAGTAGACGGTGGAGGGGTGGATGAACAGTAGCCCGTGGAGGGGTGTTTGAACAGGAGCCCGTGGAGAGGGGTGGTTGAACAGTAGCCGGTGGAGTAGCGTGCGGTGGAGGCTGGATGAACAGGAGCCTGTGGATGAATAGTCGCAGGTGGAGGCTGGAGGAGGTCGACGGTGGAGATGAACAGTATCTCGTGGAGTCCCGTTTTGCAGTACGCCCACCCCTCCCGATGAACAGGACCCCCGTTTCGACTGTAGCGCTCCAACACAAGTCCGTTTCCTCCGTTTTGCGGTATGCCACACCCCTCCCGATCAACAGGACCATGTTTCGACCGTAGGAGGTCCAACACAAGTCCGTTTCCTCTGTTTTGCGATACGCCAGACCCCTCCCAATGAACAGGATCCTGTTTCAAACGTGGCCGATCGAACACAAGGTCGTTTCCTTCGTTCTGCGGTACGCCAGGCCTCATTTCCATCGCCTGTTCCGTCCAAGCCCTCCCGATGAACACGACGACACATTCTGTTCCGACCCAGCCGGTTGGCTCCCCATGAACACGACGACGATGTTGTTTCTCCGTTCCGACTCAGCCATGTACACGAGCCTTAGCCGTACGTATGCGCGAGTAGGCGTTTGAGACCCCGCCCATATGTACGTATGTGCCGTATTTACTTTCTTGCACCCTGGCCATTGTACGTACGTGCACATGCTATGTGCGCACCTCTACTGCAACACGTGCGTGCCTCTACATCGATCAGTATGTACGTACACGTTCGCGATCAGAATGACAACACTATGTACGCTTCGACCAGGTGGGTCCCGACTGTCAGGCACTTCCTTGCGTGCGAAGATGTAGCTGGTGGGTCCCAGCAGTCAGCGGGACGAATCGTTTTTTTGCCCGGACGCCCTTCCTTGCGTGCGAAGATGTAGCTGGTGGGTCCCAGCAGTCAGGGGGCGAATCAATTTTTTTGCCCGTAACATGGACGCACTTCCTTGCGTGCGAAGATGTAGCTGGTAGGTCCCAGCAGTCAGGGGGTTGAATCATTTTTTTTCGGACACACTTCCTTGTGTGCGAAGATATAGCTGGTGGGTCCCAGTAGTCAGGGGGGAAACGTTTTTTCATGAAATAAGGTGGCCTGTCCGGTGGGTCCCTGCTATCAGGTGGAGGAATAATTATTTTGTGCGTAATAAAGAGGCACTTCCTTGCGGCCGCCGTGGACCCAGCTGTCAGCCTCTCCATGTACAGTACTCTTCCGATGGAAGTCGTTCCTTGACCACGTTGACTACGCCGCGCTGAGAGCACCAGGGCAGTGGACGATGGTGAGGCCTAGGAAGGGGACGACGCGGAGCTGGGGAAGACGTGGTAGTTGATGCCCCCACATAGAGAAGTATGAGGGTTCACTCGTTCGGCTGTGGTGTGAGGCTGTCATCACCACAGAATAACAGGGGGTGTGGGTGAGTAGAGGGATGGCTTAGCCAGCGGTGGGAGTAGTAGGGGGCGGTGAGGCCTCCGCGGCATCATAGCTGGTCACGGGAGGCAGGAGCACGCGACACGACCGGCGCTGCTTTGGGCGGCTGGAGCAAGAAGACTAGAGGTTGAAGAAGCACTACGACCGTTGGATGGACATCATACGGTCACTAGAGCTAGAATCGTTCATATTGACTAAGTTGACAAAGCCCTCCGTCCCCATAAACTTAGTAGGCCCACAAGTCAGCCTCCCACCAAGGTGGGTCCCAGCTGGCAGGGGGAGTATTCATTTTTTCTGTGTAATATGGAGGCACTTCCGGTGGGTCTGAGCTGACAGCAGGGGGAATGTTTTTTCGTGAAATACGGTGGCCCGTCAGGTGGGTCCCAGCAGTCAGGGGGAAACATTTTTTTTTGCAAAATATAGTGGCCCGTCTAGTGGGTCCGTGCTATCAGGTGGAGGAATCATTATTTTCCGCGTAATAAGGAGGCACTTCCTTGCTGCGGCCATGGACCCAGCTGTCAGCCTCTCCATGTACAGTACACTTCCGATGGAAGTTGTTCCTTGACAATGTTGACCACGCTGCATTCCGTTGCATGCATGCGTCCATGGACGTGGTGCGTCCCCACTGTCAGCCTCTCACGTACAGTCATCTTCCGATGACTCTCGGTTGTTGACCACGTTGACCACACCGTGCCAAGCGCACCAAGGCCGTTGGACGATGGCGAGGCCCCAGACTGGAACGACCCGGAGATGGGGAAGACGGTGCAGTGAAGTCGCAGATGGAGAGGAGTGGGAAATTTACTGGTTCGGGTGCGCGGCAGCAGAGCCTCGGTGCCGCCCACGGGAGACAGGAGCAAGAACAGAGGTTGAAGAAGGAGCACGGCTGTTGGATTAACATCCAACGGTCCAACTGCTAGAATCATTTGTTGATTAAGTTGACAAAGCCCTGCGTACACGTCCGCTTAGTAGGCCGACAAGTCAGCCACCAAATCTGACGGGTCCCAGCTGTCAACGGGAGGAATAATTTTTTTTCGCATAACAAGGAGGCACTTCCTTCTGTGCGAAGATACAGCCGGTGGGTCCCAGCTGTCAGGTGGAGGAAACATTTTTCAGCTTAATAAGGAGGAACTTTCCTTGCGTGCGACCATGGACCTCATGGGTCCCAACCGTCAGGCTCTCCACGTATAGTCCTCTTCCGATGACTCTCATTGGTTGAACATGCCGCACCGAGCGCAGTGAGGCGGTGGACGACGGCGAGGCCCCGGACGGGAACGACTCAGAGATGGGAAGACGTGGCAGTGGAGTCGCGGATTGAGAGGAGGAGAAGGGTTATAACTAGTTCTGGTGAGGCATGGGGCTGTAGTCGGTGGAGAATAACAGGAGGTGTGGAGGGGTGGAGGGATAGCCTGGCCGGCGGTGGGTTAGCGCTTCGCAGTGATGCGTGCTAAGCAGAGCCGCTAGCCGCCAGAGGCCGGACCATGCGGTCCCGGCGATGCTGGAGGAAGAAGATGAGAGATTGAAGGTGCATGCCGGCCGTTGGATATAAATCCAATTGTTGTGGATGTCATAATCATTTGTTGACCAAGTTGACAACGCCCTGCGTAGACTTCGACCTATTGGCCCACATGTCAGCCTGCAAAAATGTGGCATATATTTAACTCATGTTTTCTAGAATGTACAGTCCATTTGCTGGGCTGGGTGAACAAATAATTTCGCGTCAATCAGGCCCATTTATATTTTCTAAGAAATCCCAGCCCATTTGCACTTCCTTGAAATACACGAATTCGCTGGGCTCGTTATATATATAATGTTGTGTTAGAAGGAGCAATTAATATCAAAAAATAAACCGGAGAGGCACATTATATATATAATTAACAAATTAGGGAGTTATTGCTCAAAATAAAAATGAGTGCATTATTATTAAATTTGTCCTTAAAATCTTCACAAGCTTTTGTACGCAATCACCAGGATTTTCCTTGCTTGTGAGTCAAAAACAACCAGGATTTTCCTTGCCAACTTCTGTTAAACATTTACTTTTATAAGTTAATAACATGTGGGATGTTTTTATAATGTATATATAAGTCTCTATAAAATATACGATAATAGTAATAATATAAATATATATAATGTGGTTAGAAGGGAAAACATAAATTGGACACAACATTATTATTCATATATATAGATAAATAGAACAGAGACCTGTGTTTTATTAAAAAATACATTGGGCCGCCGATCTTTAAGAAAAAGCCCATAGGCTGGTATGGACCTCAAAAAATAAGTTGAAACCACTGTCTCCGTATGTCGTGGGCTACGCATGTTAAAATACAAAACCTAGGCCTAGCTGATACTTGTTCGCCCTCTGGAAAAAAAATGATACCAGATCCCCGAGCGAACTGGATTAAAGAGGGGGCCGACGGCACGACTGAAGAAGCACATCAGGAGCGATTTTTTTTCTTTAGTGGATGGCTCTCGATAGCGTTTTTTACTTGCCTCTGCACCATACAACTTGTATTTTTAGCCTCCCAGTCCGTCATGGTGGACCAGCAGCCCATTTACTGGGAGGGCCAACCTACAGAAACCAACACTCAATTTTTCATCAATCCCCCAAAACAATGCAGTACTATGTTTGTTTTGAGGCCGAAAAAATTATGGCAGGGGTTGCGCGGGGGAGAGGGGAAGACAAAGTAATAAAAAGATTAAAAAGAGCTGATGCGCCGTTGCTACCCTAACGAAGAAGGTGCAATTCTTCTTGGGAAGAAGGTGTGCCGTTGACACCCATACGTCACATACCCCACAGTAGGCATACTAACAAGTTCACACACAAATACAACAGAAAAGGTAAACATTCATATCAAACTCAGGTTCACAGGACACGTTCATATTCATAGCCAACATTCACTATCAACAACTCAAAAGATCCATATATACACAAGTTCAGCATATCTATGCATCAAAATGATTGATAGATCACACAACAATATTCATACATAATTCACAAAAAGATTCAGATATACACATGTTCAGTATGTTTATGCATCCAAATGATTGAGATCATAGCCAATATGATCCATGGACGAACTTTAATTATGTAGGGTACAGACTGGTAAATGGTGTTCAGTCAGAGGTACTTCTTGCTAAAATTAATTCTTGTACGAGTAAACTTTTGAGTACATAAGAGGCAGCACAGACAATCCGAACTTTGCTTGTAGGTTTATCCTCAAATAGTGGCCTCGTGCCGAGGGAGGTTTGAGCAACTTGGCCACTACTTTCATCCAACTAGTTTACTGGCTCATCTTGGTCCTGTAGCTCGCCAAAATTCTACATTGCAGACGAGAAAGGAGGCGGTTGAGAAAATGAACCACCCAAATTTTTTTTGCAGTTCAACTAAAATGGAGCATCCCTGGCATGCAGAATGATTAAGTGCCAGATGAATATGCACGTCAACCAACTTGTCTGGAATCTTTAGACTCCATGCCATACAGTTCACTACCATATCTATCGATAACCAAAAGGCACAAGTTGGGACCAAAGACTGGACTGTGTTCTTCTGGGCTATGCGTCAAGCAATATTTTTGGCGTTTACTCTCCTAATACTTGGAGTTTGACAACTGGTTGACGCTGGTTGATACTCGAATGAATATAGGTACTTCTTGTCAACATCGATGCTTGTCTGAGTGAACTTTGGAGTACATAGCAGCAGCATAAGTATCTGTCCATCTGGATCATTTTGTGCAGTTCTACTAAAATCACCCGATGTAATGATTTGCCTGCGAGTTCAGGCTCCAAGTTACTCCTTTATAAAATCGGCAAACAGTAGCATGATACCAAATTACCGTACATGACAAGCACAATAATCAGGATAAAGACCAGTACCAACCTGTGTGAGGTAGCATATCAATTACTATTTCCTTTGACTGGAAGCCGAGATAAGCGAAGCGACTAACAGCAAAGGAAGAAAGCAAGTTGAGATTAGCGACTGACAGGAAAGGACAGAAGCTGTCGAGGCAATGAAGCACCCAAAGTTTTTGTGCAGTTCCACCAAAATCGAGCATCCTTGTTGGCGCATATATTGAGAGAGTGAGATTACTGTAATAGTGGGACTAGTTGATGAAACATACACTAACGAATAGAAGCACCCTCAATATCTTAATGGGTAAAGTTAGCAACATAGTAGGATTGCTTAAAGAGAGGTATTAGTTTATTTAATCAATGCCAATTAGCTCAACACTCAAAGCATTGCCATTTATCATAGGTTGCAAAACTTTAACATGCAAATATAAAGGAGTTTCTGATGACAGTAGCACGATACAAATAGATATGACAGAAAACTAATATGGATGAAGGCCTTAGGCCCGTACCAACCTAAGAAAAAAAGCTTATTCATGTAGTCCCATAAGAGATGATAAATCACTCACTGGAATCACTCAATAGTATATATTTGTGTGCACTTCAAATGTATGGTTGAAATCACACTTGTTTACCAGTGCTGAGATTATATCGAAAGATTATCAAGAACTTCCAGCAGAGTTAAAGCACTGGCTGGGATACAGTTCATTGTATTGTCTTGTGTAGTTCCACTAAAATGTATGATTGGCACAACATGATGCCTGTTTGCACAAGTAGGAACAAGGTGAAACCTTCATTAGCTTAGTGAGAAAGGATAGGAAGACATTAGCATATTACTCTAACAATAGCATCAAATTCATGATGGACAATACGCAAAACATTGCCTCATTGAACCAATGGCAATAAATTGACATGCAAAACAATAGCACTATTATGTCATGACACTAATAATATTCCCTCCCTGCTCCACCACATGATTCACCTCCATAGACAAACATACACACATACATGATTCAGCATAGGGTCCTACTAAAGATTTGTTTAACTCCGACAGGAAAATTAGGCAACAATAAATTAGTGGTACTTAAGTACTCCTAATTAATTAAGTGAGACAGCAGAAGTGGAAGGGGCCCCCTATAGGATCGTCTCACATGTAAGGTAGTCATTGCTGGAGCCCTTGAATGGCCTCGACTGAGGCCTCTGGCTTCAGCAAGATCGCCTTGGCACTATTTATTCTTCTTCTTCCTCCTCTTCATGCTCTGTTTCTCTTTCTCCTCACCAGTTGGTGAAACCAAGTACATGATTGGCCTTCTATTTCAGAATTGGTTTTGTCAGTGAGGGAGTACAAGTATACTAGTAAAAAATAGCATTATTTTCTCATGGCAGTTGGAAAATAGAGATGAACACATGCATTAAATATCATTCTTACCTAAAGGAAGGTTATGGCACCAATATGGATGATGAGGATTGGAACACAGATCTCCCTTTATGCAGTTCCAACGAAATGAACCAACTGTTCCATTCTGACATTCTAGTTAAACATCACAAAAGTCACTTCTTTTAAGAAGAGTTTTGTGCAGTGAACCAAAAGGTCACAACAGTAACCAGGTGAATTGGATATCCCTGTTTGCACAAAAAGCTACAGAGGAAACAGTCAGAGTCTCAGACAATTACAGACAAAAACATTTGGCTAAACTTGTCATGGCTTATAATAGTGGCATGGCTTCATTTTTACCAGGGACATTAGATTAAGAACAACTAAATATTTGGTATAAGGGCATGGGACAGTGGATGCACCAGCAGTCCAGCACCATGTACGTAACACAGGGGCATAAAGTGGTGATTCATAGTTTGTTGCCTTGAGAAACAAACATCCAAGAAACATATCTGGGTTGGTCCCATTTTTGTTCACTCTAGCCACCTGCTCCTATGTATGGATGGCAAATCTAGTCCTAGTCATACCACTATGTATAGTGTTACCCCTATATTTCCCTTCTCGACCAAGAGACCGGTTGGATGACCAGTCTGTACTACTTTCACCCCCTTCCTTCCTGTTTGTACCAAGTCCGATGTACATACTAAATTCCCCCACCCCCACTTTATTTCTTGTTTGAACCAAGTACTTACAAGATTCGACTCCATGGAGTAGCTTTACCTCTAACAATAGAAGAAGAAAAAATAGGTGACGTTGGACCATCCAATCGAGAGGGGCTGAGAGGTAGAAAATGATGCACATGCAGCGACGTAGCGAGCTGGGGAAGTAGAGCTAAGGCGGTTTCGAACAAAGATATACCTGAAGGTCATCGGGATGTGGATAGGTGGGCGGAGGGAGGCCAGATCCGCCCACATGCAACGACGAAGGGATCAGAGGACCTTCCGCACCGACGCTCGGCCAGAGATAATGGTGCACCCACAGTGGGTGTCCTCCCTCGCTGTCGACGACGGCCTAAACGCTGCCCCTCCTCCCCTTCACCGGAGGAGGGGGATACGTCCGGATCTGTAACCAGCAGTGAGGATAGAAAGATAGTGCTTTTTGAAGGGAGAAAGATAGTGTTACCACCCCTATCTTGTTTAGATCTGGAGAGGATGAGAGTGTTTGAATAGAGCAACCCTAGCAAGCAAGCGTGGAGGCTCCGGCCTATATATATACGTAGTGGGGTAGTTTTCCTTTTTCACTCCATCAAAACAATCATTTAAAATTGTGTACTATGTGCCAGGTCATTGTTTTTTTAGTTGTTGATTGTTTTTTGAGATAGCTACCCACTTGTTCCAAGTGGTGTTACGGTGTGCTAGGTCGCACTTTGTATCGTTCAAGTCTGGTATAAGTCTCTCCATTAAATGAACAACCACCCCCTCATAAAAATTGTGAACAAGCCCACAGCTAAAACTAGCGGAAATGTCGGTTGCCCCCACATGCTTTATTATTTATATTTTATACTCCCTCCGTTCCTAAATATAAGTCTTTTTTATTAGCCACACCTAAGACAAGAATTTTTTATTAGCAGTGAACCCCACATGTCATAGACACAAAAATTGTGGCAAGATTCCCTTAGGCAAGCCAAAGTGTGTCTAAAAATTTGAGCAACTCAAGTTAGGAAAGTGTGGCAAGTGTGGGAAAAATAATGTGGCAACATAAGACAAACATAGTCACAATCCAAACAGCCCCGTAATTTTTTGTGACATGCATGAAAAATTGGTTAGTTAAATTTATAGTCAAAATTTGGCAAGGTGCATCAAATCAACACATGCAAGTATCAAAAGGAAAGTCACGACATGCATGCATGCATTGTACTCCCTCTGTTTCCAAATATAAGTCTTTTTAGAGATTGCAACAAGTGACTACATACGAAGCAGAATATGTCTACATACATCCATATGTTGTAGTCCATTTGAAATGTGTAAAAAGACTTATATCGAGTGTAGTGCTTTGATGTGTCGCATCAACTCGTACAAGACCGAGAAGTTTGATTACTACAACGCCCTCTCCCTCGCGGACTGAGCTCCGGTGCCTTAACTACACCTGCCTTTGGCTGCATGACAGGTGGGCCAACCAGCTATTGGGCCCACCTGTCATAGACGCAAAGGCAGGAGCAGTATAAGTCAATGAAGCTGTGTCCCTCCCTCGCGCATGAGCGTGGTGGCTGGCAGGACTAGTAGAAGCTTTCGCTACACTATCCCTCCCGCACGAGGTGGAGGGACATGCAGCAGTGGATTCGATACTGTAGAAGTAGGAGTACCATCATTGTTCGTCTTCTCGAAGAGGCGAAGAGCCAAGCGCAACCCGAATGTGGCAGTTGCGAACGCTCGCGTGGTGCGGTGCCTTGGAGCAAGCATATAGGCTCTTGCATGAGACAAAATTCCTATTTGAGCCCACTATTGTAGTAGTACTAGTACTTGCTACTCCCTCCGTCTAGGTGAGTAAGTCATTGAATTTGTAGCTAAGCTTCCCTCATTGAATTGTTTAACAATTAAACTCCATCATCCATTGGTTGATAGTCATTCTGCATAGGTCCACGCGCTTAGCACTGTTTCCTCCTTGGGTCACCAATGTTTATTTGCTAATTAATAGCATTGCATGCAATGAACTAACCACCGCATGTCGTGTTTGGTAGTCTCAAGTCATTAAAAGCATGCATACCTCTCATCTCTTATTGGTTGCTATGTCAAGAAACAAGAAACAAGGATAGAAGTTAATGCACCGCGCCTAAGTGTTATGGGATTATTTGGTTTTCGTAAGATGACTTACACACCTAGACGGAGGGAGTAGTATAGCCCTGTAAACCGGAAAGGAGTATTTGACTTTTTAGAGATTTCAACAAGTGACTGGACTACACCGCGTGCAGTACTCCCTCCCTTCCGGTTTATAGGGCTCAAATCTCAAATCTCATGAACCAAGGCATTTTGCGATTGGAGGAATGTATCTCGTACTTTACAAAACTACCCTAATTAAACTCATGCATTAATTACGTAGTTCTCTCATTTTCCTCTCCGCCTTGGTCGCGGTGCACAATATTGAGCACTCATATATGACTAGCCGCTCTATCTACATGTGGGACATTAAAGCATCCGGGCCCGCGTGCCATCCACCAAATCACAGCGAGGTGCTATAGTCGAGACTCACCTGTCACCCCGGTGTGTCCGTCATGACCCGCCATATCACAAAACCCACACCTTTACCAACAGTTGTAAAGTGGCGTCCAAGTTGGACTGGACGAAGCAACCATCATTTCACTGGAACGCTCGTTGAAGCCCTTTCTCCCCTTTCTTGAAGAAAACCTCACTCCAGGCTACTCACTTCTGCCATTTTTCTTCTGTACCGACGAAGGAAAGGTGGGCGAATCAGTGATACTGCTATATTTTCATTCCAAGAATCTTCTTTTTGCGAAGCACCGACCGATTCTCACAGCCTATTCTTTTCCCGTTTTCATTGCGATTGTGGTTTCCTTTCGATTGCTTTTTGTTTGTTAGTTCATTGATGGATCCTGGAGCACTAGTCAAAGAGTTGCCAGTGGACAACCCACTGGAGACAGCGATCTCTAGGAAGCGAGCACCGACCAACGAGTTGACCATATTGGCAGGCTAACCCATGGAGACCAAGAACTCCAAGAAACAAGCACTGGCCAAAGAGTTGACGATGTTGGCGGACGAACTCCTCAAAGAAAGTTGGAAGAACAGCAAGGGCCCCACCGTGCCTACCCCAGAAACTCTTATGCCACCTATGGGAGGCTCAAGGCCGAGTTTGAGGAGATAGTCACCGTTGAGAAGCAGTATTCCCCTGGCAAGGTGATGGCCCCCATCGAGGACGAGGAGATGGCCCCCAGAGGGATGAGATCCCCCGGTGAGCTGCACAAGGTAAAAAAATAATGGCTTATTACCATAGTTGTGGTTTTTGATTATTTGCAATGTGCTTGCTAATATGTTAGGGTTGTGCGGGTGCCGGTGTACGTCCTTGATGATTCTGATGTCGCGGCCCGTCCTGTGGACAACGCCCCAGAGATCATTTTCGATGTCGCAGTCCATCCTGTTGGCATCACCCCGGAGATCAATTTCGATGCCGCTGTCCATCTTGTGGACATCGCCCCAGATATAAATTCTGATGTCGCGGTCAGTCCTGTGGACATCGCCCCAGAGATCGATTCCCATGCCGATGTCCGTGTTGTGGTCATTGCCCGAGAGATCGATGACAAGAAATAGTTGGTCGCGCTAATCCTTCAGGGTAGTTTGCATTGCCCTGTGTTTAATTACCGGAATGATGCGTGTTATCAAACCATCTTAGGGCTAGTGCACTGTCTTGTGTGGGCAGTACTTGATACTTTTGTTTGATAGTGAATCATGCGAACCCTCTCCGAGTTATGGAAACAGATGTATCCTCACCAGCTTTTGATGTAATATATGGCATGCTTAGATGTAAGTTTGAACTGTTTATCATATCAGCAGGGCTTGTTTGATGATTCTTGGTGTTAGTAGGCTAGCTACTGTGTGAGCTATAGTAGTACTTGCAAAACACTCACCGAAGAGAAACGTTGGGGCTGATGAGCTCGTGGTACGCTTATACATCCGTCATCGATCGACCAATAGCCCAAGCTCCTAAAATTGTAGGCTTAGCGATCGATCAGACAATAGTCGACACGGATACAATCAGGCCTCATTTGGTTCATAGGGTAGGAAATCATAGCAAAAGTACAGAGACGTACAACGCAAAATCATAGCAGTATAGAGACGTACTCCCTCCATTCCAAAATAGATGACCTAGGCGGGCTAGTTTGGCCTAGTGGGTTTCAGTGATATGACGTGGTACAGTGCCGTCCAGTCTTCACATGCGGTAGCAGTATTGCGGGTACTGTAAGTTTTCTTGAAGAAGTGGAATTCAACGAAGTCATGATGGTTCCTTCGTCCGAACAACTTACAGTGGGAAAGGTTGGGCCTGCGATACGACCGGGGTAGACCAGGATAATTTTGTCAGGTGGACCAGGATGGTCGACGTCCCACATGTCAGCGAATGAAAGTATTCTTTCCGATATAGAGGACAAGCAATGAGTATTCATTGTTTATTTTTGATGAAAGCTATTGTCTCCACTGTTACGACGGAGGAGTGTGAAACACGACAGCCCAGTGAACTTAGCATGTGCACCACTCCCTCCTGGCCTCCATCCTCATGTAATGCTACCATACTGTTGACTATAAGGTTGGTTATAATGTTACAACTTTTTCTCACTTTCTCTCTATCTATTTCCTCTCAAATGTTTTTTTACCTTTCTTTTTTAGACACAATTGTTTTTTATGCCTTTTTTAGAATTACTTTTTTATACCTAGGAGCATGTGTAGAGACGGGCTCTTGCAGAGCCCACTCCTTGACTTTGTCAATGCCTCTCTCTCCTCCACATAAGTGGGCTTATAGCCCAGTATTTTACTGGTACTACTTTCTATTCATGCATGCGGCGGGTGAGGGAGTCCTGGATTAGGGGGTCCTCGGACAGCCGGACTATATGCTTGTGCCGGACTATTGGACTATGAAGATACAAGATTGAAGACTTCTTCCCGTGTCCGGATGGGACTCTCCTTTGCATGGAAGGCAAGCTTGGCAATTCGGATATGTAGATTTCCTTCCCTGTAACCGACTCTGTGTAACCCTAGCCCCCTCCGGTGTCTATATAAACTGGAGGGTTTAGTCCGTAGGACAAGAACAATCATAATCATAGGCTAGCTTCTAGGGTTTAGCCTCTACGATCTCGTGGTAGATCAACTCTTGTAATACTCATATCATCAAGATCAATCAAGAAGGAAGTAGGGTATTACCTCCACCGAGAGGGACCGAACCTGGGTAAACATCGTTTCCCCCGCCTCTTGTTACCATTAGCCTTAGACGCACAGTTCGGGACCCCCTACCCGAGATCCGCCGGTTTTGACACCGACATTGGTGCTTTCATTGAGAGTTCCACTGTGTCGTCACGGTAAGGCTTGATGGCTCCTTCAATCATCTACAACAATGCAATCCAGGGTGAGGTTTTCCTCCCCGGACAGATCTTCGTATTCGGCGGCTTCGCACTACGTGCCAACTCGCTTGGCCATCTGGAGCAGATCGACAGCTACATCCCTGGCCATCAGGTTAGGTTTGGAAGCCTAAACTACACTACCGACATCCGCTGAGACTTAATCTTCGACGGATTCGAGCCCATGATAGGTGCGCCCTACAACCGCGATGAGCATGACTTAGATCTACCATCGGACGGCGGTCAGGACATCACACCTGCAGCCGCCCCGGCTTTAAATCTAGAGCAGATCATGCCACCCGAGGACCGGTGGATGGACCCTGCCATGGAGGGCACACACTCAGCGGTGATAGAGCCGAACACGGATCTCACTTCCAAGGAGGTCTATGTCGTCGTACCCTTGGACTCGTCTCTGGCCATAGGTTCCGAACCACGTGCATCTGTGCCCATCGTACCTGACTGGGCACCGATCATGGAGTTCAGCTCCGCGGACATCTTTCAGCACTCGCCCTTAGGCGACGTGCTAAACTCACTAAAATCTCTCTCCCTGTCGGGAGACTCTTGACCGAACTATGTCCGGCTTGAGTGGGAAGCGGACGACGAGGGAATTCGTTACCCACCCACCACCCACTTAATAGCCACTGCCGACGACTTAGCCGACATGGTTAATTTCGACTCCGAAGACATCGATGGTATGGACGAGGATGTCAGGAGGAACAGGAACCACCGCCCACAGGGCGCTGGACTGCCACCTCATCATATGATATATATATGGTGGACACACCCAAAGAAGACAATAGCGAGGGTCAAAAGGGTGCAACGGAGGGTGATCCTCTTGAGAAACAACCAAAGCGCCAACGTCAGTGGCACCGCTCTAAATCCCGCCATGGCTAAAACAGCGATACCGGCACAAGAGACAATAGCACTTCAGATGATGCCGAAGATGAAAACAATACCGACCAGCCAAGCTTCGAGTAGGCCGGATGGGAGGACGGGCAAGCTAGCCCTGATGAACAGGAAATGGATGGAGACTCGGAGGATAACAATTACATACCCCTCTCCGAAGACGAGGTGAGCCTCGGCGACGAAGAATTTATCGTGCCTAAGGATCCCGTCGAGCAGGAGTGCTTCAAGCGCCGGCTTATAGCCATTGCAAAAAGTCTGAAGAAAAAACAGCAGCAGCTTCAAGTTGATCAAGATCTGCTTACTGACAGATGGACCAAGGTCCTAGCAGCCGAGGAATACAGACTCGAGTGCCCAACCAAAAGCTACCCGAGGCGCAGGTTGTTACCTCAATTCGATGATGAGGCACTAGAGCCTACACTACCAGCGCAGGATGCGGCTGACCGACCACCTCGTGGTCGAGACAAAGCGGCATATCAGCCTGAACACCAGTCCGCACCCTGTTGCCAAACAAATAAAAACATGAAGGCCCGGGGCTACACGCATGACCTGCGAGATGAATTGAAAAACAAAGCAGGAGAGTCAAGATCGATCTACAGATCGCGGGGGCGCGCCCCAACACGTGACAATAACCGCCATGCCATATATACTAAATACAAATCTGTCCGGGCCGAATACAGCACACCAAACTCGTTGGGACTGCGTCGCGATGTAGCCCGGCATAGAGGCGCTGCACACCCCCTATGCTTCACTGATAAAGTAATGGAGCATGAGTTCCCAGAAGGGTTTAAACTCGTGAACATCGAACCATATGATGGAACAACAGACCCCGCGGTATGGATCGAAGATTTCCTTCTCCACATTCATATGGCATGCGGCGATGATCTGCATGCCATCAAGTACCTCCCACTAAAACTCAAGGGACCGGCTCGGCATTGGGTGAATAGTCTACCGGCAAATTCCATTGGCAGTTGGGAGAACCTGGAAGAATCATTCCTTGAAAACTTCCAGGGCACTTATGTGCGACCACCGGACGCTGATGACTTAAGTCACATAAACTAACAGCCCGGAGAGTCAGCCAGGAAATTCTAGACTCGGTTCCTAACTAAAAAGAACCAAATTGTCGACTGTCCGGATGCCGAAGCCCTAGAGGACTTTAAGCACAACATCCGTGACGAGTGGATTGCCCGACACCTTGGCCAAGAGAAGCCGAAATCCATGGCAGCCCTTACGACACTCATGACCCGCTTCTGTGCGGGCGAGGACAGCTGGCTAGCTCGTAGCAACATTGTCTCAAGCAAGCCTGGGGCTTCTGAATCAAGAGATAACAACGGCAAGCCTAGACGCAGCAAACATCAGTGTCGTAATAATGATGACAACGCTGAAGACACGACCGTCAATGCCGGATTCAGTGGCTTTACTACCGGTCAAAGGAAGAAACAATTCAAAAGAAATAGTCTAGGAACGTCCAGTTTGGACAGTATACTCGACCGTCCATGCCAAATTCATGGCACCCTAGGAACACTAGCCAATCATACCAACAGAGAATGTTGGGTCTTCAAACAAGCCGGCAGGTCAGGTGCCGAAAACAAGGAGAAGGGGTCGCAAGGGGATGACGACGACGAGGAGCCCCGGCCACCGAACACAGGAGGGCAAAAGAAATTTCCCCCGCAAATCAAAACGGTGAACATGATAAATGCCACCCATATTCCCAAGCGGGAGAGGATGTGCACTCTTAGGGATGTCGACGCAACGGGGCCAGTCGCCCCAAAATATAACCTCTGGTCGTTCGACCCGATCACCTTTGACCATACGGATCGTCCGGCCAATACCAGTCAGGGCAATTCAGCCGCACTAGTCCTTGACCCAATAATTGACGGATTCCACCTCACAGGAGTCCTTATGGACGGAGGCAACAGTCTGAACCTGCTGTATCAGGACACAGTGCGCAAGATGGGTATCGATCCTTCAATGATCAAACCCACTAAAACCACTTTTAAAGGTGTTATACCAGGTGTGGAGGCCTGTTGTACAGGCTCCATCACTCTGGAGGTAGTCTTTGGACCACCGGATAGTTACCGCAACAAAGAGTTAATCTTTGACATCGTCCCTTTTCGCAGTAGCTATCATGCATTGCTTGGACGAACCGCGTTCGCTTGATTCAACACGGTGCCACATTATGCCTACCTTAAGTTCAAGATGCCCGGTCCGCACAGCGTCATAATAACTAATGGCAAGGCCGAACACTCCCTCCGTGCCGAAGAGTCAATCGCCGCCTTAACAGTAGAAGCACAGAGTGGCATCTTTCAATCAAACCTTGAGTCGAATGCCAAGGACACCATCAAAGGAGTCTGAACTACTTTGCGGCAGGATAGCCCGGCTCGTCAGGAGCGCAATTAAACACTCCGGCAGTAGACGGAGGCAAAGCTAGGATAGGTCGCACAATGCGGCTTAACCGCTCCGTGGCACACCAACGTTTTTTGCATTTTCTTTGCAGGTCCACTTTTGTGTAGGCCATGACTGGCAACATGGCGACCAGACCCGTGAGGGGACGAATATACCAAGGAGAGAAACAGCTTGAGCACGTAAGGGAATCCTTAGATATTCCCCTCGATGACCATCCGATTACAACCCGGGTCCGCACACAACCTCCCCCGCCTGGTCTCAATAGGTTCCGAAGTCATATTTCTTTTTATCACATTACCTGTACCCGTACACATCGACGTATTATTCAATTACAACATGTGGCTTTATATATCCCTTATTTGCTGTTGTTTCTTATTGACACTCTTTGTTAAATGGCATCCATCCAATACGATATGCCTTAATATGCCAGGGGCCTTGTTGTACCCATAATACGACAATAAATTACGAACACCTTCACGGTCGTTCGGCACCCCGAACTTATAGCATTATATGCATTGGCTCCGAATCATGTCTTGGGTGAATAGTTGGGTTGCCCTGCTCCTGTGCTTGCTACCCTAAGTTCCGCTATATCGGCTAGTGTAGTAAAGGGAGAACTACTGCGATTGCGTCCCGGTTCTTCCGGACGAGCGCCTCAGTAGAGAAAGCCGAAAACTGACTGTCATGATAAGGCGAGAGCTGGTTAGCTATTCGAGAGGTTACAAAATATTTAAGGATTTCTTCTGCATTATGCGATAACTAATGCAGCGTGCGATGGATCGGCTTTCTCTTCCGATCAGGTGCTTATAGAGCCCCTAGTGCGGTCTTCCGAACACCAGGGGCTGCACCTACCTTTCTTTTATCAAACTCCTATGGCTAAGTGAGGGTCATAAAGCCTTATAGTCCGATTGCCCGGTTCGTTGCGCTGAACACCTCCTTCAAGGACCCAAAACTGGGGTAAAGAGTGCTCATGTTTATCCCGAACACCCCCGTATTTTCTACGTGGGGGCAGAAGCCGACGATTGGCCAACTCTCAGGATCAATATATAAAACAGCCGCACAGGAGGTAAAATTTTCAAATAACAGGCATTATATCATTTAAATGACCTTGTTTAAATATTACATAGGACAACATGAATGTATTCAGGGGAATATAATATCCTTGGCACATTGCTCCGCTACAAGGCGGGATCCTTTCAGGACACTATCATAATATAACTCGGGCTTGCGGTGTTCCTTCCCCTCCGGCGGTCCTTCGGTCATCAGCTTTTCAGCATCCATCTTCACCCAGTTCACCTTCGCGCGGGCGAAGGCCATTCGCGCACCCTCCATACAGACCGATCGCTTGATGACTTCAAGTCGAGGGCAGGCACTCACAAGCCGCTTCACGAGCCCGAAGTAGCTGCTGGGAATCGGCTCGGCTGGCCATAGCCGGATAATTAAATACTTCATGGCTAGTTCGGCCGCCTTATGCAATTCGATCAGCTGCTTTAGTTGATTGGTAAAGGGCACTGGATACTCTGGCGCCAGATACTGCGACCAGAAGAGATTCTCTGCGGTGCTCCTTTCTTCGGCTCGGTAGAATTATGGGGCATCAGATACACCGCGTGGCAGCTCCACAAATACCCCTGGAGAAATCCGAATTCAAATTAGTAACATGATTTTCTCCCTTCAAATATTTGCTTTGCATAGAAAAATCCTTACCCACCGCGATCTTCCTCGCCTCCTGGATTTCCTGCAGGGCGCCTTGGGCTTCCCCCCCGGGCATCGCGTGAGGCTTGACGAGCCTTGGTGAGTTCGGATTCTTTCTCCATTAAACTCTGCTCCAAGGTCTCGCATTTCTTCACGGCCTCTTGTAGCTCTTGCTCAACTTCAATAACCCTGGCCTCGTGCTTTTTGTGAAGAGCCTGCTCTGCGGTTGCCTTCTTCTTGGCCTCGGCCACAACCTTCTTAAGAGCCTCGACTTCGGCTGTCGCCCCTAGAGCACATCATGAAAATATTTTCATCATACCCAATTATTCATTCGCGTTGAACGCGAACAAGATTCATTGCATACCTTGGTTATCGTCCAACTGCTTTTTCAATTGGCCAAGTTCTTCTTCGGCCTGCTCGAGACTCTGCTTCAGTCCGGAGACTTCTGCAGTATGAGAGGCAGCAGTCGCTACAGACGCCTACTTAAAAAAAGGGAGAGGTGCCATAAGGTGAGTCTCCTGCGAACATGTATTTGATCCTCTGTCCGGTTCTTTCTTTCGAACACCGAATAGTGTATCAGGGGCTACTACCTATACTATAACACTCTTTGAAACCTCACAACATACCTCAAAGCTTGTTATAAGGTTGATGCAAGGTTCATTCAGCCCGCTCTCAATGGACTGAATCTTATCAATCGCCGCACCCATAAGGGCATGGCGTTCTTCAATGATGGAGGCACTCTTCAGCGTCGTTGATATGGTATCCGGCACCTCTGGTTGGGCAGAGGTTGCCGGTGGAACAGGCGCACCCCCTCCTGTCGAGGGAGGCTGCCTGCCTGATTCCGAAGCCGTATCGGTCTCCAGAATTGTGTCCGCTGTGGGCCAAATTTGAGATAGCCCTCGCCGTCGGTGTCCATGGGAGCCTGTGACACTCCAAAGTTTTTATTTGGTTTTTTATCAAAACTTTGTGGTTTTGAGGAGAGACCTTTTTAAAAAAATTTCTTTTTCAGAAAAAACCTTCCTCTTAAAAACCTCCTTTTGCCTTGGCAAAGATTTTATTTCTTTCAAACTTTGGTGGTTGATCTTTTGCAAACTTCTTCTCTGTTAGTTCCCTCTAAAAATCTATTTTTTTTTTGGAGTTTTTAATTTGTTTTTTTAAGTGAAGCTCTATGAAAATTTGGGTTTTTCTTATCTTTGAAGGCACCCTTGGCTTTGTATTTTTTCCCATGAGATAAAACTCCTCCAAAACCTCCCCTCCCCCTAGTGATCAACCTAAATTCTCTGTCCCAACTAATCCAAACTGGTTTTGGATTTTTATTCTAATTATTTTTCCCCTCAATTCAATTCTGAAAATTATTTGGAGCCTGAGGGATTTTCAAAGCAAGTACACTTTTTCATTTGAGTTTTGACCTCAAACCAATTCTCCTGGATTGTCCTTTGAACCCACAACCCAGAACCATCTTGATCCACTCCTCCCCTTTTCAAATTTTTCAAAATGCAGTCTCTGCAAGTTTGGACCAGATTTGCCAAATTTGGTGAAATTCATATCCACACTGCTCCAAAAATTCCACCAAAAATCATGCAGCCTACTTGAGCAAGGAGAAGCCACTCCACCAAAAATCAGCTCAAGGAAAAATCACCAGAGGCCAATTTCATTCGGTCGAACACCTGGTGGGCACTGTTACTGTTCAAAGTTCAGAAAATTCAGTTTCAGTGTCATCTTCAGTTCGTCAGTTTCAGTCACGCGGCCACAGTGCCCTTGGCACGTTCCTCGCCGCCTCTTCCTCTTGTCCGAAGCTGCACACACGTGCGTGGAGCCTTCCTGGCGTCGATAGCGTGCTGGCTCGCCCTCGCCGGCGTCTTCTGCGGCGTCGGGACCTCCCGTGGCGGCCGACAGGAGGCACACCACGGCAGAACGCCGTTCCGCGCCGCCCATCACTCCCTGGCCCTCCGCGTGGCCTCATGCACGCCAGCGCACGCCCGTAGCACAGCCACCGTGGCCGGCAAGCACGCAACGCGCTCTCCGCCGCCGACGGGCCCGCGCCATCACCGTTCCGTCGAGCTCGCCCTTAACACCCAAACCCCGGCCAGTTTAACACCAAAACGGACCCATTGAACCTCCGTGATGACGCTCGACCCCCTAACCACCCCGACCGAGCACTGCGCCACCGTAATCGCTCGCTGGTGATCCTCGTTCACGGCAACCGCCTCGGACCGCCTATATAAAGGGGTCCCGAGCTCACTCTCGTGCACGCAGCACCCCCACTACTCACCAACACCCCGCCAGGCCACTAGGGGGACCTCGAGGAGGTCTCCTCCCCCAGCTCCGGCCGCCTCATCCCGCCTCGGCCTCCAGCCCGATTCGTTCTGGTGAGGCCATCTCCGGCGCTCAAACCCCGTTCGTTACCCTCTCTAGCTGCCAGGAGCATAACCCCCTCTTCAATTTAACCTTTGCAGCCCTCTCCGACGAGCCCCTCGACCACCCGAGCCGCCGTCCGCCGGAGCAGAGCTCGCCGTCGACGTGGTGCTCGCCGACCGACTCCACCACCATCAACTGACGCGGAAGGGTACCCTGAGCACGGAGGTACTCTCCGATCTCTCTGCCTCGCCGTGGATCGCCGCCGGCGACCACCGCGGCTCTCGGGCGCCGGCGAACTCTGCCGCCCCGTTTGAACATTTGAACCTGACGGGTGGGACCCCACCGTCAGCCTCTCCGCTCTCTCTTTCGAATCGTTTTCTGGAAGCGCCTTCAGGCAGAATGCGTCTTCTCTTCGGGCTGGCATAGTCGCTACCGAAGCGTTTTCTGTTTTTATAAACTAGCCCCTGGAAATCTTCTGTTTCATTACAGATAAGTCCCTGGACAAAAACCCTTATAACTTTTAATCAGAAAAGTATTTTTGATTGATTCTTTTTCTGTTCTCTTTAAAATTTTGTCTAGTTTTTTATCAGATTTATTTGAAAAATATTTGGTTTACCTTCTGTGCACTCCTTGGTATTTACGTTAGCGCATATATTTTCTTTAAACCGTAGATACCGAAGGAGGTGACGGAGCCGCGAACTTCACCGAGCTAGGCTCCGACTACTCTGAACCAGGCAAGCATGTTTGAACTTTTGATATGATGAGTGTCTCGGCATGTTTTGCATTTAGTCAGTTTCATGGCATGTTGGTAAGCATACCGATGAACGTTATTTTATGTGAAAATAAGGTGAGTGAGTTCAATGATCCATACGTGGATGAATGTGAATATGAATGGCCATGTGTTGGCATGAGGATGGGTACGATGGCAGTGTTGTAGCATGCCAGTCTTACGCCAGACTATGTGACTTCAGTGTCAAACCATATCGGTCCAGTACCTATCATTTCCTTCCTTGTACTACCACATGTTTTCCGCAAGGGATATGGTTTAGTAAGTTGCAAACCACTTTCATGGTACACACCAAAGAGGAGAGGCCGTGATGATGGTTCCATGGCCCTGGATTAAAGCCAGTCATCCGGTCAGGGGGCATGGGTGTTTCCGGTTGGGACCGAGAGGGGGGCACCCCTTAGAGCGCGCGTATATAAATTTGATCCCATGCTATTCGAGATTGTGATCTCCCCGTCTCAAAAGTTTTTCTTGGACGATGACTAGGGTGATTCCTAGCATCGGGAGGTAGGATGGGTGTGTACCGGTTAGCTGTGTTTTCTTCCGAAATACCGTAAACGGAACTAGTCCTTCGTGACTACGGAAATCCGTTGACTGTGGGAAAAATTTTGTACAAACTCTGCAGAGTCATATATTCCTCCAAATCATCTCTTCCATGTCAAGTTTCGTTCCATCTTATCCTAATCGATTGTCAGCTTTGATGACAGAGACTCCGGTGAATCGCATGAGTGCTAAGTCCGGTTGAATGATTATCCCTGTGGATGGACTAACCCGTTTATTCTCATGGATTGAATGTTTATTATGAGTATTATTTACTGATGAACTTTTAAAGCCCTTTCTGCGATGTCGCTCAGACGTCCGACTGTGGCATTTCTTTTAAAGCCCTTTATGTGATGTCGCTCAGACGTCCGACTGTGGCATTTCTTTTAAAGCCCTTTATGCGATGTCGCTCAGACGTCCGACTGTGGCATTTCTTTTAAAGCCCTTTCTGTGATGTTGCTCAGACGTCCGACTGTGGCATTTCTTTTAAAGCCCTTTTTGTGATGTCGCTCAGACGTCCGACTGTGGTATTTCTTTTAAAGCCCTTTATGTGGTCTCGCTAAGACGCCCGACTGTGGCATCTTTTTTTCCTTATTTTTATTTTGTTCACCTTTCGAGGCGTCGCTTCAGACACCCGATCGGTCTTCATTTGTGTTATGTTGGGATTTCAGGCGGACTACCGCCGTTTCCCCTTTTTCTTACCCCGTTATGCTAATTTTATTTTAATGTGCATTGATGAATTAATCATGTCGCATCCATGCATGCATTTGTTATATCTTACGTCCGAACTGTCTTGCGAGTACTTTCAAAGTACTCACTGGCTTGTTGATTTGGCCAGATGCTGACGAAGGCGATCTCATGGATGAAGAGTTTGATAGCGAGTCCGACACCTAGAGGAGTCCCAGTCAGTCTTGTGCGACCCTGGATTTGGTCACTGTATTATATCCGCTTCCGCTACCAAATAAATTCATCGAGCCTCTCCTCGACGCTCGATGAGATGACAGACGTAGAGTCTTGTATTTCTCTCCCCGCTGTGTTTTTCCACCACCGTCCTATCCTCGAGTCAGTAGTATGCCTCCACACCCCTGTGTCGTGTCCGCCATTATGTATAATTATTGGCATGCTTGTAATAATTTGGTTGAGCAACCGTAGTTCGACCCTGTAATATATTTTATGTTACTGGCTTATTGTATCAAGAATTTGTCTGCCAGTGTGGAGGATTTCTCTCATACCGGACTTAAAAGATTGGCTTTTCAATAAATATTTTTATTGGAAAACCGGTCGTGACAAGCTTGGTACCAGAGCCAGGCTGACTGTAGGAAGCCACTAGGTGCGATCGCTAATTGGTTATTAGCCTGATAGAGCTAATTTATATTTTTGCAATGGTAGTCATTTTCTGTCAGTCAGCATAAATTTATGATCTGACCATGCAGAATTTTTGCCTACTTTTGTAGATGGCCGACAATAGCTGCGAGTCTCAGACCTTCTCCAACGTGCCCGATGGGTTCGTCAAGCTTCTTTCTTTCATCGTTCAGGTCGCGATGGGGCCATCCGTGCGCCCAGTCTTCACACTCTGCCAGCATCGAGTCAACGACAGTCTGACCATGCACCAGGCCACGGTGCAGTTCAAGGGAGGGCGTGGTGAGTTACGCCGCTTCCGGTTCGTGGGAAGAGCCATGCCTACGGAGAGGCATGCTATGCAGATGGCAGCCCGCGAGGCGATAGCTCGTCTCAGGGATGTCCTCCCCGTGATGAAGACTCGTCGTTACCGTTATCTTCCGTGCCATGTGCCTTACACCTGTCACTACGCATACTCCTGCCCCAGAGGAGAACGAGACGAGGCTTTTGAGATGCTCATTGAGTATCTCCGGGCCCTGGAGGCAGCCTTCGACAACCTGGTGGACGACTTCGTAGCTACCCGCATGGACTCAGTTCATGGCTGTGCTGCCAACAGGAGGGAGCTCCTACCAATCGCACCGCCACTGACTTTTGTCTCGTCATCAGCATCTTTTACGCCTGCTCGTCGTCTGCCTTCTACCGAAGAATTCAACCAAGTTATTGCGCCCACTCCAGTGCGCACTGCACCACCCTTCGCACCCACTCCTGTACGTGTTGCTCCGCCCCTGGCAACCGCTCCGCCCACTCTGCGCAACACTACATGTATGGAGCCCATTAGCGAGGAGGAAGTCGAGTCCCCAACCTCGCTACGCCTCGCCCTCGGCAGGGCAAGGGAGATCGTCAATATCTCTGCCTAAGTACGCTTAGCTGCCGTGTATTGTACCACTTTGTAAGATACGTGCATAGGCTGTGAGAAGTAGCCTGTTTGCGCATCATGTAGGATCTGGAGAAGTGCACTAGCCTTAATAACATGTCAGGATTAAGTACGCATATCCTGAGTGATGTATTGTATAATTACCGCCCGCGTGTAAGATATGTAATGAGCAGTCATTCTCCGTGCGCAAGTCGATTTGTTTTTCTTAAGTAAGCTGAGCTATTTAATTCTATTTGCCAGCTTTATGCATTTTATGGATTTGTTTTTGCGACTTTTTCCGCTTTTCTTATGGGTTTTACAAAATATATCCCCAGAGTGAAAAATGTCTCGTCCTTGGACTCGCTCCATGCCAATTCCATCAGAGGAAAATTATGATGCACAACCCAGCAACGAGTTCACTCAGGGACAGTCTAGCCAACCGGGCAATGAATCGGCACTTTCACAAATGTGCCGCCTTTATGAACAGAGTCAGCAACAACATCGTGAAATAATGAACCAAGTCATCAACATGGGAAATCACCATGGACAGTATCAACAGCACTCCAAGTTATCTGAGCTACAGAAGACACGTCCTCAAACATTTTCTCATACTGACAAGCCTCTTGAAGCCGAGGACTGGCTTCGAGATATGGAGAGAAAATTAATTATTGCAAAATGTTCAGACCCCGAGAAGGTATTATATGCTCCGCATTATCTCACAGGAGTAGCCGCATCGTGGTGGGAGAATTTTCTGCACATGCATCACAAGGAAAATGACATAACCTGGGATGATTTCAAGGAAGGTTTCCGTGGTGCACATATTCCTAAGAGTATTATGAAAATCAAGAAGAGAGAATTTGATGACCTCAAACAAAGGAACATGACAGTGTCAGATTACAACAGTCAATTTACCCTATTATCCCGCTACGCCAATGAGGAGCGTATGACTGAAATCAAGAAGATGGAGAAATTCCTTGACGGTCTGGCACCCGCACTTAAATGCCAACTGGTCGTGCACACTGTTCCTGATTTTAAAACGCTGGTGGACAAGGCCATTACTCTGGAAAATGAGAGACGTAGTCTGGAAGATATCCGCAAGCGAAAAAGGGACCAGACTAATCACACTCGCAATCACCGAAGCAAGATAGATTTTAAAAAGGGTGGGACACCCAAATTCTCATCCAATGTCTCACGCCCAATCAAGAATTTTCATGCAAGGGACAAGGAATTCACCTATCGCCTCGGCGTTACTTGTTATGCTTGTGGAGAAGAAGGGCACTATGCCAAACAGTGCCCCAAGCCAAGGAATTCAACCCCAAAGCCAAACAACGGCAACAATTCCGCGCCCAAGCGAAACAATTTCAATCCCAACAATAACCACAGGAAGGGTCATCTGAACCACGTAACCAAAGAGGAGGCACAAAATGCTCCGGATATCGTACTCGGTACGTTTCCTGTCAACATAATACCTGCAATGGTTTTGTTTGATTCTGGAGCTTCTCACTCTTTCATCTCGAAAAGTTTTGCTTTGCAAAATAATTTTTCGATGCTTCCTTTGGAGAAATCCATAATAATCAAGTCCCCCGGGATTCAGCAAGTTTCTCAGAATTACTGTCAGAATGTGGTCATTGAGTTTGAAGGATTGGAGTTTTACGCAAATCTTATTGTATTGGAAAATAAAGGACTGGATGTCATCCTAGGGATGGATTGGCTAACCACCAATAAAGGTTTTATCGACTGTTTCAACAGGACCATGATTCTCACACACCACCAAGGGAAGACAATAAGAGTATCAGCCAAGGAAGGAAAAAGACCCCGGCAACCGAGATTAAATAAGGTGGACGTTTCTGAGCTAAACAAGGTTCCAGTAGTGTGTGAATTTCCAGATGTATTCCCTGAAGAGCTGCCAGGCATGCCACCAGATCGAGAAATAGAATTCCGCATTGAGCTAGCACCAGGAACCAACCCCATCTACAAGAAACCATACAGAATGGCACCATCCGAGTTGATCGAATTGAAGAAGCAAATAAAGGAATTACTGGATAAAGGATACATTCGGGCCAGCTCCTCACCTTGGGGATCACCAATTTTATTTGCCAAGAAGAAGGATGGAACGCTGAGATTGTGTATCGACTATCGAGCACTTAACATGGTCACAGTCAAAAACAAATACCCGATGCCAAGGATAAACGATTTGTTTGATCAACTTGCTCAGGCCAAGGTATTCTCAAAAATTGACTTAAGGTCAGGATACCATCAATTGAAGGTACGAACAGAAGATATCCCCAAAACAGCCTTCACCTCCAGATATGGACTGTACGAGTTCACAGTGATGCCATTTGGATTAACTAACGCCCCGGCCTATTTTGTTCACCTCATGAACAAAGTATTTATGAAGTTTATGGACAAACTCGTCGTAGTATTCATCGACGATATTCTGGTATACTCCAAAACACCAGAAGAGCACGCAGAACATCTCAGGATTGTACTGGGAGAGCTAAGGAAACACCAATTGTATGCCAAGTTCAGCAAGTGCGAATTTTGGCTAAGACAAGTAGGTTTTCTAGGCCACGTGCTGACTCAAGACGGTATAGCAGTGGACCCAGAGAAAGTCAAGGCCGTACTTGACTGGAAGTCACCAGCCAGCGTAACAGACATACGAAGTTTCTTGGGAATGGCAGGATATTACCGCAGATTTATTGAAGGATTTTCCACCATATCCAAGCCTATGACACAGTTACTCAAGAAAGATAAGAAGTTTGAATGGACAGAAGCCTGCGAGAAAAGTTTCCAAGAGCTAAAGCGGAAATTAACAACAGCACCAGTATTAATTGTACCCGATATACACAAGAATTTTGAAGTATTTTGTGACGCATCCAGAAAGGGTCTCGGATGCGTGTTGATGCAAGAAGGCAAGGTTGTCGCCTACGCTTCAAGGCAACTTCGCAAACACGAGGAAAATTATCCCACTCATGATTTAGAAATGGCAGCAGTTATTCATGCACTCAAGGAATGGAGGCATTTCCTACTTGGGAATCGATGTGAGATATATACGGATCACAAAAGCCTCAAATACATTTTTACGCAGCCAGAACTAAGTTTACGGCAACGCCGCTGGTTGGAATTGGTAAAGGATTATGATGTTGGTATCCATTACCATCCAGGGAAAGCAAACGTAGTGGCCGATGCCCTGAGTCGGAACCCCAGCTCCGACGGGAACTATCTGCACAGCTTGAGGCCCGAATTCCATCAAGAATTTGTCAAGCTCAACTTGATAATGGTAGCAGAAGGCACCATATCAAACTTGGAAATACAACCACACCTTGTGGAGAAAATTAAAGAGGCTCAGTCCGGTCACCCCAGCATTGAGGGAATTAAAAGGAAGTTGAGTATGGGCAAGGCCTCGGAATTCGTCATAGACAATGAAGGAATATTATGGTACGGAGAAAGGCTATGCGTGCCAAACATAGAAGACCTTAAACGGCAAGTTTTAACTGAAGCACACACCACTCCATATTCGATCCACCCTGGAGGAACCAAAATGTATAAGGATATTCAGGAAAGATTTTGGTGGCACGGTATGAAGAGGGACATAGCCGCTTTCATTGCATGTTGCGACTCATGTCAACGCATAAAAGCTGAACATCAGAGACCAGCCGGACTACTGCAACCTAACAAAATACCTGAGTGGAAATGGGATGAAATAGGGATGGATTTTATTGTCGGATTACCTCGGTCACGACACGGGAATGATGCCATATGGGTCATCACTGACAGGTTGACCAAAGTAGCACACTTTATTCCAGTAAAGACAACCTACACCACTCAGAGGCTTGCCAGGATTTATCTTTCTCGCATAGTCTGTCTGCACGGTGTCCCGAAGACTATAATTTCCGACAGAGGCACTCAGTTCGTCTCAAGATTTTGGGAGCAATTACAACAGGCTCTGGGAACCCAACTAGCCTTCAGTACCGCATACCATCCACAGACTGATGGACAAACAGAACGCGTAAACCAAGTTTTAGAAGACATGCTGAGAGCATGTGTCCTCACCTATGGAACCAGTTGGGAGGACAGCCTGCCATATGCCGAGTTCGCATACAACAACAGTTACCAGGCCAGCCTGCAAATGGCTCCTTTCGAAGCCCTATACGGAAGGAGATGTCGTACCCCGTTAAATTGGTCAGAGACCGGAGACAGCCGCATCTTCGGACCAGATATGCTCAGAGAAGCCGAGGAAAAAGTCAAGCTAATCAGAGACCGACTTAAGACCGCTCAAAGTCGACAGAAAAGTTATTATGATCAGAAACATCGTAGGGTCAGCTTCGAACCCGGTGAATTCGTATACTTGAGAGTATCCCCGATGAGAGGATTGCAACGGTTTAAGATAAAAGGAAAATTAGCACCAAGATTCATTGGACCATTTTGCATAGTGGCACGAAGAGGCACTGTAGCCTACCAGCTAGACTTACCCGAAGACTTGTCCGACATTCACGACGTGTTCCACGTCTCTCAATTAAGGAAGTGCGTAAGCAACCCAGAGAAACAAGTATCCCATGAGAACATTGACATACAGCCAGACCTCACTTATCGAGAACGTCCCATAAGAATATTAGAGGAGTCTGAAAGGAGGACCCGACAGAAAACCATCAAGTTTTTCAAAGTCCAGTGGAGCAATCACACCGACAGTGAAGCAACTTGGGAAAGCGAGGATTTTCTTCGGACAGAGCATCCACACGTATTTAAGGATCAGCTGAAATCTCGGGGACGAGATTTTTCCTAAGGGGGTAGGTGTTGTGACACTCCAAAGTTTTTATTTGGTTTTTTATCAAAACTTTGTGGTTTTGAGGAGAGACCTTTTTAAAAAATTTTCTTTTTCAGAAAAAACCTTCCTCTTAAAAACCTCCTTTTGCCTTGCCAAAGATTTTATTTCTTTCAAACTTTGGTGGTTGATCTTTTGCAAACTTCTTCTCTGTTAGTTCCCTCTAAAAATCTAAATTTTTTTTTTGGAGTTTTTAATTTGTTTTTTTAAGTGAAGCTCTTTGAAAATTTGGGTTTTTCTTATCTTTGAAGCCACCCTTGGCTTTGTATTTTTGCCCATGAGATAAAACTCCTCCAAAACCTCCCCTCCCCCTAGTGATCAACCTAAATTCTCTGTCCCAACTAATCCAAACTGGTTTTGGATTTTTATTCTAATTATTTTTCCCCTCAATTCAATTCTGAAAATTATTTGGAGCCTGAGGGATTTTCAAAGCAAGTACACTTTTTCATTTGAGTTTTGACCTCAAACCAATTCTCCTAGATTGTCCTTTGAACCCACAACCCAGAACCATCTTGATCCACTCCTCCCCTTTTCAAATTTTTCAAAATGCAGTCTCTGCAAGTTTGGACCAGATTTGCCAAATTTGGTGAAATTCATATCCACACTGCTCCAAAAATTCCACCAAAAATCATGCAGCCTACTTGAGCAAGGAGAAGCCACTCCACCAAAAATCAGCTCAAGGAAAAATCACCAGAGGCCAATTTCATTCGGTCGAACACCTGGTGGGCACTGTTACTGTTCAAAGTTCAGAAAATTCAGTTTCAGTGTCATCTTCAGTTCGTCAGTTTCAGTCACGCGGCCACAGTGCCCTTGGCACATTCCTCGCCGCCTCTTCCTCTTGTCCGAAGCTGCACACGCGTGCGTGGAGCCTTCCTGGCGTCGATAGCGTGCTGGCTCGCCCTCGCCGGCGTCTTCTGCGGCGTCGGGACCTCCCGTGGCGGCCGACAGGAGGCACACCACGGCAGAACGCCATTCCGCGCCGCCCATCACTCCCTGGCCCTCCGCGTGGCCTCATGCACGCCAGCGCACGCCCGTAGCACAGCCACCGTGGCCGGCAAGCACGGAACGCGCTCTCCGCCGCCGACGGGCCCGCGCCATCACCGTTCCGTCGAGCTCGCCCTTAACACCCAAACCCCGGCCAGTTTAACATCAAAACGGACCCATTGAACCTCCATGATGACGCTCGACCCCCTAACCACCCCGACCGAGCACTGCGCCACCGTAATCGCTCGCTGGTGATCCTCGTTCACGGCAACCGCCTCGGACCGCCTATATAAAGGGGTCCCGAGCTCACTCTCGTGCACGCAGCGCCCCCACTACTCACCAACACCCCGCCAGGCCACTAGGGGGACCTCGAGGAGGTCTCCTCCCCCAGCTCCGGCCGCCTCGTCCCGCCTCGGCCTCCAGCCCGATTCGTTCTGGTGAGGCCATCTCCGGCGCTCAAACCCCGTTCGTTACCCTCTCTAGCTGCCAGGAGCATAACCCCCTCTTCAATTTAACCTTTGCAGCCCTCTCCGACGAGCCCCTCGACCACCCGAGCCGCCGTCCGCCGGAGCAGATGCGGAAGGGTACCCTGAGCACGGAGGTACTCTCCGATCTCTCTGCCTCGCCGTGGATCACCGCCGGCGACCACCGCGTCTCTCGGGCGCCGGCGAACTCTGCCGCCCCGTTTGAACATTTGAACCTGACGGGTGGGACCCCACCGTCAGCCTCTCCGCTCTCTCTTTCAAATCGTTTTCTGGAAACGCCTTCGGGCAGAATGCGTCTTCTCTTCGGGCTGGCGTAGTCGCTACCAAAGCGTTTTCTGTTTTTATAAACTAGCCCCTGGAAATCTTCTGTTTCATTACAGATAAGTCCCTGGACAAAAACCCTTATAACTTTTAATCAGAAAAGTATTTTTGATTGATTCTTTTTCTGTTCTCTTTAAAATTTTGTCTAGTTTTTTTATCAGATTTATTTGAAAAATATTTGCTTTATCTTCTGTGCACTCCTTGGTATTTACCTTAGCGCATATATTTTCTTTAAACCGTAGATACCGAAGGAGGTGACGGAGCCGCGAACTTCACCGAGCTAGGCTCCGACTACTCTGAACCAGGCAAGCATGTTTGAACTTTTGATATGATGAGTGTCTCGGCATGTTTTGCATTTAGTCAGTTTCATGGCATGTTGGTAAGCATACCGATGAACGTTATTTTATGTGAAAATAAGGTGAGTGAGTTCAATGATCCATACGTGGATGAATGTGAATATGAATGGCCATGTGTTGGCATGATGATGGGTACGATGGCAGTGTTGTAGCATGCCAGTCTTACGCCAGACTATGTGACTTCAGTGTCAAACCATATCAGTCTAGTACCTATCATTTCCTTCCTTGTACTACCACATGTTTTCCGCAAGGGATATGGTTTAGTAAGTTGCAAACCACTTTCATGGTACACACCAAAGAGGAGAGGCCGTGATGATGGTTCCATGGCCCTGGATTAAAGCCAGTCATCCGGTCAGGGGGCATGGGTGTTTCCGGTTGGGACCGAGAGGGGGGCACCCCTTAGAGCGCGCGTATATAAATTTGATCCCATGCTATTCGAGATTGTGATCTCCCCGTCTCAAAAGTTTTTCTTGGACGATGACTAGGGTGATTCCTAGCATCGGGAGGTAGGATGGGTGTGTACCGGTTGGCTGTGTTTTCTTCTGAAATACCGTAAACGGAACTAGTCCTTCGTGACTACGGAAATCCGTTGACTGTGGGAAAAATTTTGTACAAACTCTGCAGAGTCATATATTCCTCCAAATCATCTATTCCATGTCAAGTTTCGTTCCATCTTATCCTAATCAATTGTCAGCTTTGATGACAGAGACTCCGGTGAATCGCATGAGTGCTAAGTCCGGTTGAATGATTATCCCTGTGGATGGACTAACCCGTTTATTCTCATGGATTGAATGTTTATTATGAGTATTATTTACTGATGAACTTTTAAAGCCCTTTATGCGATGTCGCTCGGACGTCCGACTGTGGCATTTCTTTTAAAGCCCTTTATGCGATGTCGCTCAGACGTCCGACTGTGGCATTTCTTTTAAAGCCCTTTCTGCGATGTCGCTCAGACGTCCGACTGTGGCATTTCTTTTAAAGCCCTTTCTGTGATGTTGCTCAGACGTCCGACTGTGGCATTTCTTT
>NC_041393.1:241863012-241876035 GCF_002162155.2 Triticum dicoccoides
TTTATTCGATGTCGCTCAGACGTCCGATTGTGGCATTTCTTTTAAAGCCCTTTCTGCGATGTCGCTCAGACGTCCGACTGTGGCATTTCTTTTAAAGCCCTTTCTGTGATGTTGCTCAGACGTCCGACTGTGGCATTTCTTTTAAAGCCCTTTTTGCGATGTCGCTCAGACGTCCGACTGTGGTATTTCTTTTAAAGCCCTTTATGTGGTGTCGCTAAGACGCCCGACTGTGGCATCTTTTTTCCTTATTTTTATTTGTTCACCTTTCGAGGCGTCGCTTCAGACACCCGATCGGTCTTCATTTGTGTTATGTTGGGATTTTAGGCGGACTACCGCCGTTTCCCCTTTTTCTTAACCCGTTATGCTAATTTTATTTTAATGTGCATTGATGAATTAATCATGTCGCATCCATGCATGCATTTGTTATATCTTACGTCCGAACTGTCTTGCGAGTACTTTCAAAGTACTCACTGGCTTGTTGATTTGGCCAGATGCTGACGAAGGCGATCTCATGGATGAAGAGTTTGATAGCGAGTCCGACACCTAGAGGAGTCCCAGTCAGTCTTGTGCGACCCTGGATTTGGTCACTGTATTATATCCTCTTCCGCTACCAAATAAATTCATCGAGCCTCTCCTCGACGCTCGATGAGATGACAGACGTAGAGTCTTGTATTTCTCTCCCCGCTGTGTTTTTCCACCACCGTCCTATCCTCGAGTCAGTAGTATGCCTCCACATCCCTGTGTCGTGTCCGCCATTATGTATAATTATTGGCATGCTTGTAATAATTTGGTTGAGCAACCGTAGTTCGACCCTGTAATATATTTTATGTTACTGGCTTATTGTATCAAGAATTTGTCTGCCAGTGTGGAGGATTTCTCTCATACTGGACTTAAAAGATTGGCTTTTCAATAAATATTTTTATTGGAAAACCGGTCGTGACAGAGCCTTTTCTCCTGTGTGTCTGGCCACCGAAGTTTGACCCCCTGGCGCTGCCTTGACGGTCTTTTCACCCCCTCCTTGGCCTGGGTCCCTCTGGGACGATGCCTCGGTGTTATTCACGTGTTCCGGGGAGGGGGCCTTCGGGGATGTCCCGTTGTCCATAGCAACCGAACCCAATAAATCCTCCGATGAGGATTGTTCGGCGCGGGGCCTCGCCGGACTAAAAAAAGGAGGTATGGCTCAATGATTAAACACCATAAAATAGTGAGTCTCGATGCGCAAACATGTCTGGATTTTATATACTCACAATTTCACCAGGGGCTGGACTCTGGGATCCCACTTCGGGCTACTGCCGGTAGCGGTGGCGGATTCTTCCGGAAGGGGAGTTTTTCCCTTCTTAGGTGACTCAGCCTCCAAGTGTGTGGAGGCTGTCCTTTTCTTTCTTCCCATCGCTTGGGGGGATTAGTTTTCCTCCTCTTCCTCGTCCTCCTTGGAGGAAGAGCGGGCCTCGGAGTCTTCGGATACTGTGTCCAAAGTGGCTCGACGACGACGGCCGCCCCTGATATCTTTAACCTCTTTCTCGGTTTTCTTCTTCGGCGCCTTGTAAGGCACCGGGACCAGCATCATCGTCAGAAGTGGGCCAGCTGGTTCTTCTGGCAGCGGGGCCGGGCAGTAGATCTGCCCTGCCTTCTTCATCCAGCCATAGGAGAGTTGTGGAAAAATACATTGAGTGTTTCCCTTGGATTATATAGATAAAGCATGTGACTTGCCAACATACGGAGACTTACCGAACTTGCAGGTTGAGACAGTTGATACCCGCGGTCCTTGGCTTAGTCCGGCCACGATTTTCCAGACTTAAAAAGCACTTTCCAGATGTCTTTGTGCGGTGAATCAAAGAACCCTAGTAGGGTATGGTGCTTGGCCGGGTCGTACTCCCATAAATGGCAAGCCCTGTGTTGGCAAGGGAGAATCCGGCGAACTAACATCACCTGGACTACATTGACAAGTTTGATATTCTTGTCTTCCATACCCTTGACGCGCGTCTGGAGCACCGACAACTCGTCGGGCGAAGACCAGTTCAGGCCCTTCTTGGGCCAGGACGTAAGCTGCAGTGGAGCTTCGGATCAGAATTCAGGAGCTGCGGCCCATTTTGTGCCGCGTGGCTTAGTGACATAGAACCACTGTTGTTTCCACCCTTTGATGGAATCATTGAAGGTACCTGATGGCCATATGACGTTGGGCATCTTGCTCACCATGGCTCCTCAGCACTCAGCGTGCTCGCCGCTCACTACCTTGGGCTTCACGTTGAAAATCTTTAGCCATAAGCCGAAGTGTGGCGAGATGCGGAGAAAGGCCTCGCACACGACGATGAATGTCGAGATGTTGAGGAAGGAATTGGGGGATAGATCATGAAAATCGACCCCATAGTAATACATAATGCCGCGAACGAATGGGTGGAGGGGAAACCCTAGCCCGCGGACAAAGTGAGGGAGGAATACAACCCTCTCGTGGGTTTACAGAGTAGGGACGATCTGTACCGCCGTGGGGAGACAATGGCCGATTTTCTTGGCTAGATACCCGGCCTCCCGAAGTTTCTTGATATCCTTCTCCCGGACGGTAGAGGCCATCCACTTGCCTCCTGCTCCAGATTAGGACATTTTCGGAGGGTGTTGGTGGGCAGAGAAGGCGAACGCTTGGGCGCTGGAGCTCGAGTGAGAGAGAATGGATGAGCAGAGGAAGAAGAAGGCATGGGTGAAAAAGGGGAGTCCTTATCTCCTTATAAAGGCAGCAGGGATCCTGCGCCTCCCCACTTGCCCTAGAAACTCGCTTATTCCCCAATCGCCGTGTTGATGGCACGGTTGGGTAACCCACACCCGTATTGATGAGAATCCCGTGATAAGGGGACACGATCTATGCTTCAACAAGACGTGCCAATAAAACTACCTCACAAGACGTGCAGTAGCAGGTTGAGAAAACGGTTCGAATAATGACCGGGCCACGACGTGATGTCATGCTGTGAAAAAAGCTGTCAGCAGATTAGATTCGTGAAATATTGTACTCTCTACGGTGGTATGTGGAATTTATTTTGCAGAGCCGGACACGATTCTTGTGTTCAAGATCTATTTTGGAGTATTCGGAGAAGGAACCCGCCTTGCAATGCCGAAGACAATCAACGCGCCGGACTCATCGTCATTGAAGCCTAGTTCAGGGGCTACTGAGGGAGTCCTATATTAGGGGTCCTTGGGCAGCCGGACTATATGCTTGTGCCGGACTTTTGGACTATGAAGATACAAGATTGAAGACTTATTCCCATGTCCGGATGGGACTCTCCTTTGCGTGGAAGGCAAGCTTGGCAATTCGGATATGTAGATTTCCTTCCCTGTAACCGACTCTGTGTAACCCTAGCCCCCTCCGGTGTCTATATAAACTAGAGGGTTTAGTCCGTAGGACAAGAACAATCATGATCATAGGCTAGCTTCTAGGGTTTAGCCTCTATGATCTCGTGGTAGATCAACTCTTGTAATACTCATATCATCAAGATCAATCAAGCAGGAAGTAGGGTATTACCTCCATCGAGAGGGCCCAAACCTGGGTAAACATCGTGTCCCCCGCCTCCTGGTACCATTAGCCTTAGACGCATAGTTTGGGACCCCCTACCCGAGATCCACCGGTTTTGACACCGACAGCGGGCAGCTGGCATCTTCAGGGGCCAGGGCAGTCAGAGCGGGCTTGGAAGTGGTCCGAACTCCAGCATGGCCCACCTCACATTATCACCATATATTTCTTGGATTCCGTGCGCGGCGGGCGGGCGATCTCTTCTCCCTTCCCCGTTTCTCTCTTCTCAGCCGATGACTACCGAGCGATTAGATTTCGGCTATCGACAGTTTATTCAATTGCAGTCCCACATGTCAGTGAAATTGCAAGACAACGCCTGTCCCCTCTGGTGAGCGGCGTGCGAGCCGGACTGTCGGGGATGCGATGTGTACGAGTCGTAAGTGTGCCGCCTTTTCCTTTAGAACTTGCAAAGCGTAATATTTTCGCGTGATCGATCGATAGAAATCCAAAACGAAATGACGAGGGCGGTGCTTTCCCGCTTGTTACGCGGGCTAGTTTGAGTGATATGACGTGCTACACTGCCATCTACTTGCTCCATTTTTATGTAAGCAAGAGTTTACACTCTTACGCGGGAGGAGTGCGAAACACCGCGAATATGATGTTGATCGAGGGATAATTGTTCCCTACCAAATAATGGAGCACTGCTAGCGATTATAGCATGATAGTTAGGGCATATCCACCGTTGGCCCACAAATTTACACCGGCATCTGTTCGAGGACACTGATGGATGCCATCCGATGCTGCCCGCATACCTTTCGACAACTATATAACTAACCGGACGAACTTCGTGCAAACAAAGCAAATTTCAAATGAACCAGATGAAATTCATTACATTTCGAAAACTTTTCCTACAAAATGGACGAAATTCATTACATATTTCACACAAACTGTACTAAAACCTACTGTAAACCTAATCTAAACGATCGCCGGCGCCCTACCACCATGTCCGGCCATGAACCCGAGAAAGTCGACCATTGCCTTTGCCTCCTCCTCATCCGCCTCGATAACCTCCTCCTCCGGAGCACAAGGTTCTGAAGATTTCCGCCTCCACGTCGTCGTCAAGCGGCTAATCGGCCGCCGATGTTTACCCCACCAAGCTTGGCGTCGACTGAGTGGAGTAGTGGTGGCCTTCCTGGGACCAGAGCGGCGGCGACCTACCATGCACTACTCCTCCTCGCTGCCGGCTGCGCCCGCGCATGCGCGCCAACTTCATGGTCGTGGCAGCGGAGGGCGGCCGGGGGGGTGGGTGCCGACTCCTTCATTTGCTCCTGCGATAGTACGTCGAAGAGAGCTTTGGAGCGCGCCCGGAGCGGAGCCTCTGATGTCCCTCGTCCGCTCCTACGACAGTACGTCCAAGAGAGCTTCGGAGTGCCAGGAGGCCATGGTTGGAGTGGTGCTGGCAGAAGGAAGGGACCGGAGGAGAATAAGTGTGGGTCTTTGGCTATGGCTGGGAGCTGGGGCTCAAGTTAATATAGTGGGAGAATGGCAATGAGCCACGACAGACGGATGGACGGCTGGCGCCGGAGTAGGTTCGTCGGGCGTGAATGCGGACGCTGCTTCAGTGACTTAACTGCAGATGCATTGGGTTACTGACATGTGGGCCAACGGGCATCTCGCCCGCATGTCAGTGACACACCAACTGCACCTGCAGTTAAGTCTGGTGAATGCGGCATTGACGTTCTGGAGAGACGGTGTCCGTTTCAGGTGAGAAGCGCATGCTAGCAATGGAAGGGGTTTCGGTAGGCCAGGGCGGTCAGACGCTGGCGTGGTGGTAAAGTGTGAACTCATGGATGACGAGCCTTTGAAGCATATGCGGCACGTATTAACAACCGCTCTTGTCGCCAGCTAGCCTTCGACGACCACCATTAGACACCACACAACCATGCATAACTTACGAATAATGGACGAATCGATCAGACACACACTCATGTGCAGTGGCACTAAGATCGATCACTCACGATAGTACATACTCCGTACCATAGTACCCTCTCTAGTTAGGCTGTTTTATAGATTGTCGTTGTGATGGACGATATACATGAGCAAGTCGCTCCGAGTATGACCGTTGTTTTGAGCTCTTGACAAACCAATGTACTATACGATTGTCCGACCACTCCACCCCAGAGCTCTCACCAAGCGTCGTTCATGCCACCGCGCCGCACAACCTGTAAGGCAGTGATGGCATCCCGCCACGCCGAGTTCCTCGCCGCCCACGACCGCACACAAAATGGTAGGGAAGCGATGGCATCCTGCCATGCCAAGTTCATCGCCGCTCGCGACCTCACAACTATGTGGGAGGAATTTGAAGATGCCAAGGACGAATGGGCGGTAGAGCAAGAGGCGGCCAAAGCCGCACAGAGGGAGCGGAAAAGTCAGAAAGCACTCAAGAAAAGAGAGGCCCGCCGCCGTAGGAAAGAAGAGGACGCACGCGCTGCTGCGGAGAGGTCGGCGGAGATCCAAACACGGTGGGGTGTCGCCGACAAAGCCGGGAAGGAGAACGACGGTGTCTGGCCAGCATGTGAGAAGTAGTAGTACTAGTAGTTAGTGTGTGTGTGTGTGTGTCTGTGTCTGAGTACAAGCATGTACCAGTACTACTAGTTACTACTGTAGTTTTTAGAGCAAATTACCAGTACATTAGCCTAGACTAAATGAAAAAATTCCTATCCTATGCATCAAATGGCATCTCTTTCTCTATAAGAATTGAGATGCATGTCATCTCACTTCCTATGATTTTCATATTCCTATCAAATTCCTATCCTATGAACGAAAGGAGGCCTCTGTTGGAGTAACTATTGTAGCTAGCAGTACTACTGGTACAGTAGTTTTCTTCAAGAAGCGGAATTCAATGAAGTCATGATGGTTCCTTCGTCCGAGCAACTTCAAAGTGGGAAAGTGGGCCTGGGATTTGACGGCTCATTAGTCATTGTTACTGCGGCGCGACGACCATGGTGACTCTCCCTTGGAGTTCTGCATGCATGGCAAGTGGACCAGGATGGTCGACGTCCCACATGTTGGCGAACGGAAGTATTCTTTCCGATATCGAGGAGCAAGGAAACTGCGTGGTATAGTATCACTACTGATTGGTTCTAAAAGAAATAGTATCACTGCTGATTTATAATTATTTTTTATTTCTGATGAATGCTAGCGTTTCAACTCTTACGACAAAAAGTGCCAAACACGGCACGTGCTGGATGTCCCACACTTCAGCAAAAGGAGTGGGACATGAACAGCGTGGTAGAGCCCAGCGCAAAAAAACAGCGTGGTAGAGCGTCTCCACTTCTTCCACTTCTGGGTCGGAGACCACACGTAGTAGTACTTAGTGGTATGAACGATACAAAGTGCGACCTGGAGAGAAAGACACGTCTAGTTGGTAGGTCTCGGGGCATACACGTAAACAAATATAAATGTTAATATGTGCCTCCAACTAATATAGTAGTAGTAGAGTACTTAGGCACGTACTCCATAACATCACCATGCATTGCACGTACAACATTTAGTGGTAGTACGTAGTAAGATACAAATGTCGCCCAAGAGTTCCCTTCTCGACCCACTTTTGGGTGTTTGGTAGAGTGTATGGAGGGTGCATGAGTCTACACTAGTTTAGCACAAATACACTAGAAGCATGCATGAAGAGAGCATGCATGAATAGGGGTGTTGAGTTGAGCATGCATGAAGAAGGAAAAACTATGCTGAGACGAGAATGCAACCAAACACACCCTATATGCCACGCATGTTCATACCATTTGTGCCTTTCTACTTCACTTACTGTGCTACATTACTCAGGTTCGTACGTCCACTCCTGGGTACATTTCCGTCTCGTAGTTCCAGTCCCACATGTTCTTCATATAGATGGAACGATCCTTGCATGACACATGCACCTTGATGCTAGATGTCTCGCGTGTTGGCAAAAGGATGAACAAAGCTCACATAAAAATGAGTGGAAGAACATAGATTCCCGACGACCGAGAAGGAGCAAGGAACCTCGTGGTGGAGCGTCTGCACTCATAATATTTAATATTATTCAGCGATATAAAATCAACCAATCATCTCCACAGTGGACTGGAAGAGTACGAAACACGGCAGCCCAGTGTAGTTACATCATACTAGTACATGGCTAACCCACGCTATCACCATATTTCTTGGCTTCCGCGCGACTCCTATCTCTAGTAATCCAGCAGCCTGTATCGCTTCTCCCTCCTCGTCTCTCTCAAAGTGCGGAGAGCTGGCGTTTTTGCCGTCTATTGAGGTCGGTTAACTCATCACATGTTAGCGACATGCCAAGAGCATTCTAAAAAAAATTCCTTTCATGTTCCGTTTTGAAAAAGAAAAAATCCTTTCGCGTACGAATTTGACTATATGTTTGAGCAACTTGCATGTCCTATACTGCTCCTGTTTGGATACTCTAACTTAGCTAGAGGTTAGACTAACTCATGACTAACCCTGAACTAACTGTAGCCAAAGAGGTGTTTGGGTGACAGGGTTAGATTGACAATAAATGCATGTGATGGAGAGAGAAAAGTGATTTTTCAGTTGTCCCAATGAGAACTATCTCCAGTTAGCACCTCTTGGGTGGGATAGTTTTTTTTGGTTGGTTCGGTGCAACTTGCTCCAATTTAAACCCTCATGCTTGGATACTTTAGGGCTATTTGAGCCCCAACTAGCTCAAACTAACTCTAACCCATGGATCCAAACAGGGCCTATCGCCAGCCTTGACGCGGAGCAGTCGCGTGCACCTGGAAGCGGCGCTCTCTCGGCCGTCGCGCCACTTCAAAGCCGGCGCCAGTGAGAGGTTGCCTCCGCTCTGGCCTGGCATTAATGCGGCACTGACGCTCCAGGGCGACGCCGACCATTTCACACGAGAAGTGCGCGCTGGAAGGGAGTATAGGTTTTGAACCGTTTCAGGTGTAGTACTGGTAGTTTGCAAAACTACTCAATTATTGCACTCAGTTTCCTAAGAAATTGTGGTAAAAAAAGTTACTCCACAGCCCGCTTCCCTTCTCCTTCCTCTTCCACCGCCCGGGCACATCCACGAGAAGCGACCGGTCAACCCTTATATAGGAGTGCTAGCACAAAAAGATGCATGCATGACCACTAAAATTTCCATATTAAAGCGCCGCTCCAGTGGGAGTATGGCGTATGTTGTTACCTTCGGCCGGGCCATGGCTACCGGGCAACGGCGAACAGAGAAGAGGCAGCGGGAGGGGAATGAATGCAGCTACTGTTTGGGTTCACCGTCTGGCTTAAATAAATGCGCAGCATCACATGTACCCGCGGGTGCACAAATTGTAACATACGTGTCTGCTTAAGTGGGCGTCACGTAACTGGTGTGTGTGTGTGTTTGAGATTCTGAGAGACAGAGTGCGTGTGTGCGACTCTATTCTTCGGACATGTACTCAACCTTTTGCATCGGGATATAAGTATAATGGTATCTACTTTAGCTAGTGATTTACGTGGCCATGTTAACGTGGTTGTGTAAAAAAATGTCACTTCCTGCTCGTGATTTGTGTTATATAATTACAAGCAAGATGCTCGTGCATTGCACGGAACATCAACATGCATTTTTTACAAAATACCTATTGTGATGGACCCATGTGTAAAAACTAATGATATCTCGAGAATTTTATCGGGAAACTGGTATCTCGAGAATGTCATAGAAAAAATGAAATATGAGAGATAAGGTGAGGTGGAGTGGAGCGTGGTGGTGACTGGTGGTCGGAATGGGCGGAAGCATGGAGATGGACGACGCCGGCAGGCGGCAGCGGCCACCATGCTAGATTGTTCCAAAGATTTCCTTTTTTAATTGCTGAGCGATGAGGTTGTGGGAGATAAGGATGTGGAGAGAGGTGCGGGTATATTTTGTAAAATTATCATAGTTTGCTTTCTATCCGTCAGATATAGATTAGACGGTCTATATTACAAGATGGCAGGCACACCATCATCGCCAACTCGTTTTTTATAAGGGTACATATGATAAGTTTGCTGACTACTAAAGTAAAGTGGAATTTGTCCATGTTATACAAGTAAATTAAGGTGATTATTTATCATACGGGTAAGGTTGGATGAAGGGTGGTAGGAACAAATGCTCCGCCTAGAGCATGTGTGTGTGAGATGGAGTCTTAGTGTGTGTGTGTGTGTGTGTGTGTCGCGGGGTCCTCGGTGGCGGATGTAATTTAAGTGTGCATGGCTTCATCATAGAGAGGTGATGTGTATGGCAAAGGCCACCAACGATGGGGTGCGAGAGAGAAAATGCGTGCGCGTGAGAGGAGCCGGCACCGAGAGAACGTGCTTGTTCAAGAGACACCGAGGAAGACTACTATATATCGATGGTGCATGTAGGCGGGAATTAAACAAAGGGATGGTCTTATTGGGTTCGAGGATATAGGGGAAGAGTGAGGGGAGGGGGTAGCTAGAAGGAGATTGTTAAGTGTGAGTGTGTGTTTTACCCATCCAGCCGGAAGTTATGTGCACACAAGAAAAGAACGATTCGATGTTGCGTTAGGGTTGAGGGTAATTAACTATGTATGGAGACATAGAGACCTTGAATGTGCATGTGTGAGAGGTATACATGTATACGTGGGATGTGTGTGTGTGTGTGCGCGCGTGCATGATCGAGATAAAAAAAGAAGACATAAGTCATAAGATCAACGACATGGGAGAGACAGATCGGTATTACAATATGCATGCATATGAGAATGCAGAAGAAGGCCCGACAATTGAGCATGTGTTTTTGTCTTTAAGAGATAGTGGCATGGGCTGGAGCATGCATCTATGGCGAGCAGAGGGAGTGAGGCACAACGATTGTGCAAAAGAGATCAACCTATAAAAGCATATGTATGGAGAGACATATATAGTGTGGGTGATAGGAAGCAAGACTCCCTGCGAGAAAGAAATGTTGACGGAGAAACTACAGATAGATACAGAGATGGAGATGCTAGCTAGAGGGACATTCGCTAGTTTGAGTGTTGGAGATGATCGCCAGGTGGTTCAGAGGGTGAAGTTATATATGTGTGTGAGAGAGAAAGATAAAAAGAGGGCAATTAACTGCATGTAGAGAGAAACATATGTAGTGTGCGTGATAGGAAGCAAGAGTGAGGGCGAGAAAGAAGGTTGATGGAGAAACATATAAATAGAAAGATAAAGATGCTAGCTAGTGTGCGTTAGAGATAGGATTCGAGTGGATCAGAAGGCTGAGTTATGTGTGTGGGTGTGAGAGAGATAGAGAAAGGGTGCATGTGAGTCACATACAAACAAATATCAGAGAGAAATGAGATCCCAAGAGATGGAATTTTGTGTCTGCGAGAGAGAAAGATATTTCACAACGAGAGTGATAGCTAGAGAGACATATGAGGGAACGGAAGCTATCTCTAGGGAGAGAGAGTGTGTGTGAGCGACATACAAGAGAACAGTGGAGAAATATGAGATCCTGGGAGACAGAGTTTGTGTTTGTGTGTGAGAAAGATATATTTAAGAGGAAGAGTCGTAGGTTCTCATATCTAAGGAGCGAAAGACATCTTTGTATGAGGTGTGTGCGAGTGGCACACAGGGGAATAGTAGAGATAAATGAGACCCCGGAAGACAAAGTTTTGTGTTTGTGTGAGACAAAGAGATTCCACATGGAGAATCATAGTTAGAGACACATAGCAGGGAGCGAGATATACTTAGAGAGAGATAGAGTGATGAAGGTCGAGGGAGAGAGTACCGTCAGTGTGTTATGAAGATAAAAGATCATTGTCGACATAAAGGTAACACGAGAGATTACTGAGAGACGATGAATGCGTATAGGTCAAGAGAGATAGTCCTATATAAGCATGAGTGATATCTATATGAGACGAATATCTAGATTAAAGGGGATTCAAATATTTAAACTGGAGATCACGACATCGATAATATCATAACGCAAATAGGTGTATCAAACATGCATATTCATTTGAATTTGGGCACACGTGTAATGTTATATAGTTTATCAATATTGGTGATCCATAGATTCTTTAATTACAAACAATGAATGGTTTATATGCAATTAATGTCTAAACGGGATTACACTATATGTTGCATGTGTGAAACACATTATACATGTTTGAGAAGTAAAAAACCCTGCATGAAACACACATTAATTGGAGTCAGTTAGCGAGGAATGCATACATTGGATTTCAACATAAAGTGGTTTCAAATATTTGAATCCAAATTGATGGATACAACCTTATGAATCTGAGATCATGCCATTTTTAAACCATATTTATGTATAAATGGTGTTGTGCTTTTGAAACTATATATAAAAAATGATGTATATAGAATTTAATTCCAATCAAAAATGGATCCCGCCCGAAAAAATAGAATACAAACGGGATTCGAATTGAGTTGGCATGGTAAACGTGCACTCTGGAAAATTTGAACGAAGTGGGGAAAGTCGTAGTAACCGCCCGAAACCAAAATCTGCGAGATGGAAATTACTACTGCCTATCCCTGCCACGCAAAGCCTATCTGCTGGATTTCTATAGGTTTGATAGGGGTAGGTTTGTAATGTCACCCAAATGTGACATAACCGCCTCTCACCCGGATTCATACACGGTGGGCGCCAAAACACAGTGTGTCCTCGGCCAAAATCGACTCCCTCCCTGATTCATACACGGTGGGCGCCAAAAACAAACTCTCGTCGGCAAATATTCGGTGTATGCGAGATTACCATCCTATCCCCAACCGACTAATATTGTTGTGATGTAGGAAATTTTAAACGAGGGCTAAGTTTGTAAATTTCCTCGCATTTGAGACAAGCGCGCCCTGAATACATGGTTCCCCCCTTCCTCTCTACCTCCCTTTTCCCCATTCGTACTCCGTGGGCGCCAAAACACCCTCTCCACCCTAGCCTCCTCCGTCTGCCACCCCATCCACCGCCGTCCTCCTCCACCATGCCAGAGCTGATACCCCGGCGCCGCCGTCCGTTACAAGAGATCAACCTCTCTCATCCACGGCTTCGGACCAGGATCCTTGCATCCCATCCTCTCGCTTCATCCCCGCCGTCGTCCAGCTTGTCGGCATTGCTCCTACGACCGTCTCTTCCACCACGCCCCGCCGCCACCATCTACCCTCCTAGATCTGCTTCCACGCTGCCGACAGCCATCGCTACCGCAGCACCGTCGAATTCTCAGTAGATGCATACACGGCACCGCACCAGAGGCGGTACTCTTTCGTATCTGCTCAACTTATTTATCGCAGCAATAAAATAGATCGCCACTGCTTTACTCTGATTTCTCGTCTTGGTTGCGAAGTTTCCTTTGTCCAGTTTTCACCTTCAGATCCGCCATGGCACGCTCAACACTATACTCCCAGTGCTTATGGTTTTCCCCTTTTATATTCCACACTAGTTAAATCACAGTAGACTAAATTTCAAAATTGGGTCAGTCAATTTTTCAGAGCTCGCCGGAGTTCACCGGTGCGAACGAAGGGTCTAAGGTGGTTGTGGGGGGGGGGCG
>NC_041393.1:241876189-241909765 GCF_002162155.2 Triticum dicoccoides
GGTGGTGGGGCCTCACCGAACGAAGAAAACTCGAAGCGGGTGGGGGCGGGGGTGGGGTGTGGGGGTGGCGGAGGAACACAAGCGATGGGGGCCGGTGGTCCGACCGGCGGCCCGTGCGGTGTTCTGCATGGGATGAATCAGAGACGAGGAAGAAGAAGGGTTAGGAGACGTAGGATCTTCATCTAACCGCCTGGAATGGTCGAGAGACAGCTGGGAGTTGCATTCTTAATGCGCTCTGGTTCATATGTGTGGGGACTGCGCAACCAACATTTTATTATCCAAAATCTGCTTGCTCTTCTTTACCATGTTCCTCTTCCGTTCTTCTTTAATATGTACTCTCTCCGTTCCTAAATACAATTCTTTGTATAGATTCCACCATGGACTACATATGGAGCAAAATGAGTGAATCTACACTCTAAAATGTATCTGGGTACATCTATATGTGATCCATAGTGGAAATCTCTACCAAGACTTATATTTTGGAATGTAGGGAGTATGATAGTAGTACAGTATGTTCCTTGTACTGAAGATGAGCAGGGACATTTGCAGTGTAGAAGTCTATACGGTCGGTTGTGATGGACACTTTGAACTCTTTGGGCCTCTTTGATTCGTAGGATTTTGTAAACATGGGAATATGATTTGTAGTGGCCTGCCCACTTGAATCAAATAAGAATAGAAAGGAAATGGGGGGAGCTGTGTCGCCTTTGAGAGTTACACTGATATTAACAGTACCGCACCTTCACTTGAACATAGCTGGTATCCGAAGCCTTCTAGCCATACCGGCAATACTAGCACATATATTCCAGCAAGTTCCACTTTGCTGATTTTACTCTGATGCTTAAGGTTTTCCCGTTATATCTACACTATGATATGTGTAGCTGCTTTCTGTCGCACTAGCAGCAGTCCACTCTTGAAGCTAAACACTGCAATGACTTACAAAATTGGCACCAAGGCATTGAGTGCCATTCTGGATGCAACTGTCGGATATCGGGTTCCGGTAAAACCCTTAAGGTTCGAACTCTGGGATGCGCACGAAGATCTTCTCCCTACCGATTCACGCCCCTAAAACCTCGCCGTGATTCTAAACTAGCACGATGAGCACCACAAGGGACATGAGATTTATACTGGTTCGGGCACCGTTGTGGTGTAATACCCTAATCCTGTGTGTGGTGTGGTGGATTGCCTCTGGGCCTGATGATGAACAGTACATAGGAAGAACATCCTCACGAGGGGTGTTCTTGTGGTGGTGGTATGCGGATGAACCTCTTCATCTATGTGGTGGCTAGCCCTATATATAAATAGAGGCCCTGGTCCTCTTCCCAAATGTTGAGCGGGAAGGGAGCAAACAACGACCATTTTGAAAGGGGACAACCATTACAAGCTATCCTGACTAAAGGTGGTCCTCGACTGCCAAAGGCACTGGCAATGACGCCGTGTTGGGATCCATGGTGACCTCCGTCCTGCCGCTCTGCTGGTCTTGGTCTTGTTGCACCGATATGGAAACCTTTGCTTGATGCCTCAGTACTCCGCGTCTGCGCTTGCCCCCTTTGCACCAAAGAGGAAACAAGGACACTGCGCAGGCTGGCGCCCGCCTGGTCTTGATCATCATGGCTTGCATCATGAGCACCTCGCGAGGTACTCCTTGCCTTGATCTCTCCGCCTCCTCACAAGCCTGCCTGGTGAGGCTACCCCTAAGGAGGCCTTGCATCATTCGCCCCGGGAGGCTTGGCCCCTCGCGAGGGTCTTGAACTTGGGTTGATGAAGATGGGCCGTATTGGGCCACCGCTGAGCCACGTCGCGGACCGCAGGCAGGCATGTCTGGGGGCCCCCGTTCCCAGAACACCAACAGTAGCCCCCGGGCCCAAGGCGCGCTCGGATTTGGCTTAGCAGCAAAGCCAAAGGGCAAGTGCGGAGCGCTGCAGGCCCCAACAGCCTGCGGCCTTGGTCATCGTGTGGCGGTTGATTAGACGTGGGTGTCTCCGCTACTGCTCGATTTGATGAGTCCCTGCTGCATGCAAAAAGAGTCATCATTACCTGTGATCGTGGAGGCCGGCGGTTGGCCTCCCTTGGGCTATAAATGGGGAAGGGCGGAAGCCCCCATTGTCCATCTCTTCTCACTCCGCCTGCTTCTTCTTCTTCCTCGCTCCGATTGCTTGCAGCGTCCCATGGCGCCCATGAAGAGTTTCTCGGCCGCGGAAAAGGGGAAGGCTCGCCAGGAAGGGTCTGGCTCTCCTCCACCCAAGCGCGGCCGTGGTCGTCCCTGCAAGCATCCCGCGACTCCTGTCGCGGCTCCTCGTGGTCGTGGTGGTGGCCCTTCACTCGGCGGTGGCCGCCCATGTCGGGGCAGCCCAGTTGGTGGAGGAAGGCGTGTCGTGGCTGCGCGGCCTCCCCGGCCGCGCTTCCATTTGGCAGAGGTGCTGCCGGAGTTTGTTGTGTGGTCGAACAACCCGGCCGGCAACTTGCTCCAGCTCCCTCACTTCTTTGCTAGTGCACTGCCAGCCGCTGGCCCTGGCGGGCTCTGGCTGCAGGCGGACGGCTACTGCAGCAGGGCCTCCTGGGTTGCGGTAGAGATCTCCATTGCCGGGAACGTGGCCCTGGCCCGCGACTGGTAGACGTTTGCCCGCGTGCGTGGCCTGGGCCGGCGGTGCACCCTCCACTTCAAGTTCGATGGAGACGCGACCCTCTACAAGAGGGTGTTCCGAGAAGATGGCCGCCGTGTTGGGTGCTGCCCTGAAGACGATGATGGCGCCGAGGTGCTTGGCCTTGGCAACGGCCGTGACGAGGGCGAAGGCGAACCCGCTCCTGGTGGCGTCCGCAGCTCGCCGAGCATCAGCGGCTCCTCCTCCGGTGACAGCTCCTCCAGCGGTGGCCGTGATCAGCCACCCGCCGCCGCATCCGCTTCAAGGGTGGTAGCGGGTCGTCCCGTCGCCGAACCCTGGTGAAGCGCGAGGTGGAGTCTGATTGAGCTCGGGAGGACGGTGCGGATCCCTCCTCACGAGCTATCGCAAGGCGCGTGCTATTTTTATTTTATTTTTCTTCTTTTCCTGCATTGAGAGAGAGAGAAGTATGGAGCCCTGTGGGGGCATGCAACAGACCATAATCCCTAATTATCATGCTATTTTTATTGTCCATGTGTTGTGTTATGGTGTTGCGGTTATGTGCTTGCGCGTAGGAACAACTTAGCTCGGGATGTTTGCCGTAGTTTTCGCCTTGTGAGGTACCTGCTCGAGGCCTCGTCGGGCATCTTAAGGTCTGCAAAGATCAATTGGGAGAATATTTTTCAAACCTTGGTCATGAGGGTGGCCAGCTTAGCTCCAGCGCTTTGTGTCGTGATACCCGTGGGGCATGGACTGGGAGGGGTGCTCCCGCTGTGAACTTGAGCGAGGGAGCCTCGCGAAAACCAGGCGAGAAAGGGCTCACGAGGGTGCCCGCGCAGCCCCCTCGTGAGGCTTGCGAGAGAGAGAGAGAGCGAGCCGAGCAAAAGCCAAAGACAGAGAACAGGGGTAGAGGACAGCAAACAACACTAGAAGCAACTCTAATAAAGGTTCAAACAAGGGAGAACAAGCCAACTGTGGAAAGCAAATGAAAAGCCGCGTCCGGCACCTAGTCTAGTCTTCGACGTCTTATCACCAACGCAGAGCTAAGTGCTGTCACTAGGCGTGGGCGGGAGCCCCCGAGGCCCAAGGGCGGCACTCTGGAGACTCCGAGGCGTGTACATCCCCAACTCATTATTACATGAGAGTGTCATGGGCGGCGAGCTTCACAGGCACTAGGCCTTCTTCACAGGCACCGGGCCTTTCTTGGGGCGGCTAGCTTCACAGGCACCGGGGCTTGTTTACACGCACTGGGCCTTTCTTCACAGGCACGGGGCCTTCTTCACAGGCACCGGGCCTTTCTTCAAGGGTAGAACTTCCGGAGGTGCTGAATGTTCCAAGCGTTTGGGATGGGCACCCCCTCCTGAGTATCCAGGCGCGCGGCCCCAGGCCTGGAAACATGAACAACCTTGAACGAGCCCTCCCACATGGGCGAGAGCTTGTGTAGCTCTTCCCTGGAGAGCACCCGCCTGAGCACGAGGTCACCTACCTCAAGAGTCATGGGGCGGATGTTGCGGCAATGATACCGCCGCAGCGCCTGCTGGTATCTTGCTGCTCGTAGTGCGGCTTCTCGAAGGTGCTCCTCCCCCAGCACGAGGTCCATCCCCCGCATGGCGTCCTGCTGCACTTCATCAAATGCTAAGACCCGTGCGGAGCGAGCCTGACCTCGTGAGGGAGGACCGCCTCTGGTCCATAAATGAGGAAGAATGGGGTCTCGCCAGTCGACTTGGCGGCGGTAGTGCGGATGGACCACAACACGGACTAGAGCTCGTCGTACCAGCCCCTGCCGCAGGCCTCCAGCTTCTTCTTGAAGGTCCTGGTTTTGAGGCCTTTCAGGACCTTCATGTTGGCGCGTTCGGCCTGGCCATTACCCCGGGGGTGGGCCACTGAAGCGTAGCATATCTGCGTTCCAAGGTTAGCACAATATGTTTTGAAGAGATTGTTGGTGAACTGTGAACCGTTGTCTGTGATGATGCGATTTGGGACCCCGAATTGGCTCACGAGGCCCTTGATGAACTTGACTGCAGAGCCAGCTGGGATGGTGCGGACGGCTTCCACCTTCGCCCACTTGGTGAACTTGTCGATGGCGACGTAGAGGTAGCGGTAGCCCCCAGGCGCTCAAGGAAACGGGCCCAAGATATCCAGCCCCCAGACCGCGAACGGTCACGAGAGTGGGATGGTCTACAGGCCCTGAGTTGTCTGATGGATCTGCTTGGCATGGAATTGGCAGGCTTCACAAGCCTTCACCAGCTCAATTGCGTCATTGAGTACCGTAGGCCAATAGAACCCACTGCAAAATGCCTTGCCGACAAGGGTCCATGATGATGAGTGGTGTCCGCAGTCTCCATCGTGTATGTCAGCCAGCAGCTCCTTCCCCTGTTCCCTGGAGATGCAACGCAGGGAAACATCATTTGGCCGCTTCCGGTAGAGCTCTCCGTCTTGGATACAGTAGGCCGTGGCCTGTCGGGCCACACGTTCTGCGTCCTCCTCTTTTCTGGTAGGGTCCCTTGCATCAGGTAGTCCTTGAATTCTGTAGTCTAGCATCCCTCCTGAGGCTCCAGTGCCAGGAGCAAGCGTGCTCCCGAGGTTGGGCCACAGGCCGGGGCTCCTGTGGCAGGTGGTTGAGGGAGTTCTTCCCGAGGTTGCACTGTGCTTGATAGTGACGGTGCCGCCAAGGGCTTGAAGAGCCGTTCCTCGAAAACGACAGGCTCCTGAGGCAGCGGCCTGGATGCCCTCCTGGCGATGTCATCATCCTCTTGGTTGGTGCCGCGGGGCACATGCTGCAACTCCAGCCCCCAAAATTGCATTCCCATCCTGCGCACCTCTGCAAGATATGCCTCCATGTGCTCATCCTTTGGCTCGTACACTTTGTTGGAGAAGTTGATGAGGAGCTGTGAGTCACCCTTGATGATGAGGCGCTTCACCCCCAGTGCTGCTGCAACTTTTAAGCCTGCTATGAGGCCCTCGTATTTTGCTATGTTGTTGGAGACCTTCTCGCCATGCTGGAAACAGAGCTGCATGGTGTAATAGAGCTTGTCATGAGTGGGGGATATAAGCACTGCGCCAGCCCCAGCGCCATGTCGCGAGAATGCTCCATCGAAGTACATGACCCAGCCGTATGGTGCCTCGCTTCCTGGGGAAAGTGACTGATCTTCGCCTGCTTTGAGCCCTGGCGCCTCTGTCCATTCTGCCACAAAATCTGCAAGTGCGGCTCCCTTGACGACCCTGGTTGTGATGAATTCCAACTGAAATGCTTGCAGCTCAATGTTCCATTCGGCGACCCTTCCGCAGAATTGGGGCTCCTGAGTATCCTTTCCAATGGGTAAGCCGAGACGACCTTGATGGGGTGACCTTGAAAGTAATGCTGCAACTTACGCGAGGCCACCAGTAGTGCAAGCAAGAGCTTTTGAGGCATGGGGTATCGTGCCCTAGAATCCCGCAGCACCGTGCTGACGAAGTGCACCAGATGCTCGACGAGGGTGGGTGTGCTGACGAGGCCCGTGCCCTCCGGAGGGTTAGGCGCCTCCTGAGACGTCGGAGCCCCCAGCACCTGGCTACCTGGTGAGGCCCCTTCAGCCCTGGGGGCATCTTCCTGTTGAGGCTAGTCTCCATCTGCCGAGGTCGTGGTCTTCACGAGGCCTTCTTGGTCTTGTGCTGCCGCAGCCGGGGCCGTGGCCGGTCGTGATGCAGCCTTGACCTGCCGCTCTTCCCGAACTGCCACCAGAGCTACACTGGCGGAGTAGGGTGTGGCGGCGAGGTAGAGCACCAAGGGCTCGAGAGGGCGCGGTGCCACCATCACAGGAGGGATGGTCAGGTACTTCTTGAGGTCTTGAAACGCTTTGTCGGCCTCCTGTGTCTATTCGAACGGGCCCTTCTTCTTCATCAACTTGAAGAAAGGCAAGGCGCGCTCCCCTGGCTTGGAGATGAAGCATCCTAATGCGGTTATGCGCCCAGCGAGCTTCTGCATTTCTCTGAGGGTTTGCGGCGGACTCATGTCTTCGATTGCCTTGACCTTCTCTGGGTTGGCCTCGATTCCTCTGTGGGACACGAGGAAGACCAGAAGCTTGCCAGAAGGAACACCAAACACGCACTTCTCTATGTTGAGCCGTAGGTCCACTTCACGGAGGCTCGCGAAGGTTTCTTCCAGGTCCTGGATCAAGGTCTTTGCCTCCCGAGACTTCACCATAATGTCGTCGACATAGGCCTCGGCGATTCTCCCGAGCTGCCAGCCCAAGGCGATGTGCATCAGTCGCTGGAAGGTTGCGCCCGTGTTGCACATCCTGAACGACATGTCGGTGTAGCAGTACACCCCGCATGGGGTCAGGAAGGCCGTCTTCTCCACGTCTTCTATCGCCATCTTGATTTGATGATAGCCCGAAAATGCATCCAGGAAGCACAACAGGTCGCACTCAGCGGTGGAGTCGACAATTTGGTCGATGCGAGGGAGTGGGAACGGATCTTGAGGGCAGGCCTTGTTGAGGTTGGTGAAGTCGACGCACATGCGCTCCTTTCCTTCCTTTTTTGGCACAACAACAGGGTTTGCCAGCCATCCGGGGTAGCGAACCTCATGAATAACACCTGCCGCCTCCAGCTTGCGGGTTTCTTGGACAATGAAGGCCTGCTTCTCGGTGGACTGCTGCCTTGCTTTCTGCTTCACGGGGCGTACATTAGGGCACACATTCAGGTGATGCTCAATCACCTCCCTTGGGACCCCCGCTAGCTGTTTGGGTTCCCATGCGAACACCTCCTTGTTCGAGTGCAGGAATTTCACCGGTGCCTCCTCCTGGTCAGGGTCAAGATTGGCACCTATGGTGAAGGTGGCGCCGGAGGATCCATCCTCATCAACTGGTACCTGCTTGGTCTCCGCCTTGTCCTAGGTGAACAGCTGCTTCTTCTTGGTTGGTGCAGCCCCCTTGGCCTTGGAGGTGTCGGTGCCGGCGGGCTGCGCTGCTGCGGCTGTCTTGAGGGCGAGCTTGAGCGCCAGCAGAGCATCTTTGGTATCTCCAGCTATGGTGAGGACGCCGCTGCTCCCGGGCATCTTCATGAGGTTGTAGGCCGGATGGGTCGCTGCCATGAATTGGGCCAATGCGGGGTAGCTGAGGATCGTGTTGTACGGGAGGCCAATGTGGGCGATGTCGAAGTTGACCAGCTCCGTACAGAAGTTGTCGTGGGTGCCGAAGGTCACCGGGAGGCGGATCTGCCCCAGGGAGCCGGAGGAACCGCCTCCGATGCCCGAGAAGGGCTTGCTGGGTTGAGTCATTCCAGCGGTACATGGAGGAGGCTGAAGGCCTCCACCGAGAGCATGTTGAGGCCGGCACCACCGTCGATGACCTGGTGACGGCCACCTAGCAGATGGTGGGCATGCAAAGCATTGGGAGCGCACCCGAGCAAGCGGTGTTGACGGGGTGATCGTCCGAGCTGAAGGTCAAGTCGGCCTTGGGTGCCTCCCAACCCGGAGGAGCTCCGTGCCGCGTGAGGGCAGTGCCAATCTGGCGGACGAACGGCTTGACGTGGCGGCCCAAGGGTGGCGCCTGCGAGCCTCCTAGGAGAGCTGCGACGACCGGGGGCACCGGCGCAGCATTGTGGGTGAGGAAGAGGTTGCGCAGCTCCTCCCAGGAGGCCATAGAAGCCGTTGGCAGGTGGAGTAGACACATGCGTGGGACGCCGGTGAGGGCCATGGGAAACCAGTTGGCCATGACCTTGTCATCGCCTCCGGCCTTGAGGACGGCCTCCTCGTACGCCAGCAAGAAAACCAGCGGATCCGTCGCACCGTTGTAGCGCGGCGGCATCTCTGGCTTCAACTTGTGCGGCCATTGCACCAGTCGCAAGGCGGGGGACAAGGCTCAGAGCCCCCTCGCCCCAGCGCTCGCGTCGGCCGCCGGAGCCGGCGGCGCGTTGTCCGCCATTAGGGTGAAGCGCGATGTTGATGGAGAGCGGGTCGACAGAAGGGAGAGCTCCGGCGCACCCCTACCTGGCGCGCCAAATGTCGGATATCGGGTTCCGGCAAAACCCTTAAGGTTCGAACTCTGGGGTGCACACGAAGATCTTCTCCCTACCGATTCACGCCCCAAAACCTCGCCGCGATTCTAAGCTAGCACGATGAACAACATAAGGGACACGCGATTTATACTGGTTCGGGCCACCGTTGTGGTGTAATACCCTAATCCAGTGTGTTGTGTGGTGGATTGCCTCTGGGGCTGATGATGAACAGTACACAGGAAGAACAACCTCGCGAGGGGTGTTCTTGTGGTGGTGGTATGCGGATGAACCTCTTCTTCTATGTGGTGGCTAGCCCTATATATATAGAGGCCCTGGTCCTCTTCCCAAATGTTGAGTGGGAAGGGAGCCAACAACGGCCATTTTGAAAGGGGACAGCTAGTACAAGCTATCCTGACTAAAGGTGGTCTTCGACTGCCAAAGGCACTAGCGATGACGCCATCTTGGGCTCCATGGTGACCTCCGTCCTGCCGATCTGCTGGTCTTGGTCTCGTTGCACCGATATGAAAACCTTTGCTTGATGCCTCGGTACTCCGTGCCTGCGCTTGCCCCCTTTGCACCAAAGAGGAAACGAGGACACTGCGCAGGCTGGCGCCCGCCTGGTCTTGATCGTCATGGCTTGCGTCATGAGCACCTTGCAATGTACTCCTTGCCTTGATCTCTCCGTCTCCTCGCGAGCCTACCTGGTGAGGCCGCCCCTGAGGAGGCCTTGCATCGTCCACCCCGCAAGGCTTGGCCCCTCGCGAGGGTCTTGAACTTGGGTTGATGAAGACGGGTTGTACTGGGCCACCGCTGAGCCACGCCGCGGGCCGCAGGCAGGCAAGTCTGGGGACCCTCGTTCCCAGAACGTCGACAACAATGAAACTCATACGCTCCCCACCTGTTGACTCTTGTTTAGAATATGATCCTAATGACTCTTGTTCGAAATTGCCACATATAGAGAGACAACATGGAATTTCATTTCTTTGGGCGCTATGATACATCATGAGTGGGCAACCAACATTGTATGCAATAAAGCGGAACCTCAAGAATATGCTTCCTCTTCTATTCTTTAACATGTTCCTCTTTTTTTATTCTGTATTTAGTACGTACAGTATGTTCCTTGTCAAGAAGGGGCGCAGGGACATCTGCAGTCAACAGCTAATAGAGTTGGCCTGGACGTGATTGATAGGCTTTCAATTACTAGCGGCAATACAACACCGTATTTTCAAGCCAGTTCCACTTTCCCGATTTATATATCGTGGTGTACCCCTGTTATGTACACTATGATCTGCCTAGTTGTTGTGTGCTCTTGTTATCAAGGTTTGGCAATAAACTCTCTATACAGTATATTATGAACCTATCATCTGCCAACTATCCTTACTTCTGGAGCCTATTTTTTGTGTACTTGTGCTAGATTATATAAATGCACGCACCATATTACAGCACACATGAGCTCTCTCATCAGAATCTAGTGGTAGCACACAAGTGTTTACAGGGGCGCCCCTATATTAGAATATCATCTGCATTACAAAGATAATCTCACAAATTTTTATGTTTTCATGGTTCTCAGATATTATACGTAATTACAGTGAATATCAGAATCCATGCATCAGAAGAATATTGTGGAACACTGCAATGACATACAAAATTGGCACCAAGGCATTGAGTGCCATTCTGGATGCAATGAAACTCATACGCTCCCCACCTGTAGATTCTTGTTCAGAATATGATCCTAATGACTATTCTAACCTCGAGGAGTCAAAGGCAGATGGCCTGTCATGTTCACCCATCAAGGTGCCTGTTATAATTTGGTAAGGTTTTACTGATTGTGTGTATCTTGCATATGTTGTTTTGCATTTCTTCTACTTTGTTGCAACGCCATCCGCTTAGTTTACTCATCATATTTGTCAAGATTCCATGCCCATCAATTATCAATACATATTCCATCTGTCATCATACCATGTTTTTCCACTCAAAAGTTGTTCTTGTGCATCCGACATCAAAAAGGAAGAGGGTGATTGCCGAACCTGAAGGAGCACCAGCAAAGTCCTTGAAAAACGTGGTTGTGCCAGAGAAATCAGAAAACACCCCACTTATATTGGTTGTACAACCAGTGACACAAAACGTAGGACCGACTCCAGCAGACTGTACCCATACTTCACTGGCCACACCACTAGCCCCACCACACAGGACCTGCACTCCAGCAAATGGTATGCCGATTTCAGTTGCCATAGCACCAGTCGTACCACAGAAAAATCCCACTCCAGCAAGAAGTACAAAAAATCCACCGACCGAAGACCTATCCCATGCAGATTGGAACCCCATTCGAGTTATTCCCAGTTTAAAAGACAATGCTTTCAATGTTGTTAGGGACTACGTGCATATATTCCCATCAAGGGAAGATTGTAGTGAAGACAAACGCCATTTTCACATCTTCCTGTCCCACTTACATGTAAGTGCTATTATTCATGGTGATTATTTTCCTGTTTTCTGCTGATTGAACACATTAATGATTTACATTACATTGTAGTAAGTAGGTGAGGGTCAATCTAGATGGTCATGACGAGCAAAGCTTGCTTGCGCTTTTCAAGGAAGCATTGCAGCAGTATCGGTGTTACTTGAGGAAATCACACTTTGATGGCAAGTCTATAAACGAATTTCCGGTGAAGTCTCCTGTGCTAAATTTAGAAGAAATTGAATGGAAAAACCTTGTTATGCACTGGTCTCATTCCGAGGATGAGGTACTGTCTATGATATCGCATGACAATTTGAACTTCTACTTTTCCGCATGTGCCTTACGGATTTTTTTTACAGGAAATCTGCTCAAAAAAGAATTCTAGTTTGAAAAGAACGACATGATATCGCAAATATGCCGCCCGCTGCTTTGCTCTTGTTAGTACATGTTGTCCTATATCACTGTACTTGCATACATACCTGGTTCATTATGTGACAGCAGTATGCATGATAGCTTGCTTATCAATTGTTCGCTCCAAATTATCTGATCTGTATGAATGGTTACATTAGTGTAGAATATATCCAATGGCAATGAATTTTTTTAGCTCTACATTGTTCTTGTAAGTACCTATTGTCCTTTATCAGTGTACTTATATTGAGAGGTAGTTGTTCATGTACCATCACTCTACAGCTTATTTTCCTTTGCCCTCCATTTTCTACACATCGGATCTATATTTACTCTTACCATAAGGTTGGATAACACCAATGGTACTGAAGAAGTTTAGCTCTCCATTGTTCTTGGTTGTACCTTTTGCCTGTATCGCTGTACTTACATTCATAGCTACTTGGTTATGTAGCATCACTCTTCATCTTATCTTAAATATTCTCCATTTTTTCTTATATTGTCACATCTATATTTACTCTTAACAAAATGTAGAATAAAGGCAATGCTTATGAAGAAGATTATGTGGTATACTTCTTGAATTGCCCCCCTCCCATCAGAATGGACAAGGGCTTTATAGAGCCTGCCTTCACCAATAATGTAAGTTTGTCCTTCTCAAGCCTTCAAACTTTGTTGTGTATATTTGGTTAGGCATGACTGAGGGAGTCCCGGATTAGGGGGTCCTCGGACAGCCAGACTATATACTTGTGCCGGACTGTTGGGTTATGAAGATACAAGATTGAAGACTTTGTCCCGTGTCCGGGTGGGAGTCTCCTTTGCATGGAAGGCAAGCTTGGCAATTCGGATATGTAGATTTCCTTCTCTGTAACCGACTCTGTGTAACCCTAGCCCCCCTCCGGTGTCTATATAAACCGTAGGGTTTAGTCCGTAGGACAAGAACAATCATAATCATAGGCTAGCTTCTAGGGTTTAGCCTCTACGATCTCGTGGTAGATCAACTCTTGTAATACTCATATCATCAAGATCAATCAAGCAGGAAGTAGGGTATTACCTCCATAGAGAGGGCCCGAACCTGGGTAAACATTGTGTCCCCCGCCTCCTGTTACCATTAGCCTTAGACGCATAGTTCGGGGCCCCTACCCAAGATCCGCCGGTTTTGACACCGACATTGGTGCTTTCATTGAGATTTCCACTATGTCGTCACCATAAAGGCTTGATGGCTCCTTCAATCATCTACAGCGATGCGATCCAGGGTGAGGTTTTCCTCCCCAGACAGATCTTTGTATTCGGCGGCTTCGCACTGCGGGCCAACTTGCTTGGACATGTGGAGCAGCTCGATAGCTATTCCTCTGGCCATCAGGTTAGGTTCGGAAGCCTGAATTACACTACCGACATCCGTGGAGACTTGATCTTCGACGGATTCGAGCCCATAACAGGTGCACCCCACAGTCATGATGGGCATGACCTAGATCGGCCATCGGACGGTGTTTAGGAGTTCGCACCTGCAACTGCCCTGGCTTTAAATCCTGAGCAGATCGTGACATCCGTGGATGGGTGGATGGACCCCGCCACGGAGGCCGCACACTTAGCGGTGATAGAGACGAACATAGATCTCACTTCCAAGGAGGTCTGTGTCTTCGGACCCTCAGACTCGTCTCCGACCAGGGGCTCCGAACCGCGTGCACCCATGCCCACCAAACCTGACTGGGCACCGATCATGGAGTTTAGCTCCACGGATATCTTTCAACACTCGCCCTTGGGCGACGTGCTAAACTCATTAAAATATCTCTCCCTGTCAGGAGACTCTTGGCCGAACTATGTCCGGCTTGAGTGGGAAGCGGAAGACAAAGAAATTCATTACCCACCCACCACCCACTTGATAGCCACTATCAACGACTTAACCGACATGCTTGATTTCGACTCCAAAGACATCGACGGTATGGACGATGATGCCCGAGAAGAACAGGAGCCACCGCCCACAGGGCGCTGGACAACCATCTCATCATATGATATATATATATGGTGGGCACACCCAAAGAAAGCAATGGCGATGAGGCAACGGAGGATAATCCCATTGAAAAGCAATCTAAGCGCCGGCGTCAGCGGTGCCGCTCTAGGCCCCACCATAGCAAAAATAGCGATACCGGCACAAGAGACAATAGCACTCTGGATGATGCCGAAGACGAAAACAATCCTGCCCAGCCAAGCTTCGAGCAAACCGGACGGGAGGTTGGGCAAGTTAGCCCTGATGAACAAGCAATGAATGGATATTCAGAGGACGACAAATACACGCCCCTCTCCGAAGACAAGGTGAGCCTCGGGGACGAAGAATTTATTGTGCCTGAGGACCCCGTCGAGCAGGAGCACTTCAAGCACCGGCTTATAGCCATTGCAAAAATCCTAAAGAAAAAATAGCAGCAACTTCAAGCTGATCAAGATCTGCTAACCGATAGATGGACTGAGGTCCTGGCAGCCGAGGAATACGGACTCGAGCGCCCAACCAAAACTTACCCGAAGCGCAGGTTGCTACCTCAATTCGAGGAGGAGGCACTAGAGCCTACACTACCAGTGCAAGATGCAGCTGACTGGCCACCTCATGGCCGAGACAAAGTGGCGTATCAGACCGAACACTAGCCCGCACCCCGTCACCAAAAAAATAAAAACACGAAGGCCCGGGGCTACACGCAGGACCTGTGCGATGAATTGGAAAATAAAGCAGGACAGTCAAGATCGATCTACGAATCACGGGGGCGCGCCCCAACGCGTGATGATGACTGCCATGCCGGATATACTAAATAAAAATCCAGCCGTGCCGAATACAACAGACCAGACTCATTTGAACTGCGTCGTGATGTAGCCCGGCATAGAGGCGCCGCACACCCCCTATGCTTCACTGACAAAGTAATGGAGCATGAGTTCCCAGAAGGGTTTAAACCCGTGAACATCGAACCATATGATGGAACAACAGACCCCGCGGTATGGATCGAAGACTTCCTTCTCCACATTCATATGGCCCACGGCGATTATCTACATGCCATCAAGTACCTCCCACTAAAACTCAAGGGACCGGCTCGGCATTGGCTGAATAGTCTGTCGGCAAACTCCATTGGCAGTTGGGAGAACCTGGAAGACGCATTCCTTGACAACTTCCAGGGCACTTACATGCGATCACCAGACGCTGATGACTTAAGTCACATAACCCAACAGCCCCGAGAGTCAGCCAGGAAATTCTGGACTCGGTTCCTAACTAAAAAGAACAAATTGTCGACTGTCTGGATGCCGAAGCCCTACCGGCCTTTAAGCACAACATCCGTGACGAGTGGCTTGCCCGAAACCTTGGCCAAGAGAAGCCGAAATCCATGGCAGCCCTTATGACACTCATGACCCACTTCTGTGCGGGCGAGGACAGCTGGCTAGCCCGTAGCAACATCGTCTCAAGCAAGCCTGGGACTTCTGAACCAAGAGATAACAACAGCAAGCCCAGACGCAGCAAACAGAAGCATCGTAATAATGGCGACACCGCCGAAGACACGACCGTCAATGCCGGATTTAGCGGCTCTACTACCGGTCAAAGGAAGAAACAATTCAAAAGAAACAATCCGGGCACGTCCAGTTTGGACCGTATACTCGACCGTCCATGCCAAGTTCATGGCACCCCAGGAACACCAGCCAATCATACCAACAGAGAATGTTGGGTCTTCAAACAATCCGGCAGGTCAGGTGACGAAAACAAGGAGAAGGGGCCGCAAAGCGATGACGATGACGAGGAGCCCCGACCACCGAACACATGAGGGCAATAGAAATTTCCCCCGCAAATCAAAATGGTGAACATGATAAACACCACCCATATTCCCAAGCGGGAGCGGATGTTCACTCTTAGGGATGTCGACGAAATGGAGCCAGTCGCCCCAAAATATAACCTATGGTCGTTCGGCCCGATTACCTTTGACTGTATGGATCGCCCGGCCAATACCAGTCAGGGAAATTCAGCCGCACTAGTCCTTGACCCAATAATTGATGGATTCCACCTCACACGAGTCCTTATGGACAGAGGCAGCAGTCTGAACCTGCTGTATCAGGACACATTGCGCAAGATGGGTATCGATCCTTCAATGATCAAACCCACTGAAACCACCTTTAAAGGTGTTATACCAGGTGTGGAGGCCTGTTGTACAGGCTCCATCACTCTGGAGGTAGTCTTTGGACCATCGGATAATTACCATACCAAAGAGTTAATCTTTGACATCGTCCCTTTTCGCAGTAGCTATCATGCATTGCTCGGACGAACCGCGTTTGCTCGAATCAACACGGTGCCACATTATGCCTACCTTAAGCTCAAGATGCCCGGTCCGCGCAGCGTCATAACAGTTAATGGCAAGGCCAAACGCCCCCTCCGTGCTGAAGAGTACACCGCCGCTTTAACAGTAGAAGCAAAGAGTGGCATCTTTCAATCGAACCTTGAGTCGACGGCCAAGCTTCGGGACACCGTCAAAGGAGTCCGAACTACTTCCTGGCAGGATAGCCTGGCTCGTCAGGAGCTCAATTAAACACTCCGGCAGTAGACGGATGCAAAGCTAGGATAAGTCATACAATGCGGCTTAACCGCTCCGTGACACACCAATGTTTTTTGCATTTTCTTTGCAGGTCCACTTTTGTGTAGGCCATGACTGGCGACATGGCGACCAGACCCGTGAGGGGACGAATATACCAAGGAGGGAACCAGCTTGAGTGCGTAAGGGAATCCATAGATATTCCCCTCGATGACCATCCTATTACAACTCGGATCCGCACACAGCCTCCCCCGCCTGGTCTCAACAGGTTCCGAAGTCATATTATTTTTATCACATTACCTGTACTCGTACGCGACGAAGTATTATTCAATTGCAACACGTGGCTTTATATGACACCTATTTGTTGTTGTTTCTTATTGACACTCTTTGTCAAATGGCATCTGTACACTACGATATGCCTTAATATGCCAGGGGCCTCATTGTACCCATAATACGACAATAAAGTCCGAACACCTTCACGGTCATTCGGCACCCCAAACTTATAGCATTATATGCATCGGCTCCGAATCATGTCTTGGGTCAATAGTTGGGTTGCCTGGCTCCTGTGCTTGCTACCCTACATTCCGCTATATCGGCTAGGGTAGTAAAGGGAGAACTACTGCGATTGCGTCCCGGTTCTTCTGGACGAGCGCCTCAGTAGAGAAATCCAAAAACTGACTGTCATGATACGGCGAGAGCTCGTCAGCTATTCGAGAGGTTACAAAATCTTTAAGGATTTCTTCTGCATTATGCGATAACTAATACAGCATGCGATGGATCGGCTTTTGTTTACAGGTGCTTATAGAGCCCCTAGTGCGGTCTTCCGAACACTAGGAGTTGCGCCTACCTTTCTTTTGTCAAACTCTTATGGCTAAGTGAGAGTGATAAAGCATTATAGTCTGATTGCCTGGTTCGTTGCACTGAACACCTCCTTCAAGGACCCAATACTGGGGTAAAGAGTGCTCAGGTTTATCCCGAACACCCCCGTACTTCCTACGTGGGGGCAGAAGCCGACGACCGGCCAAATCTTAGGATTAATATGTAAAACGGCCGCACAGGAGGTAAAACTTTCAAATAACAGGCACTATATAATAGAAATGACCTTGTTTAAACATTACATAGGACATCATGAATGTATTCATGGGAATATAATGTCCTTGGCGCATTGCTCCGCCACAAGGCGGGATCCTTTCAGTACACTATCATAATATAACTCGAGCTTGCGGTGCTCCTTCCCCTCCGGCGGTCCTTCGGTCATCAGCTTTTTAGCATCCATCTTCGCCCAGTGCACCTTCGCGCGGGCGAAGGACATTCGCGTACCCTCCATACAGAGCAACCGCTTGATGACTTCAAGTCGAGGCAGGCACTCACAAGCCGCTTCACGAGCCTGAAGTAGCTGCTGGGAATCGGCTCGGCTGGCCATAGCCGGATAATTAAATCCTTCATGGCTAGTTTGGCCGCCTTATGCAATTCGATCAGCTGCTTCAGTTGATCGGCAAAGGGCACTGGATACTCTGGCGCCAGATACTGCAACCAGAAGAGCTTCTCCGCAGTGCTCCTTTCTTCGGCTCGGTAGAATTGTGCGGCATCAGACATGTTGCATGGCAGCTCCGCAAATACCCCTCGAGAAATATGAATTCAAATTAGTAACGTGATTTTCTCCCTTCAAATATTTTCTTTGCATAGAAAAAGCCTTACCCACCGCGATCTTCCTCGCCTCCTAGATTTCCTGCAGGGCGCCTTGGGCTTCCCCCCGGGCATCGCGTGCGGCTTGATGAGCCTTGGTGAGTTCAGATTCTTTCTCCGCTAAACTCTGCTCCAAGGTCTCGCATTTCTTCACGGTCTCTTGGAGCTCTTGCTCAGCTTCAATAACCCTGGCCTCGTGCTTTTCGGAAAGAGCCTGCTCTGCGGCTGCCTTCTTGTCGGCCTCGGCCACAGCCTTCTTAAGAGCCTTCACTTCGGCCGTCGCCCCTAGAGCACATTATAAAAATATTTTCATCATACTAAATTATTCATTCGCGCTGAATGCGAACAAGATTTTTGTATACCTTGGTTATCCTCCAACTGCTTCTTCGCTCGGTCGAGTTCTTCTTCAGCCCGCTCTAGACTCTGCTTCAGTCCAGAGACTTCCGCAGTATGAGAGGCGGCAGTCATTACAGACGCCTGCTTATAAAAAAACAAAAGAGGGAGAGGTACCTCAAAGTAAGTCTCCTGCGAACATATATTTGATCCTCTGTCCTGTTCTTTCTTTCAAACACCGAACAGTGTATCAGGGGCTACTATCTATATTATAACACTCTTCGAAACCTCATAACATACCTCAAAGACTGTTATAAGGCTGATGCAGGCTTCATTCAGCCCGCTTTCAGCGAACTGAATCTTCTCAATCGCCGCACCCATAAGGGCACGGTGTTCTTCAACGATGGAGGCGCTTTTCAGCGCTGCTGATAAGGTATCCGACACCTCTGGTTGGGCTGAGGTTGCTGGTGGAATAGGTGCACCCCCTTCTGCCAAGGGAGGTTGCCTGCCTAATTCTGGAGTGGTGTTGTTCTCCGGAATTGTGTCCGGCTGGGGGCCGAATTCAAGATAATCCCCGCCGTCGGTGTCCATGGGAGTATTCTCCCCCGTGTGTTCGGCTACCGAGGTTTGACCCTCTAGCACCATCTTGATGGTCTTTCCACCCCCTCCTTGGCCTAGGTCCCTTTGGGACGATACCCCAGTGGCATCCACATGTTTGGGGGAGGGGGCCACCGGGGGTGTCCCGCTGTCCATAGCATCCAAGCCCAGTGAATCCCCTGATGAGGATTGTTCGGTGCGGGACCTGGCCGGACTGCAAAAAGACATGGTGCGATGCGTTAAACGCTGCACGATAGTGAATGTGGATACACAAACGTGTCTGGGCTTCATATACTTACGATTTCACCAGGGGCTGGACCCTGGGATCCCACTCCCGGCAGCTGTCGGCGGCAGTGGCGGATTCCTCCGGAAGGGGAGTCTTACCCTTCTTTGGCGACTCAGCCTCCAAGTGCGTGGAGGCCGTCCGTTTCTCCCCCCCCCCTGTTGGGGGGGGGGTCGGCTTTCCTCCTATTCCTCATCCTATCTGGAGGAAGAGCGGACATCGGAGCCTTCGGATGTTGTATCCGAAGTGCCTCGGCGACGAAGGTCGCCCCTGGTCTCTTTGGCCTCTTTCTCAGATTTCTTCTTCGGCGCCTTATAAGGCGCCGGGACCAGCATCTTCATCAGAAGTGGGCTAGCTGGTTCTTCTGGCAGGGGAGCCGGGCAGTAGATCTCCCCCGCCTTCTTCGTCCAACCCTGGGAGAATTGTGGAAAAACACAGTAAGCATTTCCCTTGGATTATGCAAATAAAACATATGACTTGCCAGCATACGATGACTTACCGGGCTCACGGGTCGGGACAGTTGGTACCCGCGCTCCTCGGCCGAATCCGGCCACAATTTTCCAGACTTAAAGAGCACCTTCCAGATGTCTTTGTGCGATGAGCCAAAGAACCCTAGTAGGGTCTAGTACTTGGTCGGGTCGAATTCCCATAAATTGCAGGCCCTGTGTTGACACCTGGACTATGTTGGCAAGTTTGATATTCTTGTCTTCCATTCCCTTGACGCATGCCTGAAGCACTGATAACTCATCTGGTGAAGACCAGTTCAGGCCCTTCTTGGGCCAGGACGTAAGCCACAATGGAGCTCCAGATCGGAATTCAGGAGCTGCGACCCACTTTGCGCCGCGTGGCTCAGTGATATAGAACCACTGTTGTTGCCACCCTTTGACGGAATCATTGAAGGTACCCGATGGCCATGTAACGTTGGGCATCTTGCTCACCATGGCTCCTCCGCACTCCGCGTGCTCACCGCTCACCTTGGGCTTCACATTGAAAATCTTCAGCCATAATCCGAAATGTGGGGAGATGCGGAGGAAGGCCTCGCATACGACGATGAATGTCGAGATGTTGAGGAAGGAATTGGGAGATAGATCATGAAAGTCGATCCCATAGTAATACATAATGCCGTGAACAAACGGGTGGAGGGGAAACCCTAGCCCACGGACAAAGTGAGGGAGGAATACAACCCTCTCGTGGGGTTCCGGAGTAGAGACAATCCGTCCCGCCGTCGGAAGGCGGTGGCCGATCTTCTTGGCCAGATACCCGGCCTCCCGAAGTTTCTTTATATCCTTCTCCTGGACGGTAGAGGCCATCCACTTGCCTCCTGCTCCAGATCCGGAAATTTTTGGAGGGCCTTGTGGGTGGAGAGGGCAAATGCTTGGGTGCTGGAGCTCGAGTGAGAGAGAATGGATGAGCAGAGGAAGAGAAAGGCGTGGGTGAAAAAGGGGAATCCTTATCTCCTTATAAAGGCAGCATGGATCATGCGCCTCCCCACTTGCCTCGTAAACTCGCTTATTCCCCAAGCGCCGTGTTAATGGCACGGTTGGGTTACCCACACCCATATTTATGAGAATCCCGTGATTAGGGGACACGATCTCTGCTTCGATAAGACGTGCTGATAAAACCGCCTCACAAGATGTGTAGTAGCAGGTTGAGAAAAATGGTTCGTATAATGACCGAGCCATGGTGTGATGTCACACTATAAGAAAATTGTCAGCAGATTTGACTTGTGGAATATTGTGCTCTCTATGGTGGTATGTGGAACTTGTTTTGCAGAGCCGGACACGATCCTTGTGTTCAAGATCTTCTTTGGCGTATTCGGAGAAGGAACCCGCCTTGCAATGTCGAAGACAATCTGCGCACCGGACTCATCGTCATTGAAGCCTGGTTTAGGGGCTACTGAGGGAGCCCTGGATTAGGTGGTCCTCGGACAGCCGGACTATATACATGTGCCGGACTGTTGGATTATGAAGATACAAGATTGAAGACTTCGTCCCGTGTCCGGGTGGGAGTCTCCTTTGCGTGGAAGGCAAGCTTGGCAATTCAGATATGTAGATTTCCTTCTTTGTAACCGACTCTGTGTAACCCTAGCCCCCATCCGGTGTCTATATAAACTGGAGGGTTTAGTCCGTAGGAGAAGAACAATCATAATCATAGGCTAGCTTCTAGGGTTTAGCCTCTACAATCTCGTGGTAGATCAACTCTTGTAATACTCATATCATCAAGATCAATCAAGCAAGAAGTAGGGTATTACCTCCATAGAGAGGGCCCGGACCTGGGTAAACATTGTGTCCCCCGCCTCTTGTTACCATTAGCCTTAGACGCACAGTTCGGGACCCCCTCCCCGAGATCCGCCGGTTTTGACACCGACAATGACTTCAACAGCTGTTTATTTTTGGTGTTTGCATCAAATTGCATGTTTAAAGTTTATTATGTAGTTCATAAACAAAAGTTTGTCCTTCTCAATTTAAGTTTTCAGTTGTACAACTAAGTTCCTTCTTCATGCCATGTAAATTAAACTATACAGAGCAAGTGATCTTATTTTGCCAATCTGAAATGGGTAAATTGACAGCACACTATCCATTGATACTTATGAGTTCTTGATCTGTAATCCAGTGGTGTCGTGAAGCTGCCAACTCCTTCACAATGTCATTTCATGCCATGTCTTGACATGAACAATACCATATTGTGTTAATGCTATTTTAAACTGTGTCACTTTATTCGTCAGTAAGAAATGTGATGAATTGTCAGCACTGATACTTATATGTGCAAAACCTGTCATCTGCCTGCTTGTTTATCTTTCAGAGTGAGGAGGATATAAGTGTCAAATACGCGCAGCCTCATCAGCTTGCTCAGCTTCTTGCGCTGCAGCTCTCGAGCAGGGCTAACCTTTCTTTAACTCTATTGAAGTGATGTCGGTTTTGTATATTATTTTGTCGGCGTGTTTAATTACACTAGTGGCGATCTTTGATGCCCAGTGTATGTAATTTGTTGTCTGCTTGTGCTTTATTATCATAGTGGCAAACTTTGATGCCCAGTGGATGTAATATAGGTTTTTTTCTTATTCACGATGCTGCAGTTATTTTACTGTATATATATCTTGTCTTCGCAGTAAACCGGCCAAACCGTAAAATTGCGATACATAATTGGGCCGTCATGCAAATCACTATGTATGATCCGCATCATGGGCCCCATCATCTTAGTCCGTTAACAGGCCTAAATGTAAACTGGCCCTTTAGTAGATTCGGGCCTTTAATAGGCCGAGTAAACCGTCGGCCCTATTTTCCCAAGAAAACTCAATGGGCTTTTAGGAGGCCGAAAAGTAGGTTGGGCCTGAAACGTGCCGAACAGCTCACGGGCCGGCAGCAGGCCGAAATAGACCCCGGCCCATGATTGTGCCAATCAAATCATGGGCTTATAACAGGCCAAAATTGTCTCAGTCCTTGTTTGGCCCAATCAAATTAGCGGCTGTGAGCAGGCCGGATGCAAACGGGGCCGTAGTTAGGCCCAACTATATGACGGGCTTTTAATAGGCCGAAATATATATAGGGCCGAAATGTTAAACGGGCCTTTAACAGGCCGAAACTAATATGAGATCGAATTACTAAATGGCCCTTTATCAAGTGGGCCCAAAAGCATAGCATCCAGTTGACGGGCCGAATCTGATATGGGCCATAATTTAGCCCAAAGCCTCTCAAAGGGTCAGTCCTGGTCTGGGTCGTAATTTGGCCCAAAAGGTGGGAGGCTTTTAACGGGCCAGATCTCATATGGGCTTTTATTAGGCCCGGAACGTGGTAGGCTGTTAATGGACCGGATCAAATATGGGTCGGCATTTGGCCCAAAACATGGCAGCCTGGGCCGACCTACTAGTGTTTGTAGGACCTTGAAGTATGTCTAGAGGGGGGTGATTAGACTACTTGACCAATAAAAACTTAACCTTTTCCCAATTTTAGAGTTTGGCAGATTTTAGCTATTTTAGGACAAGTCAAGCAATCATCACACAATTCAAGCAAGCATGCAAAGAGTTTATAGGCAGCGGAAATTAAAGCATGCAACTTGCAAGAAAGTAAAGGGAAGGGTTTGGAGCATTCAAACACAATTGGAGACACGGATGTTTTTGGCGTGGCTCCGATAGGTGGTGCTATCGTACATCCATGTTGATGGAGACTTCAACCCACGAAGGGTAACGGCTGCGCGAGTCCACGGAGGGCTCCACCCACGAAGGGTCCACGAAGAAGCAACCTTGTCTATCCCACCATGGCCATCGCCCACGAAGGACTTACCTCACTAGCGGTAGATCTTCAAAAAGTAGGCGATCTCCTTGCCCTTACAAACTCCTTGGTTCAACTCCACAATCTTGTCGGAGGCTCCCAAGTGACACCTAGCCAATCTAGGAGACACCACTCTCCAAGAAGTAACAAATGGTGCGTTGATGATGAACTCCTTGCTCTTGTGCTTCAAATGATAGTCTCCCCAACACTCAACTCTCTCTCATAGGATTTGGATCTGGTGGAAAGAGGGTTTGAGTGGAAAGCAACTTGGGGAAGGCTAGAGATCAAGATTCATATGGTAGGAACGGAATATCTTGGCCTCAACACATGAGTAGGTGGTTCTCTCTCAGAAATGGTAAGGTGGAAGTGTAGGTTTAGTCTGATGGCTCTCTCCACGAATGAAGAGGAGGTGGAGGGGTATATATAGCCTCCACACAAAATCTAACCGTTACACACAATTTACCAAACTCGGTGGGACCGAATAGTTAAACTCGATCGGACCGATTTAGTAAACCTAGTGACCGTTAGTGATTTTCGGTGGGACTGACATGCATCTCGGTGAGGCCGATTCGGTTAGGGTTAGGGCATAACGTAATCTCGGTGAGACCGATTACACAAACTCGGTGAGACCGATTTGGTAATAAGCTTTCCAGATAGTTGGTCAGGTAAACTCAGTGGGACCGATTTGCTCTTTTTGGTGAGACCGAAATGTTACAAAAAGTAAATAGAGAGTTTACATTGCAATCTCGGTGGGACCGATCGCTCACTTCAGTTAGACCGAAACGTTACGAAGGGAAACAGAGAGATTGCAACCCCATCTCGTGAGACCGAGATCCCTATCGGTAAGACCGATTTGCTTAGGGTTTGTGGCAGTGGCTATGACTTTTGGAATCGGTGGCGCCGGATAGAAAGAATCGGTGAGACTGATTTTGGCTTTAGGTTTAGGTCATTTGTGGATGTGGGAAAGTAGTTGAGGGTTTTGGAGCATATCACTAAGCACATGAAGCAAGAGGCTCATTAAGCAACACCTCATCCCTTCTTGATAGTATTGGCTTTTCCTATAGACTCAATGTGATCTTGGATCACTAAAATGTAAAATGAAGAGTCTTGAGCTTTTGAGCTTGAGCCAATCCTTTGTCCTTAGTATTTTGAGGGATCCACTTTCATCATCCATGCCATGCCATTCATTGAGCTTTCCTGAAATAATAGTCTTGGAATAGCATTAGCTCAATGAGCTATATGTTGTTATGAATTACCAAAACCACCTAGGGATAGTTGCACTTTCAATCTCCCCCTTTTTGGTAATTGATGACAACATATAGATCAAAGCTTCGACAAATGATAATAAAATTTAAATAACATCGTCGCTTTGAGATGTATGTGATAAGCAAGAGCTCCCCCTAAATTTGTGCATAGTTTTAGATTTGCTTTGGACTGCAAATGCACAATGAATTAGGCTCATGGGTTACTCTTCCATGTCACATACATCTTGGTGGAGCGCTCAAAATAATAAACAATGAACACATGCACTCATCACCAAGCATAGTGAGTGATCACATAAGATAGATAGGATAATATCAAGCATGCATAAGTGTAGCTTATGATCAAACACATGATCATCAATGTCTCACAAGCATAGTATCTCAACCAAAAGCAAACAAAGATTGAAAAACCACAAAATAAAGCAAGAGAGAACAAAAGCAACACTCTCTCTCTCAAAGCCTATGATCTATACATTTTTCTCCCTCTTTAGCAACAAGTTACCAAAAAGTTCATAGAAAATGCATAGTGCTAGATCGACTCTCAGGCTTGATCTTCTGGTGGTGGTGTCCTGATAACTCCAAGGACGAAGGCTTCAGTTGATGTAGAGGGTGCTGGAGTTGATGCTAAAACTGGTTGCACTGGAGCTGAAGGGGCAGTAGCTGGTGCTGAAGATGTTGCTCTAGTGTCTGTCACTGGCACTGCAACTGACCTCTGGGCTCTGGGCACTCTGGCAAACACATTGGTGGTAGTCTTGCCCTTCCTCTCTTGCATGCCATCCTGCAGCTGCTCCACAACTGACTGAATCTCAATTACCTTGACATCTAGATCATAGAATTTTTGTTCCATGATTCTTTCCAGGCTCTCCTGGTTTTGAGTTAGGGTGGCCAACCCCTTCTCAATCCTCAGAGATGATGCTATCAAGTAACCAAGCTGCTCCTGTTTGGTTTTCAAGAAATATTCAGATGCCTCCTCTTGAGTTGTCATCTTGGCAGCCTTCTCCCTCTTTGCCTTCTCCTTCTTCTACTGAGCTTGAACTGATTGTGGATCATCTTCATTCATGACAACCTCATTGTCCTCAAAGTCTGGATAAAGTGGAAAGTGTTCCTTATCCAACTGATATTTTCCTGTGCCCATCTTTGAGTTTATCAATTCTTGAATCTGAGGTGCATATCCACAGCTCCTCTTCTGATCTGCTGCATTCCTCTTGATTGTTTCAATGATCAGGCTCATGACTTTGAACTTCTGTGGCACATCAAACACATGCAACATGTTGATGGCATGCCCTCTGATCATGTTATGGTCTCCAGACTTGGGCAACAAAGTGTGCCTCAGAATCCAATTTATGGTTGGCAACCCTGACAGCAGAATGTGAACTAATCCAAACTTGTGAGTCTCTAATGCCTTGTCTGGAATTTCCTTGTACATGTGAGCCATTGAATTGTGACCCAACTTCTTTGCATAAATGTCTAGGTTATCCTCATTCTCCTTGGGGGCATTGATTAGACTTGCCCATTCTTCAATAGTGGACTAGTACCTTGTACCTTTAGACATCCAAACTATTCTTCCATCTGGGTAAAAGTGTGCTGTGGAGTAGAACTGCATGATAAGCTCATCATTCCAGTTGGTGAACTTTTGTCCAACAAAATCTGTAACTCCACAAGCAACAAAGCTGACTTGCACTCCAGGATAGTGTTGTTCATTTTCCTTGATGAATTTCCAGTCAACCCACCTCATGTCACAGACTATGGGCTTCTTGTCCAACAGAATTGTTTCATAGAAGTCCTGTTGTTCCTTTGTGTGGAACCTGTAGTCAACAGCAGTTCTTCTTCTTGAAGCATATGGATCTTCCATTCTCCACAGTCTCAGCCCTGAATCCTTCCTGATTCTCATGTCTTCAGCCACAGGATGGGCATCATTGTGGTCTGGTATCTTGGGCTTGAGCTTTCTTAGAACCTATCCTTCTTCTTTTGAATCTTCAGCAACATTGGGCACTGGGGCCTTGTTCTTCTCAGCAGCTGGAATACTCCTGGTATTCCTCTTTGGTGCATACTTGGCCTTGGGGGCAGCTTTGGGTGCTTCCTTGGGCTTAGATGTTGCAGCCCCTGATCTGATTGCATCTCCCATAAGCTTTGGTGCCTTTGGTGCTGGTGCAGAAGGCTCTTCCTCTTCCATCATGGAAGGTTTCCCTACAACTCTGGCCATGGTCTTCTTGACCCTTTCCTTCCTCTGAATCTGAAGTTCTTTTCCTGCCTAGTTGCAGCCTTAGGCAAAATGCTAGGAGTACTTCTAATCCCTTCATCTGAAGTTGAGGGACTAGTGCCCTCACTCAAGTCCATCTGCTCTTCTGACCTGTTCTGGCTGTCACTTTGATCAAACATACTGCAAAAGCTGACTGTTGACCCTGTGAAGAGTTATAGATGAGATAGAAAAGATGAGCATCACAAAATGCAGAGGTTTTTGCAAAAGAATGACTCAAAAGTTCAGTCTTTGTTTTCCATAGAAAGCATTTCGGATCCATCGATTTTCAAACTCGGTGATACCGAAGCAGTTTTGGAACCTAAACTGATGATCTCAGTTGGACCTAGTTTCAGTTCGGTGGTACCGAGACTGCTAGGGTTTCACAGAATCCTCAAATCGGTTGCACCGATCATTAATTCTCGGTTAGACCGAGAGTCACTGGTGCAATGGCATAAGCCAAATTGGTGAGACCGAGTTTTTCAACTCGGTGGGTCCGAGATGGTTTCGGCGGAAACCTAACCCTAAAAATTTGAATCACATCTAATCTATGAACTACTTTGGCTGGATAGAAGAGTTTCAATCGTGGCAAGAATCAATATGAAAACAATGTGCTAGGAATCAGATGTGGATAGCACACAGATCGAGTCCATATCCTAGTGCGGCGATGAACTCGCTACGGCGGCAACGGTGGGGGTTGAATTCCGTTGACGGCGGCGGAGACCAGCGACAGGAGGCGGCTAGTGACAAGGAGACGATCCGGAGACCATGATGGCAGAGTGAGTTGTTGCGCGGGCGAAGGGTTTCGGAGAAATTTCCAAAATTTTGCCCGTGTCTATATATAGCCCGACCCTGTTGGTGTGACCGAGTGGAACAACTCGGTGGCACCGAGATGCATAACTGTGTTCAGTTACAGCAAATCGGTGAGACCGAAAAGTTCAAATCGGTTGCACCGAGATTGAAAACTCAGATCAACTTGATGATCTCGGTAGGTCCGAAATGGAAGGATCGGTCAGACCGAGAATCACTAAGAGGTTTTGGAAGTTTAAGTCTATGACGAATCGGGGACTCCGAGTGCTCCTCACACAGAGTGGTTCGAATCTGACTTGATCAAATTTTGTGATGTAGCATGAAAAGAGTTTGAGACGAGAAAAGCATAGATAGCTAAAGAAGGTTCTTAGGCATTCTTGTCCATCCACTTGGCACAAAGAAAAGAATCCAAACAAACAAAACAACAAGTGGATGTCCTTGAATGAGTAAAATATGCACCAACATGCTCACACAATAAGATGGCAATTGAAATATGTGGCAAAGCATGCACAACCAATCCTAGCATCTATCAAACAATTGGCGATGACTAGGTCATCTATATATGAGTGTATTGACTTAGGAGTCAAATGATGACATTTGATCATAGGTCATACTCATCATTTAAGCTCAAGTGGGGTTACCACTTTTACATAATGCATTAATGTGTTCACACCATTAGAGTTGCTTTGACTCAATTCTTAGAGTTAAGCTCCCCCTAGATGTGAGATCACCCCTTAGAGGGATGAACTAACCTTGGGTTTTGTCGATGATGACTTCATGTAGGTGTTGAAGATGTAGATGCTCAATGTTGATGTAGATCATTTGGAGCAATTCTTTGGAGTGAGTTGCACTTGCCTACATGGGTTAGTCCCACAAGGAACAAACAAGAATATCCATAGACATAGAATGATGCACACACAAGATGATGTCCATGAAAACATTAGGTTACCTTGTCCCTTGCCTTACCAACATGAGGGTTGTGACTCCTTGAACTAGTGCAAGATGTGAAAGTTGATTGCACTTGTTCTTGCCAAAATGATATGAGTGAAGAATGTTGGCGGAGTCACCCTCAAGAACTCTCTAGTTCTTCTTCTTCGGGATCCACATCATCTTGATGGGAATCCTTGCAGTTGTAGTTGTACTTCATGAAGTAGAACTTGACGTAGTCTTGGGGACCCAACTGAACGAGGCTTTAGGTGCTTCTTCAAATGCATCAATCTCTTCTTGAAGCTTGTCCTTGCCTTTGTTCTTGTGGTCTTGTGGTGGAAGATCATCTTGAGCTTGTGTCTCCTTGAAGGAAGTAGGATCATACTTCTCTTGTTGAGGAACAAACTTTGTCTTGGGGTATTGATCTTCTCCCCACTCAACTCCATTGGCGTTGAACTTTCATTGAAAACCAACACCTTGATTCTTCCGGTGTCTTCCTTGCTTGTGTACAATTTCCTCAAATTGCTTACTCCCGGCAAGGCTCTTGTAAACACCTTTCTCTATAATTCCCTTCAATAAACTATTTTCTTGCTCAAGTGTAACTTGGCTAAGAGAATCATTAGTGGAATCAAGAGAACTACTAGAAGCAACAACATTGGATTTGACATTATTATTTTTACTACTAGAGGAAGTATCTTTCTTGTACTTGTTACTAGACTTGACTTGAGGCATGTAAGTAGATAAGAGTAAATGCTTGGCAATGTAATAAGAACTTTTCTTGCAGAGATCATCATTGATTGCCTTTAAGAACTCATGCTCTTGCTCAAGATTGAGCTTTTCAAAGCGTAACTTCTCATGAGCCCTTAAAAGTTCTCGATGATCTTCGAAGATAGTTTCATGAGCCAACTTAAGAGTGTTTAGTTCTTTAGTTAGAAGCTCAATTTTCTCCTTATCATTGTCATTCGTTTGATTAGCATGATTAATTGACGTTTCATCATAGTATTCATCACTAGAGTTGTCAACAAGTAAATCATCATCCACAAGCAAGTCATCTTCATTACTATTGAAATCAACATACTCAGGATGTGTTACCTTTGGACCTTTGGCCATGAAGCATCTTCCAATTCCTTCATTTGGTGAATCAAATATGTCATAGGAGTTGGTTGACACAAGTGCTAGACCGGCGACACCTTCATCTTGAGTATGCTCGGAGTTGGAGTGATAGCTTCTCTCGGAGTGATTGTCGGAGTCGGAGCCGGATACCCATTCACCAACATGAGCTTGATGTCTTTGTTTTGTGTAGCTCCTTGATGACTTGTCCTTCCTTTCCGAATCCTTGCTTCTCCGTGAGGGTCTTCGTTCATAACGATCATCTCTACTCCTCCTCTCTCTTGGTGGTGATTATTCTCTTTTGCTTCTTCTTTTTGGAGAATCTTCTCTTCTTTTGTAGGGTGTCGTACACTCATTGGAGTAGTGTCCAGGCCTCCCACAATTGTAGCAATTGCGCTCTCGACTAGAAGATCTCTTGTCATTGTAAGACCTTGACTTGGAGCTTCTTTCTTTGCTTCTACTTTTGTAGAATTTGTTGAAGTTCTTCACCATTAAGCTCAATTCTTCATTGAAGGTTTGTTTCTCACTTGATGATGTGGGGGCTTCACTTGAGGCTTTGTAAGCACCACCTGACTTGTTGTGAAGTTCCTCCTTATCCTTGAGTGACATATCATGAGCAACAATCCTTCCAATGACTTCCGTTGGCTTGAGATCTTTGTAGTTTGGCATCATTTGGATCAATGTGCACACGGTATCATACTTTCCATCCAATGCTCTTAGGATTTTCTTGATGATGAATTTGTCGGTCATCTCTTCACTCCCTAAGCCGGCAATCTCATTTGTGATAAGAGCAAGCCTAGAGTACATTTCAGTGACACCTTCACCATCCTTCATTTTGAACTTGTCAAGCTGACTTTGGAGCACATCCAACTTGGATTCCTTGATGGACTCGGTACCTTCATGCATATCAATCAAAGTATCCCAAATTTCCTTTGCATTCTCAAGACAGCTAATTTTGTTGAATTCTTTGGGGCACAATCCGTTGAAGATGATGTCACATGCTTGAGCGTTGTATTGCAGCATCTTCAATTCTTCCGCATTTGCTTCATGGTTTGGTTCTCTCCCATCAAAGAATTCACCTTGCAAGCCAATGCAAATAATTGCCCAAACGGCGGGGTTATGTCCAAGAATATGCATTTTCATCTTACGCTTCCAACTAGCAAAATTAGTACCATCAAAGTAAGGACCTCTACGGTGATAATTTCACTCGCTAGACGCCATACCCTCCTAGGTTGTGAAACCAAGGCTATGACCACCAAAAGCTATGGAAATCAAAGCAAATGGAGACCAATGCTCTGATACCACTTGTAGAACCTTGAAGTATGTCTAGAGGGGGGGCGATTAGACTACTTGACCAATAAAAACTTAACCTTTTCCTAATTTTAGAGTTCGGCAGATTTTAGCTATTTTAGGACAAGTCAAGCAATCATCACACAATTCAAGCAAGCATGCAAAGAGTGTATAGGCAGCGGAAATTAAAGCATGCAACTTGCAAGAAAGTAAAGGGAAGGGTTTGGAGGATTCAAACGCAATTGGAGACACAGATGTTTTTGGCGTGGTTCCGATAGGTGGTGCTATCGTACATCCACGTTGATGGAGACTTCAACCCACGAAGGGTAACGGCTGCGCGAGTCCACGGAGGGCTCCACCCATGAAGGGTCCACGAAGAAGCAACCTTGTGTATCCCACCATGGTCGTCGCCCACGAAGGACTTCCTCACTAGCGGTAGATCTTCACGAAGTAGGCGATCTCCTTGCCCTTACAAACTCCTTGGTTCAACTCCACAATCTTGTCGGAGGCTCCCAAGTGACACCTACCCAATCTAGGAGACACCACTCTCCAAGAAGTAACAAATGGTGCGTTGATGATGAACTCCTTGCTCTTGTGCTTCAAATGATAGTCTCCCCAACACTCAACTCTCTCTCATAGGATTTGGATCTGGTGGAAAGAGGGTTTGAGTGGAAAGCAACTTGGGGAAGGCTAGAGATCAAGATTCATATGGTAGGAATGGAATATCTTGGCCTCAACACATGAGTAGGTGGTTCTCTCTCAAAAATGGTAAGGTGGAAGTGTAGGTTTAGTCTGATGGCTCTCTCCACGAATGAAGAGGAGGTGGAGGGGTATATATAGCCTCCACACAAAATCTAACCGTTACACACAATTTACCAAACTCGGTGGGACCGAATAGTTAAACTCGGTCGGACCGATTTAGTAAACCTAGTGACCGTTAGTGATTTTCGGTGGGACTGACATGCATCACGGTGAGGCCGATTCGGTTAGGGTTAGCTTTCCAAAGAGTTGGTCAGGTAAACTTGGTGGAACCGATTTGCTCTTTTCGGTGAGACCGAAATGTTACAAAAAGGAAACATAGAGTTTACATTGCAATCTCGGTGGGACCGATCGCTCACTTCGGTTAGACTGAAACGTTACGAAGGGAAACAGAGAGATTGCAACCCCATCTCGGTGAGACCGAGATCCCTATCGGTAAGACCGATTTTCTTAGGGTTTGTGGCAGTGGCTATGACTTTTGGAATCGGTGGCGCCGGATAGAAAGAATCAGTGAGACCAATTTTGGCTTTAGGTTTAGGTCATTTGTGGATGTGGGAAAGTAGTTGAGGGTTTTGGAGCATATCACTAAGCACATGAAGCAAGAGGCTCATTAAGCAACACCTCATCCCTTCTTGATAGTATTGGCTTTTCCTATAGACTCAATGTGATCTTGGATCACTAAAATGTAAAATGATGAGTCTTGAGCTTTTGAGCTTGAGCCAGTCCTTTGTCCTTAGTATTTTGAGGGATCCACTTTCATCATCCATGCCATGCCATTCATTGAGATTTCCTGAAATAATAGTCTTGGAATAGCATTAGCTCAATGAGCTATATGTTGTTATGAATTACCAAAACCACCTAGGGATAGTTGCACTTTCAGTGTCATCAAAATATTTTGGGCCTTCAGGTGGGCCAGCCCATTATGGGTGGCGAAATATCGTGGGCCTTTAGCTGGGCCGACCCATTATGGTCCGCAAAGTCTTAGGGCCCTTTACCTGGGCCGGCCCATTATGGCCCGGAAAATCTCGTGGGCCTTTAGCTGGGCCGGCCCGTTATGGCCCGCAAAAACTTGTGGGCCTTTAGCTGGGCCGCCCCATTATGGCCCACAAAAATTCTCGTGGGCCTTTTGCTGGGCTGGCCCATTATGGACCGTAAAATCTTGTGGGCCTTTAGTTGGGCTGGCCCATTTTAACTTTATGGGCCATTTTTCGGCCGGTCCACGTGTCAACATTTCATAAGCGCATCTCGCCCATTGGATGAGTGACACCTGTGCCAACGGGGAGCTGACACGTGTTTCCTCCAACCAATGATGATTTTACACGTGGAAAATCCCCATTGGTCTGGGCTATTAACGGGTTATCGGATCCAAAACCGAACCCGATAGCTTAACGGCGTTCCGTTAAGGTGGATGCCACGTGTTGGTCACCCTTGATGAAAGCACTTCTTTGATGCGCGATTTATCGTCATGGAAGTGGACACTTCCATGATCATAATTTTGGTAATATCATGGAACACTTCTACGACAGCACAGGTATGACTATCTTGATTCTGTCATAAAATCGTCATGGATGTACATGCATGACAAAAAACGCGACCTACTGTGACAAACACGTATCATCACGGAAGTGTATTTTTTTGTAGTTCTACTTCGTGAAGATCTACCCAAGTGAGGCAAGTCCTTCGTGGGCGATGGCCATGGTGGGATAGACAAGGTTGCTTCTTCATGGACCCTTCGTGGGTGGAGCCCTCCGTGGACTCGTGCAACCATTACCCTTCGTGGGTTGAGGTCTCCATCAACGTGGATGTACGATAGCACCACCTATCGGAACCACGCCAAAAATGTCTGTGTCAACATTGCGTTTTCTCCATCCAAACTCCTCCCCTTTACCTTCATATGCAATGATTTACATTCCACCACTATACTCTTAGAATTGCATGTGTAGGTTGATTGCTTGACTAGTGCTAAGTTGCTAAAATCTGCCAAGAATTAAAATTGGGAAAAGGCTAGGTTTTTATTTGGTCAAGTAGTCTAATC
>NC_041393.1:241910087-241973518 GCF_002162155.2 Triticum dicoccoides
CGATCCTACAAAACCCACCTGGGCGCGCCTAGGCCCCCAGGCGCGCCCTTGTGGGTGCTTCCCCCCTCGAGGCACCCCCAGGTGCTTCCTTGGCCCACTGGATGTCTTCTGGCCCAAGAAAAATCCTCAAAAAGGTTTATACGTTTGGACTCCGTTTGGTATTGATTTCATGTGATGTAAAAAACATGCAGAAAACAACAATTGGCACTGGGCACTATGTCAATAGGTTAGTACCAAAAATGATGTAAAATGGTTATAAAATGGTTGTAAAACATCCAAGAATGATAATATAACAACATGTAACAATAAAAAATTATAGATACGTTGGAGACGTATCAACATCCCCAAGATTAATTCCTGCTCGTCCTCGAGTAGGTAAATGATAAAAACAGAATTTTTGATGTGGAATGCTATCACATTTCTTTTCTTTATAGCATGGACATTTGGAATTTTATATGATTAAAAGCAATAGTCTAGTTTTGACATGAAGACTTTAATACTCAAGCATACCAACAAGCAACCATGTATTTCAAGATATCAATACTAAAGCAAGTTATCCCTAGCCCATTATGCTCAATCATTGATCCATTCATGAAACACACTCGAATATTAGCTACACCCAATGCTCAAATACGATCATAGTGCCCCTTAATTGGTGCTTTATAAGAGAAGATGGAGACTCAAATTCAAAATAAAAATTGCATAAGTAAAAGAAAGGCCCTTCGCGGAGGGAAGTAGGGATTTGTAGAGGTGCCAGAGCTCAAAGCTTAAATTCAGAGATAAAAATATTTTTGAGAGGCATACTTTTCCCACCAACGAAAACGACTTAGAGATCCCAACACTTTCCGTGCTAGATACATCATAGGCGATTCCCAAACAAAAAATAAAGTTTATTCCTTTTTCCACCATTACTTTCACTTTCCATGGCTAGCTGAATCCATGGTTGCCCTCCATACCAACACTTTCCAAGGAATTTATTATTTGACAACATAAAGTAAATTCATTTTTCATTTAGGGACTGGGCATCCATAATACCTTTGCCGCACTCTCGTGCAATGACAAGTGAATAAACACTCATCGTGAGAATAACACATCTAGCATGGAAAATATTGGTCACCCTTCACCGCCTCGCGAGCGATAGAGCACACAAAAGAGAAATTTATTTTAAAATTTAGAGATGGCACATGCAAATTTGCTTAGAACGACATGGAAATACCGCATATATGTAGGTATAGTGGACTCATATGGCAAAACTGGTTTAAAGGGTTTTGGATGCACAAGTAGTGATCATACTTAGTGCAAAATGAAGGCTAGCAAAAAGATTGAGAGGCAACCAACCAAAAAGCGAAAAATCTCATACCCAAGCATTAAGCATAAGTACCACCGAATAATGCACCATAAGTAGGATATAAATTTCATTGCATAACTATTGACTTTCGTGCTTGCATAGTGAATCACAAACCTTAACATCAATATTCTTACTAAAGCACAATTACTCAACATGAATCACATATTATATCGACATATCTTAAAACCATTACTAAGAATCAAGTTTATTGTGTCCAATGATCTTGATGATAGTTTTTATTATATCCTCCTTGGGTATCTATCACTTTGGGACTATTTTTATATGTTGCTTTTGATAAGCTCAAACAAATATAAGTGAAGAACAGGAGCACAATTTTTCTTTCTCTCAAAATAATCTAAGTGAAGCAAGAGAGAATTTCTTAAAATTTTACTAACTCCCAAATAAATCTAAGTGAAGCATGAGAGCATTTCTTCAAAAATAACAAAGCACACCGTGCTCAAAAAGATATAAGTGAAGCACTAGAGCAAATCCATGGCTATAAAAATATAAGTGAAGCATATGAGCAAGCATATCATAATTTTTGGCTCTCTGTAAAAGGTGTGTTCAGCAAGGATTCAATACTTAGAACACAAATCAAAACAAGCAAAGATTCATATCATACAAGATGCTCCAAGCAAAATTCATAATATGTGACGAATAAAAATATAGCTTCGAGTAAAATATCGATGGTTGTTAGAAGAAAGCAGGGATGCCACTCGGGGACATCCCCAAGCTTAGTTGCTTACTACTTCTTCGAATATTATCTTGGGGTGCATCGGATATCCCCAAGTTTAGCCTTTTGCTAATCCTTATTCCTTCATCCATCGTAAGATCACCCAAAACTTGAAAATTTCAATCACACAAAACTCCAACAAAACCTTCGTGAGATCCGTTAGTATAAGAAAACAAACCACTACTATAAATACTGTTGAAAACCTATTTTTATTTTGTTTTTGCATTATATCTACCGTATACCAACTATTCTATGGAAAAACTCATCAAATAAAACCGTAGAATCATCAAAACAAGCACACAATGCAAAGAAAACAGAATCTGTCAAAAACAGAACAGTCTGTAGCAATATGGATATTTAGAATACTTATGTAACTCCAAAAATCTTGAAAAATTAGGAAAACCTCGGTAATTTGTATACTAATCTTATGCATAAATAATCAACTCAAAATCACTTTATTATGATTTACTAAAACTATTTTCATGAGTGCATAAGTTTCTGCTTTTCAGCAAGATCAAATCAACTTTCATCCAAATCAACCCAAAGGCCTTGCTTGGCACAAACACTAAACTAAACACAAAAAACAAAATCATAATAGTAGAATAATTCTGCTAACACACAAGAACAGAAAGCAAAAAGAAAAAATAAATTTTATTCATTGGGTTGCCTCCCAACAAGCGCTATCGTTTTACGTTCCTAGCTAGGCATAACGCGTAGGATGTAAGTGTTGTCATCTTTGGTTCTAGATCCATAAGATGCCCTCATGATTGATTTATATGGTGGCCTAATTCTTGTTCTAGGGAAGTTTTCCATTCCCTTCCTTAGTGGAAATTGAAAATTAATGTTGCCTTCTTTCATATCAATCACGACACCGATAGTACGCAAAAACGGTCTACCAAGAATAATTGGACAAGACAGATTGCAATCAATATCAAGAACAATAAAATTTATGGGCACATAATTCCTAGTTGCAAGAATAAGAACATCATTAATTCTTCCCATAGGCTTTTTAATAGTAGAATCTACTAAGTGCAAATTTAAAGAGCATTCTTCAATATTAATAAGACCAAGCACATCACATAAAGATTTCAGAATTGTAGAAACACTAGCACCCAAGTCGCATAAAGCAAAACACTGGTAATTTTTAATCTTGACTTTGATAGTAGGATCCCACTCATCATGCAATTTTCTAGGACTTGAAACTTTCATCATGGCATCAACAATATGTTCAGTAAAAGTTTTATTTTGTTCATAAGCATGGGGTGAATTTATCATGGATTGTAACAAAGAAATACAATCAACCAAAGAGCAACTATCATAATTAAAGTCTTTGTAATCCAAATGTGGGCACATCACTGGTTAAAGTCTTGACCTCTTCAAACCCACTTTTATCAATTTTATCAACAAGATTTTCACCCTCCAAATCATAGGGACGCCTTCTAACTAAAGTTGACTCTTCTCTAGTCCCTTTTTCATCAATCTTAAATTTTACTAAACAAAGAATCAATAGAAGAAACACCAATCATTTTAAGATCTTCATCATTTTTATGATAGTAATCAGTAGAAAACGCCGTTTCTAAAAATTCTCTTTTAGCTCTAAGCATAGCGCTTTTCTTACTTTCATCCATAGAGACATAAAGAGCTTTAATTGATTCTTCAACTTTAGGCACAAATTTTTTCATCTTGAGAGTTTCTACATCATGAGATACATACATACATACATATATATATATATATATATATATATATATATATATATATATATGTGTGTGTGTGTGTGTGTGTGTGTGTGTGTGTGTGTGTGTGTGTGTCTGTGTGTGTGTGTGTGTGGGTGGGTCATGCAATGATTCTACTCTTCACTTGAGGTCTTGTATATTCTGTAAAGACCCATCAACATGCTCACAGGCGACTTATATGCAAGAGCAGATAACGGGTTAAAAAAACCCGAAGACTCATAATCTCATATAGCAAAAGAAAACATGCGAGTGGTTGTGTAGTCAAAAAACGTACTGGCGACTTAAAGTCAAAAACAAGAGCGGGTGACAACCCAAATACTCAAACATGAGTAACACAACCCGGAGCCTATATGACCCGGATATGCACAATTTGCACAAAAGCAAATCTTGAGATAAAAACATCTGAAAAAACCAAAATAGAGGAATATACAAGTCTCAAATATTTGTTAGGCCGTCTTTTAATACATGACCCAAAAAAGGTTGGCTCACAGGCCTCATATTTGCTTTCAACGCCGCATAGCCATTTTTATCCTATAAGTCGGCCTCCCTTGACATAAATCCGTTGTTGTAATCTTAACAAGTTCACGGTCTTAGAAAAGATTGACTGTTAAGAGTACGACGGGCCATATAGCGGAGTAGCACTAAACAAACAGGTGGGTTTATCCTAGCTCATAGTAAGCCGACTCTCTCGTGAGATAAAACCGCCATTTTAACCTTGACGAGTTCAGGGTCTTAAAAAGGATTGACTTGTCAAGAGTTCGGCGGTTCACCTCGCGGAATAGCAAGTTGCAAACAAGCAGGTGTAACCCATAGTGTGGCATTTCATGGCGGTCAAGAGGGTATGAAAGCTAAACCCGGTGGGTTGGAAGCCCCCAAGTGACCTTATGATCAATTAACAAAGACTCAGATGCACAGGAATGAAACGAGAGAGGCCCCAAATTTCAGGGATGTCGGCTTTATTATATTGATCATAAAAAGATATATACATCGATAAAGGTATGTACAATGGTGAGAGTCGGTGCCTCAGGTGTAGTAAGGCCGAAGATGAACAATGTTCCATGGCCCATTGGTATCCTCCTCAGAATTGCATGACTTAGTGCGTTCTTGTATATCAATGAGGTAATAGGATCCGTTGTTGAGATTCTTACTGACCACAAAAGGTCCTTCCCAAGGCGGAGATAACTTATGCATATCTGTTTGATCTTGAATCAGCTAGAGCACTAAGTCGCCCTCCTGGAAAGTCCGGGACTTAACTCTGCGGCTATGATAGCAACGCAGTCTTGTTGATAAATCGCCGAACGGGCTATTACAAGGTCACGTTCCTCATCCAAAGCATCAAGTGCATTCTGATGAGCCGTCTCATTATCAGCTTCAACGTAAGCTGCCACTCTTGGCGAGTCATGACGGATATTTCTGGGAAGAACCGCCTCTGCGCCATAAACAATGAAGAAAGGCGTATAACATGTTGATCTATTGGGGGTAGTTCTGGTACTCCAAAGAACTGAAGGAAGCTCCTCAACCCAACAACTCGGCATTCGCTCCAAAGGAGCCATAAGCCGGGGCTTAATACCTCTCAAAATTTCTTGATTAGCTCGTTCGGCTTGACCATTAGATTGTGGATGAGCCACCAAAGAGACATCAAGCCGGATATGCTCTCTTTGACAGAACGCCTTCCTAGCTCCTTTGGACAGATTAGTGCCATTATCAATGATAATACTATGAGGATAACCAAAGTGGAAGATCGGCTTTTTAACAAACTGAACTGCAGTCGCTGCATCACACTTGCTAACTGGCTCTGCCTCTACCCACTTAGTAAACTTGTCAACTGCCACTAAAATGTGGGTCTTCTTATCCTTAGACCTCTTGAACGGCCCAACCATATCAAGCCCCCAAACTGCAAATGGCCAAGTTATTGGGGTCATCCACAACTCTTGAGCCGACGCATGAGCCTGTCATGCAAATTTCTGACACCCGTCGCACTTGCTAACGATGTCCTCTGCATCAGCATGAGCCGTCAACCAATAAAACCCATGACGAAAAGCTTTAGCCACTAAAGACTTAGAGTCGGCATGATGACCACAATTGCCTTCATGAATCTCTCGTAAAATTTTATGGCCCTCCTCAGGAGAAACACAACGTTGGAACATACCTGTCACACTACATCAGTCTAAATCGCCGTTGATGATAGTCATGGATTTAGACCTCCTAGTTATCTTCCGTGCCAAAGTTTCATCCTCAGCTAACTCGCCCCGGGTCATATAAGACAAGTAAGGCAAAGTCCAATCTGGAATAGCATGACGAGCCGCCACCAATTGCGCCTCTGGGTCAGGGACAACAAGGTCTTCTTCAAATGGTAACTTGACGGAAGGATTATGTAACACATCAAGGAACACATTAGGAGGCACTGGCTTACATTGAGACCCGAGTTGGCAAAACACATCAGCCGCCTCGTTCTTTCGTTGATCAAGGTGATCCACCTAATAACCTTAAAGTGACCAGCAAGAGCTTCTGAGGCATGGGGTATCGTGCCCTAGAATCTCGCAGCACCGTGCTGACGAAGTGCACCAGATGATCGACGAGGGTGGGTGTGCTGACGAGGCCCGTGCCCTCCGGAGGGTTAGGCGCCTCCTGAGACGTCAGAACCCCCAGCACCTGGCTGCCTGGTGAGGCCCCTTCAGCCCTGGGGGCATCTTCCTGTTGAGGCTAGTCTCCATCTGCCGAGGTCGTGGTCTTCACGAGGCCTTCTTGGTCTTGTGCTGCCGCGGCCGGGGCCGTGGCCGGTCGTGATGCAGCCTTGACATGGCGCTCTTCCTGAACTGCCACCAGAGCTACACTGGCGGAGTAGGGTGTGGCAGCGAGGTAGAGCACCAAGGGCTCCAGAGGGCGCGGTGCCACCATCACAGGAGGGATGGTCAGGTACTTCTTGAGGTCTTGAAATGCTTTGTCGGCCTCCTGTGTCTATTCGAACGGGCCCTTCTTCTTCATCAGCTTGAAGATAGGCAATGCGCACTCCCCTGGCTTGGAGATGAAGCGTCCTAATGCAGTTATGCGCCCAGCGAGCTTCTGCATTTCTCTGAGGGTTTGCGGCGGACTCATGTCTTCGATTGCCTTGACCTTCTCTGGGTTGGCCTCGATTCCTCTGTGGGACACGAGGAAGACCAGAAGCTTGCCAGAAGGAACACCAAACACGCACTTCTCTATGTTGAGCCGTAGGTCCACTTCACGGAGGCTCGCGAAGGTTTCTTCCAGGTCCTGGATCAAGGTCTTTGCCTCCCGAGACTTCACCACAATGTCGTCGACGTAGGCCTCGGCGTTTCTCCCGAGCTGCCAGCCCAAGGCGATGTGCATCAGTCGCTGGAAGGTTGCGCCCGTGTTGCACATCCTGAACGACATGTCGGTGTAGCAGTACACCTCGCATGGGGTTAGGAAGGCCGTCTTATCCATGTCTTCTATCGCCATCTTGATTTGATGATAGCCCGAAAATGCATCCAGGAAGCACAACAGGTCGCACTCAGCGGTGGAGTCGACAATTTGGTCGATGCGAGGGAGTGGGAACGGATCTTGAGGGCAGGCCTTGTTGAGGTTGGTGAAGTCGACGCACATGCGCTCCTTTCCTTCCTTTTTTGGCACAACAACAGGGTTTGCCAGCCATTCGGGGTAGCGAACCTCATGAATAACACCTGCCGCCTCCAGCTTGCGGGTTTCTTGGACGATGAAGGCCTGCTTCTCGGTGGACTGCTGCCTTGCTTTCTGCTTCACGGGGCGTACATTAGGGCACACATTCAGGTGATGCTCAATCACCTGCCTTGGGACCCTCGCTAGCTGTTTGGGTTCCCACGCGAACACCTCCTTGTTCGAGCGCAGGAATTTCACCGGTGCCTCCTCCTGGTCGGGGTCGAGATTGGCACCTATGGTGAAGGTGGCGCCGGAGGATCCATCCTCATCAACTGGTACCTGCTTGGTCTCCGCCTTGTCCTGGGTGAACAACTGCTTCTTCTTGGTTGGCACAGCCCCCTTGGCCTTGGAGGTGTCGGTGCCGGCGGGCTGCGCTGCTACGGCTGTCTTGAGGGCGAGCTTGAGCGCCAGCAGAGCATCTTTGGTATATCCAGCTATGGTGAGGACGTCGCTGCTCCCGGGCATCTTCATGAGGTTGTAGGCCGGATGGGTCGCTGCCATGAATTGGGCCAAGGCGGGGTAGCTGAGGATCGCGTTGTACGGGAGGCCAATGTGGGCGATGTCGAAGTTGACCAGCTCCGTACGGAAGTTGTCGTGGGTGCCGAAGGTCACCGGGAGGCGGATCTGCCCCAGGGAGCCGGAGGAACCGCCTCCGACGCCCGAGAAGGGCTTGCTGGGTTGAGTCATTCCAGCGATACATGGAGGAGGCTGAAGGCCTCCACCGAGAGCACGTTGAGGCCGGCACCACCGTCGATGACCTGGTGATGGCCACCTGGCAGATGGTGGGCGTGCAAAGCATTGGGAGCGCACCCGAGCAGGCGGTGTTGACAGCGTGATCGTCCGAGCTGAAGGTCAAGTCGGCCTTGGGTGCCTCCCAACCCGGAGGAGCTCCGTGCCGCGTGAGGCCAGCGCCAATCTGGCGGACGAACGGCTTGACGTGGCGGCCCAAGGGTGGCGCCTGCGAGCCTCCTAGGAGAGCTGTGACGATCGGGGGCACCGGCGCAGCGTTGTGGGTGAGGAAGAGGTTGCACAGCTCCTCCCAGGAGGCCATAGAAGCGTTGGCAGGTGGAGCAGACACACGCGTGGGACGCCGGTGAGGGCCATGGGAAACCAGTTGGCCATGACCTTGTCGTCGCCTCCGGCCTTGAGGACGGCCTCCTCGTACGCCAGCAAGAAAACCAGCGGATCCGTCGCACATTTGTAGCGCGGCGGCATCTCTGGCTTGAACTTGTGCGGCCATTGCACCTGTCGCAAGGCGGGGGATATGGCTCAGAGCCCCCTCGCCCCAGCGCTCGCGTCGGCCGCCGGAGCCGGTGGCGCGTTGTCCGCCATGAGGGTGAAGCGCGGTGTTGATGGAGAGCGGGTCGACAGAAGGGAGAGCTCCAGCGCACCCCTACCTGGCGCGCCAAATGTCAGATATCGGGTTCCGGCAAAACCCTTAAGGTTCGAACTCTGGGGTGCACATGAAGATCTTCTCCCTACCAATTCACGGCCCAAAACCTCGCCGCGATTCTAAGCTAGCACGATGAACAACACAAGGGACACGAGATTTATACTGGTTCGGGACACCGTTGTGGTGTAATACCCTAATCCAGTGTGTGGTGTGGTGGATTGCCTCTGGGGCTGATGATGAACAGTACACAAGAAGAACAGCCTCGCGAGGGGTGTTCTTGTGGTGGTGGTATGCGGATGAACCTCTTCTTCTATGTGGTGGCTAGCCCTATATATATATATAGAGGCCCTGGTCCTCTTCCCAAATGTTGAGCGGGAAGGGAGCCAACAATGGCCATTTTGAAAGGGGACAGCCAGTACAAGCTATCCTGACTAAAGGTGGTCTTCGACTGCCAAAGGCACTAGCGACGACGCCATCTTGGGCTCCATGGTGACCTCCATCATGCCGCTCTGCTGGTCTTGGTCTCGTTGCACCAATATGGAAACCTTTGCTTGATGCCTCGGTACTCCGTGCCTGCGCTTGCCCCCTTTGCACCAAAGAGGAAACGAGGACACTATGCAGGCTGGCGCCCGCCTGGTCTTGATCGTCATGGCTTGCGTCATGAGCACCTTACGATGTACTCCTTTCCTTGATCTCTCTGTCTCCTCGCGAGCCTACCTGGTGAGGCCGCCCCTGAGGAGGCCTTGCATTGTCCACCCCGCAAGGCTTGGCCCCTCGCGAGGGTCTTGAACTTGGGTTGACGAAGACGGGTTGTACTGGGCCACCGCTGAGCCACGCCGCAGACCGGAGGCAGGCAAGTCTGGGGACCCTCGTTCCCAGAACGCCGACAGCAATGAAACTCATACGCTCCCCACCTGTTGACTCTTGTTCAGAATATGATCCTAATGACTCTTGTTCGAAATTGCCACATATAGAGAGACAACATGGAATTTCATTTCTTTGGGCGCTATGATACATCATGAGTGGGCAACCAACATTGTATGCAATGAAGCGGAACCTCAAGAATATGCTTCCTCTTCTATTCTTTAACATGTTCCTCTTTTTTTATTCTGTATTTAGTACGTACAGTATGTTCCTTGTCAGGAAGGGGCGCAGGGACATCTGCAGTCAACAACTAATAGAGTTGGCCTGGACATGATTGATAGGCTTTCAATTACTAGCGGCAATACAACACCGTATTTTCAAGCCAGTTCCACTTTCCCGATTTATATATCGTGGTGTACCCCTGTTATGTACACTATGATCTGCCTAGTTGTTGTGTGCTCTTGTTATCAAGGTTTGGCAATAAACTCTCTATATAGTATATTATGAACCTATCATCTGCCAACTATCCTTACTTCTGGAGCCTATTTTTTGTGTACTTGTGCTATATTATATAAATGCACGCACCATATTACAGCACACATGAGCTCTCTCATCAGAATCTAGTGGTAGCACACAAGTGTTTACAGGGGCGCCCCTATATTAGAATATCATCTGCATTACAAAGATAATCTCACAATTATTTATGTTTTCATGGTTCTCAGATATTATACGTAATTACAGTGAATATCAGAATCCGTGCATCAGAAGAATATTGTGGAACACTGCAATGACATACAAAATTGGCACCAAGGCATTGAGTGCCATTCTGGATGCAATGAAACTCATACGCTCCCCACCTGTAGATTCTTGTTCAGAATATGATCCTAATGACTATTCTAACCTCGAGGAGTCAAAGGCAGATGGCCTGTCATGTTCACCCATCAAGGTGCCTGTTATAATTTGGCAAGGTTTTATTGATTGCGCGTATCTTGCATATGTTGTTTTGCATTTCTTCTACTTTGCTGCAACACCATCTGCTTAGTTTACTCATCATATTTGTCAAGATTCCATGCCCATCAATTATCAATACATATTCCATATGTCATCATACCATGTTTTTCCACTCAAATGTTGTTCTTGTGCATCCGACATCAAAAAGGAAGAGGGTGATTGCCGAACCTGAAGGAGCACCGGCAAAGTCCTTGAAAAACATGGTTGTGCCAGAGAAATCAGACAGCACCCCACTTATATTGGTTGTACAACCAGTGACACAAAACGTAGGACCGACTCCAGCAGACTGTACCCATACTTCACTGGCCACACCACTAGCCCCACCACACAGGACCTGCACTCCAGCAAATGGTATGCCGATTTCAGTTGCCATAGCACCAGTCGTACCATAGAAAAATCCCACTCCAGCAAGAAGTACAACAAGTCCACCGACCGAAGACCTATCCCATGCAGATTGGAACCCCATTCGAGTTATTCCCAGTTTAAAAGACAATGCTTTCAATGTTGTTAGGGACTACGTGCATATATTCCCATCATGGGAATATTATAGTGAAGACAAACGCCATTTTCCCATCTTCCTGTCCCACTTACATGTAAGTGCTATTATTCATGGTGATTATTTTCCTGTTTTCTGTGGATTGAACACATCAATGATTTACATTACATTGTTTTAAGTAGGTGAGGGTCAATCTGGATGGTCATGACGAGCAAAGCTTTCTTGCGCTTTTCAAGGAATCATTGCAGCAGTATCGGTGTTACTTGAGGAAATCACACTTTGATGGCAAGTCTATAAACGAATTTCCGGTGAAGTCTCTTGTGCTAAATTTAGAAGACATTGAATGGAAAAACCTTGTTATGCACTGGTCTCGTTCCGAGGATGAGGTACTGTCTATGATATCGCATGACAATTTGAACTTCTACTTTTCCGCATGTGCCTTACGGATTTTTTTTACAGGAAATTTGCTCGAAAAAGAATTCTAGTTTGAAAAGAACGACATGATATCGCAAATATGCTGCCCGCTACTTTGCTCTTGTTAGTACATGTTGTTCTATATCACTGTACTTGCATACATACCTGGTTCATTATTTGACAGCAGTATGCATGATATCTTGCTTATCAATTGTTTGCTCCAAATTATCTGATCTGTATGAATGGTTACATTAGTGTAGAATATATCCAATGGCAATGAATTTTTTTAGCTCTACATTGTTCTTGTAAGTACCTATTGTCCTTTATCAGTGTACTTATATTGAGAGGTAGTTGTTCATGTACCATCACTCTACAGCTTATTTTCCTTTGCCCTCCATTTTCTACACATCGGATCTATATTTACTCTTACCATAAGGTTGGATAACACCGATGGTACTGAAGAAGTTTAGCTCTCCATTGTTCTTGGTTGTACCTTTTGCCTGTATCGTTGTACTTACATTTATAGCTACTTGGTTATGTAGCATCACTCTTCATCTTATCTTAAATATTCTCCATTTTTTCTTATATTGTCACATCTATATTTATTCTTAACAAAATGTAGAATAAAGGCAATGCTTATGAAGAAGATTATGTGGTATACTTCTTGAATTCCCCCCCCTCCCATCAGAATGGACAAGGGCTTTATAGAGCCTGCCTTCACCAATAATGTAAGTTTGTCCTTCTCAAGCCTTCAAACTTTGTTGTGTATATTTGGTTAGGCATGACTGAGGGAGTCCCGGATTAGGGGGTCCTCGGACAGCCGGACTATATACTTGTGCCGGACTGTTGGGTTATGAAGATACAAGATTGAAGACTTTGTCCCGTGTCCAGGTGGGAGTCTCCTTTGCATGGAAGGCAAGCTTGGCAATTCGGATATGTAGATTTCCTTCTCTGTAACCGACTCTGTGTAACCCTAGCCCCCCTCCGGTGTCTATATAAACCGGAGGGTTTAGTCCGTAGGACAAGAACAATCATAATCATAGGCTAGCTTCTAGGGTTTAGCCTCTACGATCTCGTGGTAGATCAACTCTTGTAATACTCATATCATCAAGATCAATCAAGCAGGAAGTAGGGTATTACCTCCATAGAGAGGGCCCAAACCCGGGTAAACATTGTGTCCCCCGCCTCCTGTTACCATTGGCCTTAGACGCATAGTTCGGGGCCCCCTACCCGAGATCCGCCGGTTTTGACACCGACATTGGTGCTTTCATTGAGAGTTCCACTATGTCGTCACCATAAAGGCTTGATGGCTCCTTCAATCATCTACAGTGATGCAATCCAGGGTGAGGTTTTCCTCCCCGGACAGATCTTTGTAATCGGCGGCTTCGCACTGCGGGCTAACTTGCTTGGACATGTGGAGCAACTCGATAGCTATTCCTCTGGCCATCAGGTCAGGTTCGGAAGCCTGAATTACACTGCCGACATCCGTGGAGACTTGATCTTCGACGGATTCGAGCCCATAACAGGTGCACCCCACAATCATGACGGGCATGACCTAGATCGGCCATCGGACGGTGTTTAGGAGTTCGCACCTGCAACTGCCCTGGCTTTAAATCCTGAGCAGATCGTGACATCCGAGGACGGGTGGATGGACCCCGCCACGGAGGCCGCACACTCAGCGGTGATAGAGACGAACACAGATCTCACTTCCGAGGAGGTCTGTGTCTTCGGACCCTCAGACTCGTCTCCGACCAGGGGCTCCGAACCGCGTGCACCCATGCCCACCAAACCTGACTGGGCACCGATCATGGAGTTTAGCTCCACGGATATCTTTCAACACTCGCCCTTGGGCGACGTGCTAAACTCATTAAAATATCTCTCCCTGTCAGGAGACTCTTGGCCGAACTATGTCCGGCTTGAGTGGGAAGCGGACGACAAAGAAATTCATTACCCACCCACCACCCACTTGATAGCCACTATCGACGACTTAACCGACATGCTTGATTTCGACCCCAAAGACATCGACGGTATGGACGATGATGCCCGAGAAGAACAGGAGCCACCGCCCACAGGGCGCTGGACAGCCACCTCATCATATGATATATATATATATATATGGTGGGCACACCCAAAGAAAGCAATGGCGATGAGGCAACGGAGGATAATCCCATTGAAAAGCAATCTAAGCGCCGGCGTCAGCGGTGCCGCTCTAAGCCCCGCCATAGCAAAAATAGCGATACCGGCACAAGAGACAATAGCACTCCGGATGATGCCGAAGACTTAAACAATCCCGCCCAGCCAAGCTTCGAGCAAACCGGACGGAAGGTTGGGAAAGTTAGCCCTCATGAACAAGCAATGAATGGAGATTCAGAGGACGACAAATACATGCCCCTCTCCGAAGACAAGGTGAGCCTCGGCGACGAAGAATTTATTGTGCCTGAGGACCCCGTCGAGCAGGAGCACTTCAAGCACCGGCTTATAGCCATTGCAAAAAGCCTGAAGAAAAAACAGCAGCAGCTTCAAGCTGATCAAGATCTGCTAACCGATAGATGGACTGAGATCCTCGCAGCCGAGGAATACGGACTCGAGCGCCCAACCAAAACTTACCCGAAGCGCAGGTTGCTACCTCAATTCGAGGAGGAGGCACTAGAGCCTACACTACCAGTGCAAGATGCAGCTGACTGGCCACCTCATGGCCGAGACAAAGTGGCGTATCAGACCGAACACTAGCCCGCACCCCGTCACCAAAAAAATAAAAACACGAAGGCCCGGGGCTACACACAGGACCTGTGCAATGAATTGGAAAATAAAGCAGGACAGTCAAGATCGATCTACGAATCATGGGGGCGCGCCCCAACGCGCGATGATGACTGCCACGCCGGATATACTAAATAAAAATCCAGCCAGGCCGAATACAACAGACCATCCAGACTCATTTGAACTGCGTCGTGATGTAGCCCGGCATAGAGGCGCCGCACACCACCTATGCTTCACTGACAAAGTAATGGAGCATGAGTTCCTAGAAGGGTTTAAACTCGTGAACATCGAACCATATGATGGAACAACAGACCCCACAGTATGGATCGAAGACTTCCTTCTCCACATTCATATGGCCCACGGCGATTATCTACATGCCATCAAGTACCTCCCACTAAAACTCAAGGGACCGGCTCGGCATTGGCTGAATAGTCTGTCGGCAAACTCCATTGGCAGTTGGGAGAACCTGGAAGACGCATTCCTTGACAACTTCCAGGGCACTTACATGCGATCACCAGACGCTGATGACTTAAGTCACATAACCCAACAGCCCCGAGAGTCAGCCAGGCAATTCTGGACTCGGTTCCTAACTAAAAAGAACAAATTGTCGACTGTCCGGATGCCGAAGCCCTACCGGCCTTTAAGCACAACATCCGTGACGAGTGGCTTGCCCGACACCTTGGCCAAGAGAAGCCGAAATCCATGGCAGCCCTTATGACACTCATGACCCACTTCTGTGCGGGCGAGGACAGCTGGCTAGCTCGTAGCAACATCGTCTCAAGCAAGCCTGGGACTTCTGAACCAAGAGATAACAACAGCAAGCCCAGACGCAGCAAACACAAGCGTCGTAATAATGGCGACACCGCCGAAGACACGACCGTCAATGCCGGATTCAGCGGCTCTACTACCGGTCAAAGGAAGAAACAATTCAAAAGAAACAATCCGGGCACATCCAGTTTGGACCGTATACTCGACCGTCCATGCCAAGTTCATGGCACCCCAGGAACACCAGCCAATCATACCAACAGAGAATGTTGGGTCTTCAAACAATCTGGCAGGTCAGGTGACGAAAACAAGGAGAAGGGGCCGCAAAGCGATGACGATGACGAGGAGCCCCGACCACCGAACACAGGAGGGCAATAGAAATTTCCCCCGCAAATCAAAACGGTGAACATGATAAACGCCACCCATATTCCCAAGCGGGAGCGGATGTTCACTCTTAGGGATGTCGAGGAAACGGAGCTAGTCACCCCAAAATATAACCTATGGTCGTTCGGCCCGATTACCTTTGACTGTACGGATCGCCCGGCCAATACCAGTCAGGGAAATTCAGCCGCACTAGTCCTTGACCCAATAATTGATGGATTCCACCTCACACGAGTCCTTATGGACGGAGGCAGCAGTCTGAACCTGCTGTATCAGGACACATTGCGCAAGATGGGTATCGATCCTTCAATGATCAAACCCACTGAAACCACCTTTAAAGGTGTTATACCAGGTGTGGAGGCCTGTTGTACAGGCTCCATCACTCTGGAGGTAGTCTTTGGACCATCGGATAATTACCATACCAAAGAGTTAATCTTTGACATCGTCCCTTTTCGCAGTAGCTATCATGCATTGCTCGGACGAACCGCGTTTGCTCGAATCAACATGATGCCACATTATGCCTACCTTAAGCTCAAGATGCCCGGTCTGCGCAGTGTCATAACAGTTAATGGCAAGGCCAAACACCCCCTCCATGCTGAGGAGTACACCGCCGCTTTAATAGTAGAAGCAAAGAGTGGCATCTTTCAATCGAACCTTGAGTCGACGGCCAAGCTTCGGGACACCGTCAAAGGAGTCCGAACTACTTCGCGGCAGGATAGCCCGCCTCGTCAGGAGCTCAATTAAACACTCCGGCAGTAGACGGAGGCAAAGCTAGGATAAGTCATACAATGCGGCTTAATCGCTCCGTGACACACCAATGTTTTTTGCATTTTCTTTGCAGGTCCACTTTTGTGTAGGCCATGACTAGCGACATGGCGACCAGACGCGTGAGGGGACGAATATACCAAGGAGGGAACCAGCTTGAGTGCGTAAGGGAATCCATAGATATTCCCCTCGATGACCATCCTATTACAACTCGGATCCGCACACAGCCTCCCCCGCCTGGTCTCAACAGGTTCCGAAGTCATATTTATTTTTATCACATTACCTATACTCGTACGCGATGACGTATTATTCAATTGCAACACGTGGCTTTATATGACACCTATTTGTTGTTGTTTCTTATTGACACTCTTTGTCAAATGGCATCTGTACACTACGATATGCCTTAATATGCCAGGGGCCTCATTGTACCCATAATACGGCAATAAAGTCCGAACACCTTCACGGTCGTTCGGCACCCTGAACTTATAGCATTATATGCATCGGCTCAGAATCATGTCTTGGGTCAATAGTTGGGTTGCCTGGCTCCTGTGCTTGCTACCCTACGTTCCGCTATATCGGCTAGGGTAGTAAAGGGAGAACTACTGCGATTGCGTCCCGGTTCTTCCGGACGAGCGCCTCAGTAGAGAAAGCCAAAAACTTACTGTCATGATATGGCGAGAGCTTGTCAGCTATTCGAGAGGTTACAAAATCTTTAAGGATTTCTTCCGCATTATGCGATAACTAATGCAGCGTGCGATGGATCGGCTTTTCTTTCAATCAGGTGCTTATAGAGCCCCTAGTGCGGTCTTCCGAACACTAGGGGTTGCGCCTACCTTTCTTTTGTCAAACTCTTATGGCTAAGTGAGAGTGATAAAGCATTATAGTCCGATTGCCTGGTTCGTTGCGCTGAACACCTCCTTCAAGGACCCAACACTGGGGTAAAGAGTGCTCAGGTTTATCCCGAACACCCCCGTACTTCCTACGTGGGGGCAGAAGTCGACGACCGGCCAAATATTAGGATTAATATATAAAACGGCCGCACAGGAGGTAAAACTTTCAAATAACAGGCACTATATAATAGAAATGACCTTGTTTAAACATTACATAGGACAACATGAATGTATTCATGGGAATATAATGTCCTTGGCGCATTGCTCCGCCACAAGGAGGGATCCTTTCAGTACACTATCATAATATAACTCGGGCTTGCGGTACTCCTTCCCCTCTGGCGGTCCTTAGGTCATCAGCTTTTCAGCATCCATCTTCGCCCAGTGCACCTTCGCGCGGGCGAAGGCCATTCGCGCACCCTCCATACAGACCAACCGCTTGATGACTTCAAGTCGAGGCAGGCACTCACAAGCCACTTCACGAGCCTGAAGTAGCTGCTGGGAATCGGCTCGGCTGGCCATAGCCAGATAATTAAATCCTTCATGGCTAGTTTGGCCGCCTTATGCAATTCGATCAGCTGCTTCAGTTGATCGGCAAAGGGCACTGGATACTCTGGCGCCAGATACTGCGACCAGAAGAGCTTCTCCACAGTGCTCCTTTCTTCGGCTCGGTAGAATTGTGCGGCATCAGACATGTTGCATGGCAGCACCGCAAATACCCCTCGAGAAATCTGAATTCAAATTAGTAATGTGATTTTCTCCCTTCAAATATTTTCTTTGCATAGATTTCCTGCAGGGCGCCTTACCCACCGCGATCTTCCTCGCCTCCTAGATTTCCTGCAGGGCGCCTTGGGCTTCCCCCCGGGTATCGCGTGCGGCTTGATGAGCCTTGGTGAGTTCGGATTCTTTCTCCGTTAAACTCTGCTCCAAGGTCTCGCATTTCTTCATGGTCTCTTGGAGCTCTTGCTCAGCTTCAATAACCCTGGCCTCGTGCTTTTCAGAAAGAGCCTGCTCTGCGGCTGCTTTCTTGTCGGCCTCGGCCACAGCCTTCTTAAGAGCCTTCACTTCGGCCATCGCCCCTAGAGCACATCATAAAAATATTTTCATCATACTAAATTATTCATTCGCGCTGAATGCGAACAAGATTTTTGTATACCTTGGTTATCCTCCAACTGCTTCTTCACTCGGTCGAGTTCTTCTTCAGCCCGCTCCAGACTCTGCTTCAGTCTAGAGACTTCCACAGTATGAGAGGCGGTAGTCATTACAGATGCCTGCTTATAAAAAAACAAAAGAGGGAGAGGTACCTCAAAGTAAGTCTCCTGCAAACATATATTTGATCCTCTGTCCGGTTCTTTCTTTCAAACACCGAACAGTGTATCAGGGGCTACTATCTATACTATAACACTCTTCGAAACCTCATAACATACCTCAAAGACTGTTATAAGGCTGATGCAGGCTTCATTCAGCCCGCTTTCAGCGAACTGAATCTTCTCAATCACCGCACCCATAAGGGCACGGTGTTCTTCAATGATGGAGGCGCTTTTCAGCGCTGCTGATAAGGTATCCGGCACCTCTAGTTGGGCTGAGGTTGCTGGTGGAATAGGTGCACCCCCTTCTGCCAAGGGAGGTTGCCTGCCTGATTCCGGAGTGGTGTTGTTCTCCGGAATTGTGTCCGGCTGGGGGCCGAATTCAAGATAATCCACGCCATCGGTGTCCATGGGAGTATTCTCCCCCGTGTGTTCGGCTACCGAGGTTTGACCCTCTAGCACCATCTTGATGGTCTTTCCACCCCCTCCTTGGCCTAGGTCCCTTTGGGACGATACCCCAGTGTCATCCACATGTTTGGGGGAGGGGGCCACCGGGGGTGTCCCGATGTCCATAACATCCGAGCCCAGTGAATCCCCTGATGAGGATTGTTCGGTGCGGGACCTGGCCGGACTGCAAAAAGACATGGTGCGATGCGTTAAACACTGCACGATAGTGAATCTGGATACACAAACGAGTCTGGGCTTCATATACTTACGATTTCACCAGGGGTTGGACCCTAGGATCCCACTCCCGGCAGCTGTCGGCGGCAATGGCGGATTCCTCCGGAAGGGGAGTCTTACCCTTCTTGTGCGACTCAGCCTCCAAGTGTGTGGAGGCCGTCCGTTTCTCCCCCCCCCCCCCCTGTTGGGGGGGGATCGGCTTTCCTCCTATTCCTCGTCCTATCTGGAGGAAGAGCGGACATTGGAGTCTTCGGATGTTGTGTCCGAAGTGCCTCGGCGACGAAGGCCGCCCCTGGTCTCTTTGGCCTCTTTCTCAGATTTCTTCTTCGGCGCCTTATAAGGCGCCGGGACCAGCATCTTCATCAGAAGTGGGCTAGCTGGTTCTTTTGGCAGGGGAGTCGGGCAGTAGATCTGCCCCGCCTTCTTCGTCCAACCCTAGGAGAATTGTGTAAAAACACAGTAAGCATTTCCCTTGGATTATGCAAATAAAACATATGACTTGCCAGCATACGATGACTTACCGGACTCGCGGGTCGGGACAGTTGGTACCCGCGGTCCTCGGTCGAATCCGGCCACGATTTTCCTGACTTAAAGAGCACCTTCCAGATGTCTTTGTGCGATGAGCCAAAGAACCCTAGCAGGGTCTAGTGCTTGGCCGGGTCGAATTCCCATAAATTGCAGGCCCTGTGTTGAACCTGGACTATGTTGGCAAGTTTGATATTCTTGTCTTCCATTCCCTTGACACACGCCTGAAGCACTGATAACTCATCTGGTGAAGACCAGTTCAGGCCCTTCTTGGGCCAGGACGTAAGCCACAATGGAGCTCCAGATCGGAATTCGGGAGCTGCGACCCACTTTGCGCCGTGTGGCTCAGTGATATAGGACCATTGTTGTTGCCACCCTTTGACGGAATCATTGAAGGTACCCGATGGCCATGTAACATTAGGCATCTTGCTCACCATGGCTCCTCCGCACTCCGCGTGTTCACCGCTCACCTTGGGCTTAACATTGAAAATCTTCAGCCATAATCTGAAATGTGGAGAGATGCGGAGGAAGGCCTCGCATACGACGATGAATGTCGAGATGTTGAGGAAGGAATTGGGAGATAGATCATGAAAGTCGATCCCATAGTAATACATAATGCCGTGAACAAACAGGTGGAGGGGAAACCCTAGCCCACGGACAAAGTGAGGGAGGAATTCAACCCTCTCGTGTGGTTCCGGAGTAGGTACAATCCGTCCCGCCGTTGGAAGGCGGTGGCCGATCTTCTTGGCCAGATACCCGGCCTCCCGAAGTTTCTTTATATCCTTCTCCTGGACGGTAGAGGCCATCCTCTTGCCTCCTGCTCCAGATCCGAACACTTTTGGAGGGCCTTGTGGGTGGAGAGGGCAAATGCTTGGGTGCTGGAGCTCGAGCGAGAGAGATTGGATGAGCAGAGGAAGAGAAAGGCGTGGGTGAAAAAGGGGAATCCTTATCTCCTTATAAAGGCAGCATGGATCATGCGCCTCCCCACTTGCCTTGTAAACTCACTTATTCCCCAAGCGCCGTGTTAATGGCACGGTTGGGTTACCCACACCCGTATTGATGAGAATCCCGTGATTAGGGGACACGATCTCTGCTTCAATAAGACGTGCTGATAAAACCGCCTCGCAAGATGTGCAGTAGCAGGTTGAGAAAAATGGTTCGTATAATGACCGGGCCATGGTGTGATGTCACGCTATAAGAAAATTGTCAGCAGATTTGATTGTGTAATATTGTGCTCTCTACGGTGGTATGTGGAACTTGTTTTGCAGAGCCGGACACGATCCTTGTGTTCAAGATCTTCTTTGGCGTATTCGGAGAAGGAACCTGCCTTGCAATGTCGAAGACAATCTGCGCACCGGACTCATCGTCATTGAAGCCTGGTTTAGGGGCTACTGAGGGAGCCCCGGATTAGGTGGTCCTCGGACAGCCGGACTATATACATGTGCCGGACTGTTGGATTATGAAGATACAAGATTGAAGACTTCGTCCCGTGTCCGGATGGGAGTCTCCTTTGCGTGGAAGGCAAGCTTGGCAATTCAGATATGTAGATTTCCTTCTCTGTAACCGACTCTGTGTAACCCTAGCCCCCATCCGGTGTCTATATAAACTGGAGTGTTTAGTCCGTAGGACAAGAACAATCATAATCATAGGCTAGCTTCTAGGGTTTAGCCTCTACGATCTCGTGGTAGATCAACTCTTGTAATACTCATATCATCAAGATCAATCAAGCAAGAAGTAGGGTATTACCTCCATAGAGAGGGCCCGGACCTAGGTAAACATTGTGTCCCCCGCCTCCTGTTACCATTAGCCTTAGACGCACAGTTCGGGACCCCCTACCCGAGATCCGCCGGTTTTGACACCGACAATGACTGCAACAGCTGTTTATTTGCCTCAAATTGCATGTTTAAAGTTTATTATGTAGTTCATAAACAAAAGGTTGTCCTTCTCAATCTAAGTTTTCAGTTGTACAACTAAGTTCCTTCTTCATGCCATGTAAATTAAACTATACAGAGCAAGTGATCTTATTTTGCCAATCTGAAATGGGTAAATTGACAGCACACTATCCATTGATACTTATGAGTTCTTGATCTGTAATCCAGTGGTGTCGTGAAGCTACCAACTCCTTCACAATGTCATTTCATGCCATGTCTTGACATGAACAATACCATATTGTGTTAATGCTATTTTAAACTGTGTCACTTTATTCGTCAGTAAGAAATGTGATGAATTGTCAGCACTGATACTTATATGTGCAAAACCTGTCATATGTCTGCTTGTTTATCTTTCAGAGTGAGGAGGCTATAAGTGTCAAATACGTGCAGCCTCATCAGCTTGCTCAGCTTCTTGCGCTGCAGCTCCCGAGCAGGGCTAACCTTTCTTGAACTCTATTGAAGTGATGTCGGTTTTGTATATTATTTTGTCGGCGTGTTTAATTACACTGGTGGCAATCTCTGATGCCCAGTGTATGTAATTTGTTGTTTGCTTGTGCTTTATTATCATAGTGGCAAACTTTGATGCCCAGTGGATGTAATATAGGTTTTTTTCTTATTCACGATGCTGCAGTTATTTTACTGTATATATATCTTGTCTTCGCAGTAAACCGGCCAAACCGTAAAATTGCGATACATAATCGGGCCGTCATGCAAATCACTATGTATGATCCGCATCATGGGCCCCATCATCTTAGTCCGTTAACAGGCCTAAATGTAAACTGGCCCTTTAGTAGATTCGGGCCTTTAATAGGCCGAGTAAACCGTCGGCCCTATTTTCCCAAGAAAACTGAATGGGCTTTTAGGAGGCCGAAAAGTAGGTTGGGCCTGAAACGTGCCGAACAGCTCACGCGCCGGCAGTAGGCCGAAATAGACCCCGGCCCATGATTATGCCAATCAAATCATGGGCTTATAACAAGACAAAATTGTCTCAGTCCTTGTTTGGCCCAATCAGATTATCGGCTGTGAGCAGGCCGGATGCAAACAGGGCCGTAGTTAGGCCCAACTATATGACGGGCTTTTAATAGGCCGAAATATATATAGGGCCGAAATGTTAAACGGGCCTTTAACAGGCCGAAACTAATATGAGGCCGAATTACTAAATGGCCCTTTATCAAGTGGGCCCAAAAGCATAGCGTCCAGTTGACGGGCCGAATCTGATATGGGCCATAATTTAGCCCAAAGCCTCTCAAAGGGTCAGACCTGGTCTGGGCCGTAATTTGGCCCAGAAGGTGGGAGGCTTTTAACGGGCCATATCTCATATGGGCCTTAATTAGGCCTAGAACGTGGCAGGCTGTTAATGGACCGAATCAAATATGGGTCGGCATTTGGCCCAAAACATGGCAGCCTGGGCCGACCTACTAGTGTTTGTAGGACCTTGAAGTATGTCTAGAGGGGGTGATTAGACTACTTGACCAATAAAAACTTAACCTTTTCCCAATTTTAGAGTTTGGCATATTTTAGCTATTTTAGGACAAGTCAAGCAATCATCACACAATTCAAGCAAGCATGCAAAGAGTTTATAGGCAGCGGAAATTAAAGCATGCAACTTGCAAGAAAGTAAAGGGAAGGGTTTGGAGGATTCAAAGGCAATTGGAGACACGGATGTTTTTGGCGTGGTTCCGATAGGTGGTGCTATCGTACATCCATGTTGATGGAGACTTCAACCCACGAAGGGTAACGGCTGCGCGAGTCCACGGAGGGCTCCACCCATGAAGGGTCCACGAAGAAGCAACCTTGTGTATCCCACCATGGTCGTCGCCCACGAAGGACTTACCTCACTAGCGGTAGATCTTCACGAAGTAGGCGATCTCCTTGCCCTTACAAACTCCTTGGTTCAACTCCACAATCTTGTCGGAGGCTCCCAAGTGACACCTAGCCAATCTAGGAGACACCACTCTCCAAGAAGTAACAAATGGTGCGTTGATGATGAACTCCTTGCTCTTGTGCTTCAAATGATAGTCTCCCCAACACTCAACTCTCTCTCATAGGATTTGGATCTGGTGGAAAGAGGGTTTGAGTGGAAAGCAACTTTGGGAAGGCTAGAGATCAAGATTCATATGGTAGGAATGGAATATCTTGGCCTCAACACATGAGTAGGTGGTTCTCTCTCAGAAATGGTAAGGTGGAAGTGTAGGTTTAGTCTGATGGCTCTCTCCACGAATGAAGAGGAGGTGGAGGGGTATATATAGCCTCCACACAAAATCTAACCGTTACACACAATTTACCAAACTCGGTGGGACCGAATAGTTAAACTCGGTCGGACCGATTTAGTAAACCTAGTGACCGTCAGTGAGGCCGATTCGGTTAGGGTTAGGGCATAACGTAATCTCGGTGAGACCGATTACACAAACTCGGTGAGACCGATTTGGTAATAAGCTTTCCAGAGAGTTGGTCAGGTAAACTCGGTGGGACCGATTTGCTCTTTTCGGTGAGACCAAAATGTTACAAAAAGGAAACAGAGAGTTTACATTGCAATCTCGGTGGGACCGATCGCTCACTTCGGTTAGACCTAAACGTTACGAAGGGAAACAGAGAGATTGCAACCCCATCTCGGTGAGACCGAGATCCCTATCGGTAAGACCGATTTGCTTAGGGTTTGTGGCAGTGGCTATGACTTTTGGAATCGGTGGCGCCGGATAGAAAGAATCGGTGAGACTGATTTTGGCTTTAGGTTTAGGTCATTTGTGGATGTGGGAAAGTAGTTGAGGGTTTTGGAGCATATTACTAAGCACATGAAGCAAGAGGCTCATTAAGCAACACCTCATCCCTTCTTGATAGTATTGGCTTTTCTTATAGACTCAATGTGATCTTGAATCACTAAAATGTAAAATGAAGAGTCTTGAGCTTTTGAGCTTGAGCCAATCCTTTGTCCTTAGTATTTTGAGGGATCCACTTTCATCATCCATGCCATGCCATTCATTGAGCTTTCCTGAAATAATAGTCTTGGAATAGCATTAGCTCAATGAGCTATATGTTGTTATGAATTACCAAAACCACCTAGGGATAGTTGCACTTTCAATCTCCCCCTTTTTGGTAATTGATGACAACATATAGATCAAAGCTTCGACAAATGATAATAAAATGTAAATAACATCGTCACTTTGAGATGTATGTGATAAGCAAGAGCTCCCCCTAAATTTGTGCATAGTTTTAGATTTGCTTTGGACTGCAAATGCACAATGAATTAGGCTCATGGGTTACTCTTCCATGTCACATACATCTTGGTGGAGCGCTCAAAATAATAAACAATGAACACATGCACTCAACAGCAAGCATAGTGAGTGATCACATAAGATAGATAGGATAATATCAAGCATGCATAAGTGTTGCTTATGATCAAACACATGATCATCAATGTCTCACAAGCATAGTATCTCAACCAAAAGCAAACAAAGATTGAAAAACCACCAAATAAAGCAAGAGAGAACAAAAGCAACACTCTCTCTCTCTCGAAGCCTATGATCTATACATTTTGCTCCCCCTTTAGCAACAAGTTACCAAAAAGTTCATAGAAAATGCATAGTGCTAGATCGACTCTCTGGCTTGATCTTCTGGTGGTGGTGTCCTGATAACTCCAAGGATGAAGGCTTCAGTTGATGTAGAGGGTGCTGGAGTTGATGCCGAAACTGGTTGCACTGGAGCTGAAGGGGCAGTAGCTGGTGCTGAAGATGTTGCTCTAGTGTATGTCACTGGCACTGCAACTGACCTCTGGGCTCTGCGCACTCTGGTAAACACATTGGTGGTAGTCTTGCCCTTCCTCTCTTGCATGTCATCCTGCAGCTGCTCCACAACTGACTGAATCTCAATTACCTTGACATCTAGATCATAGAATTTTTGTTCCATGATTCTTTCCAGGCTCTCCTAGTTTTGAGTTAGGGTGGCCAACCCCTTCTCAATCCTTAGAGATGATGCTATCAAGTAACCAAGCTGCTCCTGTTTGGTTTTCAAGAAATATTCAGATGCCTCCTCTTGAGTTGGCATCTTGGCAGCCTTCTCCCTCTTTGCCTTCTCCTTCTTCTCCTGAGCTTGAACTGATTGTGGATCATCTTCATTCATGAAAACCTCATTGTCCTCAAATTCTGGATAAAGTGGAAAGTGTTCCTTATCCAACTGATATTTTCCTGTGCCCATCTTTGAGTTTATCAATTCTTGAATCTGAGGTGCATATCCACAGCTCCTCTTCTGATCTGCTGCAGTCCTCTTGATTGTTTCAATGATCAGGCTCATGACTTTGAACTTCTGTGGCACATCAAACACATGCAACATGTTGATGGCATGCCCTCTGATCATGTTATGGTCTCCAGACTTGGGCAACAAAGTGTGCCTCAGAATCCAATTTATGGTTGGCAACCCTGACAGCAGAAAGGGAACTGATCCAAACTTGTGAGTCTCTAATGCCTTGTCTGGAATTTCCTTGTACATGTGAGCCATTGAATTGTGACCCAACTTCTTCTTTGCATAAATGTCTAGGTCATCCTCATTCTCCTTGGGGGCATTGATTAGACTTGCCCATTCTTCAATAGTGGACTGGTACCTTGTACCTTCAGACATCCAAACTATTCTTCCATCTGGGTAAAAGTGTGCTGTGGAGTAGAACTGCATGATAAGCTCATCATTCCAGTTGGTGAACTTTTGTCCAACAAAATCTATAACTCCACAAGCAACAAAGCTGACTTGCACTCCAGGATAGTGTTGTTCATTTTCCTTGATGAATTTCCAGTCAACCCACCTCATGTCACAGACTATGGGCTTCTTGTCCAACAGAATTGTTTCATAGAAGTCTTGTTGTTCCTTTGTGTGGAACCTGTAGTCAACAGCAGTTCTTCTTCTTGAAGCATATGGATCTTCCATTCTCCACAGTCTCAGCCCTGAATCCTTCCTGATTCTCATGTCCTCGGCCACAGGATGGGCATCATTGTGGTCTGGTATCTTGGGCTTGAGCTTTCTTAGAACCTGTCCTTCTTCTTCTGAATCTTCATCAACATTGGGCACTGGGGCCTTGTTCTTCTCAGCAGCTGGAATACTCCTGGTATTCCTCTTTGGTGCAGACTTGGCCTTGGGGGCAGCTTTGGGTGCTTCCTTGGGCTTAGATGTTGCAGCCCCTGATCTGATTGCATCTCCCATAAGCTTTGATGCCTTTGGGGCTGGTGCAGAAGGCTCTTCCTCTTCCATCATGGAAGGTTTCCCTACAACTCTGGCCATGGTCTTCTTGACCCTTTCCTTCCTCTGAATCTGAAGTTCTTTTCCTCCTTTGCCTAGTTGCCGCCTTAGGCAAAATTCTAGGAGTACTTCTGCTCCCTTCATCTGAAGTTGAGGGACTAGTGCCCTCACTCAAGTCCATCTGCTCTTCTGACTTATTCTGGCTGTCACTTTGATCAGACATACTGCAAAAGCTGACTGCTGACCCTGTGAAGAGTTATAGATGAGATAGAAAAGATGAGCATCACAAAATGCAGAGGTTTTTGCAAAAGAATGACTCAAAAGTTCAGTCTTTGTTTTCCACAGAAAGCATTTCGGATCCACCGATTTTCAAACTCGGTGATACCGAAGCAGTTTTGGAACCTAAACAGATGATCTCGGTTGGACCGAGTTTCAGTTTGGTGGTACCGAGACTGCTAGGGTTTCACAGAATCCTCAAATCGGTTGCATCGATTAGTAATTCTCGGTCAGACCGAGAGTCACTGGTGCAATGGCATAAGCCAAATCGGTGAGACCGAGTTTTTATCCTCGGTGGGTCCGAGATGGTTTCGGCGGAAACCTAACCCTAAAAATTTGAATCACATCTAATCTATGAACTACTTTGGCTGGATAGAAGAGTTTCAATCGTGGCAAGAATCAATATGAAAACAATGTGCTAGGAATCAGATGTGGATAGCACAAAGATTGAGTCCATATCCTAGTGCGGCGATGAACTCGCTACAGCGGCAACGGTGGGGGTTGAATTCCGTTGACGGCGGCGGAGACCAGCGACAGGAGGCGGCTAGCAACGAGGAGATGATCCGGAGACCACGATGGCAGAGCGAGCTGTTGCACGGGGGAAGGGTTTCGGAGAAATTTCCAAAATTTTGCCCGTGTCTATATATAGCCCGACCCTGTCGGTGTGACCGAGTGCAACAACTCGGTGGCACCGAGATGCATAACTGTGTTCAGTTACAGCAAATCGATGAGACCAAAAAGTTCAAATCGGTTGCATCGAGATTGAAAACTCAGATCAACTTGATGATCTCGGTAGGTCCGAAATGGAAGGATCGGTCAGACCGAGAATCACTTAGAGGTTTTGGAAGTTTAAGTCTATGACGAATCGGGGACTCCGAGTGCTCCTCACACAGAGTGGTTCGAATCTGACTTGATCAAATTTTGTGATGTAGCATGAAAAGAGTTTGAGACGAGAAAAGCATAGATAGCTAAAGAAGGTTCTTAGGCATTCTTGTCCATCCACTTGGCACAAAGAAAAGAATCCAAACAAAAAAAACAACAAGTGGATGTCCTTGAATGAGTAAAATATGCACCAACATGCTCACACAATAAGATGGCAATTGAAATATGTGGCAAAGCATGCACAACCAATCCTAGCATCTATCAAACAATTGGCGATGACTAGGTCATCTATATATGAGTGTATTGACTTAGGAGTCAAATGAGAACATTTGATCATAGGTCATACTCATCGTTTAAGCTCAAGTGGGGTTACCACTTTTACATAATGCATTAATGTGTTCACACCATTAGAGTTGCTTTGACTCAATTATTAGAGTTAAGCTCCCCCTAGATGTGAGATCACCCCTTAGAGGGATGAACTAACCTTGGGTTTTGTCGATGATGACTTCATGTAGCTGTTGAAGATGTAGATGCTCAATGTTGATGTAGATCATTTGGAGCAATCCTTTGGAGTGAGTTGCACTTTCAACTTGCCTACATGGGTTAGTCCCACAAGGAACAAACAAGAATATCCATAGACATAGAATGATGCACACACAAGATGATGTCCATGAAAACATTAGGTTACCTTGTCCCTTGCCTTACCAACATGAGGGTTTGTGACTCCTTGAACTAGTGCAAGATGTGAAAGTTGATTGCACTTGTTCTTGCCAAAATGATATGAGTGAAGAATGTTGGCGGAGTCACCCTCAAGAACTCTCTAGTTCTTCTTCTTCGGGACCCACATCATCCTGATGGGAATCCTTGGAGTTGTAGTTGTACTTCATGAAGTAGAACTTGACGTAGTCTTGGGGACCCAACTGAACGAGGCTTTAGGTGCTTCTTCAAATGCATCAATCTCTTCTTGAAGCTTGTCCTTGCCTTTGTTCTTGTGGTCTTATGGTGGAAGACCATCTTGAGCTTGTGTCTCCTTGAAGGAAGTAGGATCATACTTCTCTTGTTGAGGAACAAACTTTCTCTTGGGGTATTGATCTTCTTCCCACTCAACTCCGTTGGCGTTGAACTTTCGTTGAAAACCAACACCTTGATTCTTCCGGTGTCTTCCTTGCTTGCGTACAATTTCCTCGAATTGCTTACTCCCGGCAAGGCTCTTGTAAACACCTTTCTCTATAATTCCCTTCAATAAACTATTTTCTTGCTCAAGTGTAACTTGGCTAAGAGAATCATTAGTGGAATCAATAGAACTACTAGAAGCAACAACATTGGATTTGACATTATTATTTTTACTACTAGAGGAAGTATCTTTCTTGTACTTGTTACTAGACTTGACTTGAGGCATGTAAGTAGATAAGAGTAAATGCTTGGCAATGTAAGAAGAACTTTTCTTGCGGAGATCATCATTGATTGCCTTTAAGAACTCATGCTCTTGCTCAAGATTGAGCTTTTCAAAGCGTAACTTCTCATGAGCCCTTAAAAGTTCTCGATGATCTTCGAAGATAGTTTCATGAGCCAACTTAAGAGTGTTTAGTTCTTTAGTTAGAAGCTCAATTTTCTCCTTATCATTGTCATTCGTTTGATTAGCATGATTAATTAACGTTTCATCATAGTATTCATCACTAGAGTTGTCAACAAGTAAATCATCATCCACAAGCAAGTCATCTTCATTACTATTGAAATCAACATACTCATGATGTGTTACCTTTGGACCTTTGGCCATGAAGCATCTTTCAATTCCTTCATTTGGTGAATCAAATATGTCGTAGGAGTTGGTTGACACAAGTGCTAGACCGGCAACACCTTCATCTTGAGTATGCTCGGAGTCGGAGTGATAGCTTCTCTCAGAGTGATTGTCGGAGTCGGAGCCGGATACCCATTCACCAACATGAGCTTGATGTCTTCGTTTTGTGTAGCTCCTTGATGACTTGTCCTTCCTTTACGAATCCTTGCTTCTCCGTGAGGGTCTTCGTTCATAACGATCATCTCTACTCCTCCTCTCTCTTGGTGGTGATTCTTCTCTTTTGCTTCTTCTTTTTGGAGAATCTTCTCTTCTTTTGTAGGGTGTCGTACACTCATTGGAGTAGTGTCCAGGCCTCCCACAATTGTAGCAATTGCACTCTCGACTAGAAGATCTCTTGTCATTGTAAGACCTTGACTTGGAGCTTCTTTCTTTGCTTCTACTTTTGTAGAATTTGTTGAAGTTCTTCACCAGTAAGCTCAATTCTTCATTGAAGGTTTGTTTCTCACTTGATGATGTGGGGGCTTCACTTGAGGCTTTGTAAGCACCACTTGACTTGTTGTGAAGTTCCTCCTTATCCTTGAGTGACATCTCATGAGCAACAATCCTTCCAATGACTTCCGTTGGCTTGAGATCTTTGTAGTTTGGCATCATTTGGATCAATGTGCACACGGTATCATACTTTCCATCCAATGCTCTTAGGATTTTCTTGATGATGAATTTGTCGGTCATCTCTTCACTCCCTAAGACGGCAATCTCATTTGTGATAAGAGCAAGCCTAGAGTACATTTCAGTGACACCTTCACCATCCTTCATTTTGAACTTGTCAAGCTGACTTTGGAGCACATCCAACTTGGATTCCTTGATGGACTCGGTACCTTCATGCATATCAATCAAAGTATCCCAAATTTCCTTTGCATTCTCAAGACGGCTAATTTTGTTGAATTCTTCGGGGCACAATCCGTTGAAGATGATGTCACATGCTTGAGCGTTGTATTGCAGCATCTTCAATTCTTCCGCATTTGCTTCACGGTTTGGTTCTCTCCCATCAAAGAATTCACCTTGCAAGCCAATACAAATAATTGCCCAAACGGCAGGGTTATGTCCAAGAATATGCATTTTCATCTTATGCTTCCAACTAGAAAAATTAGTACCATCAAAGTAAGGACCTCTACAGTGATAATTTCCCTCGCTAGACGCCATACCCTCCTAGGTTGTGAAACCAAGGCTATGACCACCAAAAGCTATGGAAATCAAAGCAAATGGAGATCAATGTTCTGATACCACTTGTAGGACCTTGAAGTATGTCTAGAGGGGGGTGATTAGACTACTTGACCAATAAAAACTTAACCTTTTCCCAATTTTAGAGTTTGGCAGATTTTAGCTATTTTAGGACAAGTCAAGCAATCATCACACAATTCAAGCAAGCATGCAAAGAGTGTATAGGCAGCGGAAATTAAAGCATGCAACTTGCAAGAAAGTAAAGGGAAGGGTTTGGAGGATTCAAATGCAATTGGAGACACAGATGTTTTTGGCGTGGTTCCGATAGGTGGTGCTATCGTACATCCACGTTGATGGAGACTTCAACCCATGAAGGGTAACGGCTGCGCGAGTCCACGGAGGGCTCCACCCACAAAGGGTCCACGAAGAAGCAACCTTGTCTATCCCACCATGGTCGTCACCCACGAAGGACTTGCCTCACTAGCGGTAGATCTTCACGAAGTAGGCGATCTCCTTGCCCTTACAAACTCCTTGGTTCAACTCCACAATCTTGTCGGGGGCTCCCAAGTGACACCTAGCCAATCTAGGAGACACCACTCTCCAAGAAGTAACAAATGGTGCGTTGATGATGAACTCCTTGCTCTTGTGCTTCAAATGATAGTCTCCCCAACACTCAACTCTCTCTCATAGGATTTGGATCTGGTGGAAAGAGGGTTTGAGCGGAAAGCAACTTGGGGAAGGCTAGAGATCAAGATTCATATGGTAGGAATGGAATATCTTGGCCTCAACACATGAGTAGGTGGTTCTCTCTCAAAAATGGTAAGTTGGAAGTGTAGGTTTAGTCTGATGGCTATCTCCATGAATGAAGAGGGGGTGGAGGGGTATATATAGCCTCCACACAAAATCTAACCGTTACACACAATTTACCAAACTCGGTGGGACCGAATAGTTAAACTCGGTCGGACCGATTTAGTAAACCTAGTGACCGTTAGTGATTTTCGGTGGGACTGACATGCATCTCGGTGAGGCCACTTCGGTTAGGGTTAGGGCATAACGTAATCCCGGTGAGACCGATTACACAAACTCGGTGAGACCGATTTGGTAATAAGCTTTCCAGGGAGTTGGTCAGGTAAACTCGGTGGGACCGATTTGCTCTTTTCGGTGAGACCGAAATGTTACAAAAAGGAAACAGAGAGTTTACATTGCAATCTCGGTGGGACCGATCGCTCACTTCGGTTAGACCGAAACATTACGAAGGGAAACAAAGGGATTGCAACCCCATCTCGGTGAGACCGAGATCCCTATTGGTAAGACCAATTTTCTTAGGGTTTGTGGCAGTGGCTATGACTTTTGGAATCGGTGGCGCCGGATAGAAAGAATCGGTGAGACCGATTTTGGCTTTAGGTTTAGGTCATTTGTGGATGTGGGAAAGTAGTTGAGGGTTTTGGAGCATATCACTAAGCTCATGAAGCAAGAGGCTCAGTAAGCAACACCTCATCCCTTCTTGATAGTATTGGCTTTTCCTATAGACTCAATGTGATCTTGGATCACTAAAATGTAAAATGATGAGTCTTGAGCTTTTGAGCTTGAGCCAATCCTTTGTCCTTAGTATTTTGAGGGATCCACTTTCATCATCCATGCCATGCCATTCATTGAGCTTTCCTGAAATAATAGTCTTGGAATAGCATTAGCTCAATGAGCTATATGTTGTTATGAATTACCAAAACCACCTAGGGATAGTTGCACTTTCAGTGTCATCAAAATATTTTGGACCTTCAGGTGGGCCGGCCCATTATGGGTGGCGAAATCTCGTGGGCCTTTAGCTGGGCCGGCCCATTATGGTCCGCAAAGTCTTAGGGCCCTTTACCTGGGCCGGCCCATTATGGCCCAGAAAATCTCATGGGCCTTTAGCTGGGCCGGCCCATTATGGCCCGCAAAAACTTGTGGGCCTTTAGCTGGGCCGCCCCATTATGGCCCGCAAAGTCTCGTGGGCCTTTTGCTGGGCTGGCCCATTATGGACCGTAAAATCTTGTGGGCCTTTAGTTGGGCTGGCCCATTTTAACTTTATGGGCCATTTTTTGGCCGGTCCTTGTGTCAACATTTCATAAGCGCATCTCGCCCATTGGATGAGTGACACCTGTGCCAACGGGGAGCTGACACGTGTTTCCTCCAGCCAATGATGATTTTACACGTGGAAAATCCCCATTGGTCTGGGCTATTAACGGGTTATCGGATCCAAAACCGGACCCGATAGCTTAACGGCGTTCCGTTACGGTGGATGCCATGTGTTGGTCACCCTTGACAAAAGCACTTCTTTGACGCGCGATTTATCGTCATGGAAGTGGACACTTCCGTGATCATAATTTTGGTAATGTCATGGAACACTTCTACGATAGCATAGGTATGACTATCTTGATTCTGTCATAAAATCGTCATGGATGTACATGCATGACAAAAAACGCGACCTACTATGACAAACACGTATCATCACGGAAGTGTATTTTTTTGTAGTGCTACTTCGTGAAGATCTACCCAAGTGAGGCAAGTCCTTCGTGGGCGATGGCCATGGTGGGATACACAAGGCTGCTTCTTCATGGACCCTTCATGGGTGGAGTCCTCTGTGGACTCGTGCAACCATTACCCTTCGTGGGTTGAAGTCTCCATCAACGAGGATGTACGATAGCACCACCTATCGGAACCACGCCAAAAATGTCTGTGTCAACATTGCGTTTTCTCCCTCCAAACTCCTCCCCTTTACCTTCATATGCAATGATTTACATTCCACTACTATACTCTTAGAATTGCATGTGTAGCTTGATTGCTTGACTAGTGCTAAGTTGCTAAAATCTGCCAAGAATTAAAATGGGGAAAAGGCTAGGTTTTTATTTGGTCAAGTAGTCTAATCACCCCCCCCCTCTAGACATACTTTTGATCCTACAACAACCCACCTGGGCGCGCCTGGGCCCCCAGGCGCGCCCTTATGGGTGCTTCCCCCCTCGAGGCACCCCCAGGTGCTTCCTTGGCCCACTGGATGTCTTCTGGCCCAAGAAAAATCCTCAAAAAGTTTTATACGTTTGGACTCCTTTTGGTATTGATTTCCTGTGATGTAAAAAACATGCAGAAAACAACAATTGGCACTGGGCACTATGTCAATAGGTTAGTACCAAAAATGATATAAAGTGGCTATAAAATGATTGTAAAACATCCAAGAATGATAATATAACATCATGTAACAATAAAAAATTATAGATACGTTGGAGACGTATCAACATCCCATAGCTTAATTCCTGCTCGTCCTCGAGTAGGTAAATGATAAAAACAGAATTTTTGATGTGGAATGCTATCACATTTCTTTTCTTTGTAGCATGGACATTTGGAATTTTATATGATTAAAAGCAATAGTCTAGTTTTGACATGAAGACTTTAATACTCAAGCATACCAACAAGCAACCATATCTTTCAAGATATCAATACTAAAGCAAGTTATCCCTAGCCCATTATGCTCAATCATTGATCCATTCATGAAACACGCTCGAATATTAGCTACATCCAATGCTCAAATACGATCATAGTGCCCCTTAATTGGTGCTTTATAAGAGAAGATGGAGACTCAAATTCAAAATAAAAATTCCATAAGTAAAAGAAAGGCCCTTCGCGGAGGGAAGTAGGGATTTGTAGAGGTGCCAGAGCTCAAAGCTTAAATTGAGAGATAAAAATATTTTTGAGAGGCATACTTTTCCCACCAACGAAAACGACTTAGAGTTCCCAACACTTTCCGTGCTAGATACATCATAGGCGATTCCCAAACAAAAAATAAAGTTTATTCCTTTTTCCACCATTACTTTCACTTTCCATGGCTAGCTGAATCCATGGTTGCCCTCCATACCAACACTTTCCAAGGAATTTATTATTTGACAACATAAAGTAAATTCATTTTTAATTTAGGGATTGGGCATCCATAATACCTTTGCCGTACTCTCGTGCAATGACAAGTGAATAAACACTCATCGTGAGAATAACACATCTAGCATGGAAAATATTGGTCACCCTTCACCGCCTCGCGAGTGATAGAGCACACAAAAGAGAAATTTATTTTAAAATTTAGAGATGGCACATGCAAATTTGCTTAGAACGACATGGAAATACCGCATATATGTAGGTATAGTGGACTCATATGGCAAAACTGGTTTAAAGGGTTTTGGATGCACAAGTAGTGATCATACTTAGTGCAAAATGAAGGCTAGCAAAAAGATTGAGAAGCAACCAACCAAAAAGCAAAAAATCTCATACCCAATCATTAAGCATAAGTACCACCGAATAATGCACCATAAGTAGGATATAAATTTTTGCATAACTATTGACTTTCGTGCTTGCATAGTGAATCACAAACCTTAACATCAATATTCTTACTAAAGCACAATTACTCAACATGAATCACATATTATATCGACATATCTTAAAACCATTACTAAGAATCAAGTTTATTTTGTCCAATGATCTTGATGATAGTTTTTATAATATCCTCCTTGGGTATCTATCACTTTGGGACTATTTTTATATGTTGCTTTTGCTAAGCTCAAACAAATATAAGTGAAGAACATGAGCACAATTTTTCTTTCTCTCAAAATAATCTAAGTGAAGCAAGAGAGAATTTCTTAAAATTTTACTAACTCCCAAATAAATCTAAGTGAAGCATGAGAGCGTTTCTTCAAAAATAACAAAGCACACCGTGCTCAAAAAGATATAAGTGAAGCACTAGAGCAAATCCATGGCTATAAAAATTTAAGTGAAGCATATGAGCAAGCATATCATAATTTTTGGCTCTCTGTAAAAGGTGTGTTCAGCAAGGATTCAATACTTAGAACACAAATCAAAACAAGCAAAGACTCATATCATACAAGATGCTCCAAGCAAAATTCATAATATGTGACGAATAAAAATATAGCTTCGAGTAAAATATCGATGGTTGTTAGAAGAAAGCAGGGATGCCACTCGGGGACATCCCCAAGCTTAGTTGCTTACTACTTCTTTGAATATTATCTTGGGGTGCATCGGATATCCCCAAGCTTAGCCTTTTGCTAATCCTTATTCCTTCATCCATCGTAAGATCACCCAAAACTTGAAAATTTCAATCACACAAAACTCCAACAAAACCTTCGTGAGATCCGTTAGTATAAGAAAACAAACCACTACTATAAATACTGTTGAAAACCTATTCTTATTTTGTTTTTGCATTATATCTACCGTATACCAACTATTCTATGGAAAAACTCATCAAAGAAAACCGTAGAATCATCAAAACAAGCACACAATGCAAAGAAAACAGAATTTGTCAAAAACAGAAAAGTCTGTAGCAATATGGATATTTAGAATACTTATGTAACTCCAAAAATCTTGAAAAATTAGGAAAACCTGGGTAATTTGTATATTAATCTTATGCAGAAATAATCAACTCAAAATCACTTTATTATGATTTACTAAAACTATTTTCATGAGTGAATAAGTTTCTGTTTTTCAGCAAGATCAAATCAACTTTCATCCAAATCAACCCAAAGGCCTTGCTTGGCACAAACACTAAACTAAACACAAAAAACAAAATCATAATAGTAGCATAATTCTGCTAACACACAAGAACAGAAAGCAAAAAGAAAAAATAAATTTTATTCATTGGGTTGCCTCCCAACAAGCGCTATCGTTTTATGTTCCTAGCTAGGCATAACGCGTAGGATGTAAGTGTTGTCATCTTTGGTTCTAGATCCATAAGATGCCCTCATGATTGATTTATATGGTGGCCTAATTCTTGTTCTAGGGAAGTTTTCCATTCCCTTCCTTAGTGGAAATTGAAATTTAATATTGCCTTCTTTCATATCAATCACGACACCGATAGTACGCAAAAACGGTCTACCAAGAATAATTGGACAAGACGGATTGCAATCAATATCAAGAACAATAAAATCTATGGGCACATAATTCCTAGTTGCAAGAATAAGAACATCATTAATTCTTCCCATAGGCTTTTTAATAGTAGAATCTACTAAGTGCAAATTTAAAGAGCATTCTTCAATATTAATAAGACCAAGCACATCACATAAAGAGTTCAGAACTGTAGAAACACTAGCACCCAAGTCGCATAAAGCAAAACACTGGTAATTTTTAATCTTGACTTTGATAGTAGGATCCCACTCATCATGCAATTTTCTAGGACTTGAAACTTTCATCATGGCATCAACAATATGTTCAGTAAAAGTTTTATTTTGTTCATAAGCATGGGGTGAATTTATCATGGATTGTAACAAAGAAATACAATCAACCAAAGAGCAACTATCATAATTAAAGTCTTTGTAATCCAAAATAGTGGGCACATCACTAGTTAAAGTCTTGACCTCTTCAAACCCACTTTTATCAATTTTATCAACAAGATTTTCACCCTCCAAAACATAGGGACGCCTTCTAACTAAAGTTGACTCTTCTCCAGTCCCTTTTTCATCAATCTTAAATTTTACTGAACAAAGAATCAATAGAAGAAACACCAATCATTTTAAGATCTTCATCACTTTTATGATAGTAATCACTAGAAAACGCTGTTTCTAAAAATTCTCTTTTAGCTCTAAGCATAGCGCTTTTCTTACTTTCATCCATAGAAACATAAAGAGCTTTAATTGATTCTTCAACTTTAGGCACAAATTTTTTCATCTTGAGAGTTTCTACATCATGAGATACATACATACATACATACATACATACATACATATATATATATATATATATATATCTGTGTGTGTGTGTATGTGTGTGTCTGTGTGTGTGTGTGGGTGGGTGGGTCATGCAATGATTCTGCTCTTCACTTGAGGTCTTGTATATTCTGTAAAGACCCATCAACATGCTCACAGGCGACTTATATCCAAGATCAGATAACGGGTTAAAAAAACCCGAAGACTCATAATCTCATATAGCAAAAGAAAACATGCGAGTGGTTGTGTAGTCAAAAAACGTACTGGCGACTTAAAGTCAAAAACCAGAGCGGGTGACAACCCAAATACTCAAACATGAGTAACACAACCCGGAGCCTATATGACCCGGATATGCACAATTTGCACAAAAGCAAATCTTGAGATAAAAACATCTGAAAAAACCAAAATAGAGGAATATACAAGTCTCAAATATTTGTTAGGCCGTCTTTTAATACATGACCCAAAAAAGGTTGGCTCATAGGCCTCATATTTGCTTTCAACGCCGCATAGCCGTTTTTATCCTATAAGTCGGCCTCCCGTGACATAAATCCGTCGTTGTAATCTTAACAAGTTCACGGTCTTAGAAAAGATTGACTGTTAAGAGTACGACGGGCCATATAGCGGAGTAGCACTAAACAAACAGGTGGGTTTATCCTAGCTCACAGTAATCCGGCTCTCTCGTGAGATAAAACCGCCATTTTAACCTTGACGAGTTCAGGGTCTTAAAAAGGATTGACTTGTCAAGAGTTCGGTAGTTCACCTCGCGGAATAGCAAGTTGCAAACAAGCAGGTGTAACCCATAGTGTGGCGTTTCATGCCGGTCAAGAGGGTATGAAAGCTAAACCCGGTGGGTTGGAAGCCCCCAAGTGACCTTATGATCAATTAACAAAGACTCAGATGCACAGAAATGAAACGAGAGAGGCCCCGAATTTCAGGGATGTCGGCTTTATTATATTGATAATAAAAAGATAGATACATCGATAAAGGTATGTACAATGGTGAGAGCCGGTGGCTCAAGTGTAGTAAGGCCGAAGATGAACAATGTTCCATAGCCTATTGGTCTCCTCCTCAGAATTGCGTGACTTAGTGCGTTCTCGTATATCAATGAGGTAATAGGATCCGTTGTTGAGATTCTTACTGACCACAAAAGGTCCTTCCCAAGGCGGAGATAACTTATGCATATCTGTTTGATCTTGAATCAGCCAGAGCACTAAGTCGCCCTCCTGGAAAGTCCGGGACTTAACTCTGCGGCTATGATAGCAATGCAGTCTTGTTGATAAATCGCCGAACGGGCTACTACAAGGTCACGTTCCTCATCCAAAGCATCAAGTGCGTTCTGATGAGCCGTCTCATTATCAGCTTCAACGTAAGCTGCCACTCTTGGCGAGTCATGACGGATATTGCTGGGAAGAACCGCCTCTGCGCCATAAACCATGAAGAAAGGCGTATAACATGTTGATCTATTGGGGTAGTTCTGGTACTCCAATGAACTGAAGGAAGCTCCTCAACCCAACAACTCGGCATTCGCTCCAAAGGAGCCATAAGCCGGGGCTTAATACCTCTCAAAATTTCTTGATTAGCTCGTTCGGCTTGACCATTAGATTGTGGATGAGCCACCAAAGAGACATCAGGCCGGATATGCTCTCTTTGACAGAACTCCTTCATAGCTCCTTTGGACAGATTAGTGCCATTATCAATGATAATACTATGAGGATAACCAAAGCGGAAGATCGGCTTTTTAACAAACTGAACTGCAGTCGCTGCATCACACTTGCTAACTGGCTCTGCCTCTACCCACTTAGTAAACTTGTCAATTGCCACTAAAATGTGGGTATTCTTATCCTTAGACCTCTTGAACGGCCCAACCATATCAAGCCCCCAAACTGCAAACGGCCAAGTTATTGGGGTCATCCATAACTCTTGAGCCGACGCATGAGCCTGTCATGCAAATTTCTGACATCCGTCGCACTTGCTAACGATGTCCTCTGCATCAGCATGAGCCGTCAACCAATAAAACCCATGACGAAAAGCTTTAGCCACTAAAGACTTAGAGTCGGCATGATGACCACAATTGCCTTCATGAATCTCTTGTAAAATTTCATGGCCCTCCTCATGAGAAACACAACGTTGGAACATACCTGTCACACTACATCAGTGCAAATCGCCGTTGATGATAGTCATGGATTTAGACCTCCTGGTTATCTTCCGTGCCAAAGTTTCATCCTCAACTAACTCGCCCCAGGTCATATAAGACAAGTAAGGCAAAGTCCAATCTGGAATAGCATGAAGAGCCGCCACCAATTGCGCCTCTGGGTCAGGGATAACAAGGTCTTCTTCAAATGGTAACTTGACGGAAGGATTATGTAACACATCAAGGAACACATTAGGAGGCACTGGCTTACATTGAGACCCGAGCCGGCAAAACACATCACCCCCCTCGTTCTTTCGTTGATCAAGGTGATCCACCTAATAACCTTAAAGTGACCAGCAAGAGCTTCTGAGGCATGGGGTATCATGCCCTAGAATCCCGCAGCAATGTGCTGACGAAGTGCACCAGATGCTCGACGAGGGTGGGTGTGCTGATGAGGCCCGTGCCCTCCGGAGGGTTAGGCGCCTCCTGAGACGTCGGAGCCCCCAGCACATGGCTGCCTGGTGAGGCCCCTTCAGCCCTGGGAGCATCTTCCTGTTGAGGCTAGTCTCCATCTGCCGAGGTCGTGGTCTTCACGAGGCCTTCTTGGTCTTGTGCTGCCGCGGCCGGGGCCGGGGCCGGTCGTGATGCAGCCTTGACCTGGCGCTCTTCCCGAACTGCCACCAGAGCTACACTGGCGGAGTAGGGTGTGGCGGCGAGGTAGAGCACCAAGGGCTCGAGAGGGCGCGGTGCCACCATCACAGGAGGGATGGTCAGGTACTTCTTGAGGTCTTGAAACGCTTTGTCGGCCTCCTGTGTCTATTCAAACGGGCCCTTCTTCTTCATCAGCTTGAAGAAAGGCAAGGCGCGCTCCCCTGGCTTGGAGATGAAGCGTCCTAACGCGGTTATGCACCCAGCGAGCTTCTGCATTTCTCTGAGGGTTTGCGGCGGACTCATGTCTTCGATTGCCTTGACCTTCTCTGGGTTGGCCTCGATTCCTCTGTGGGACACGAGGAAGACCAGAAGCTTGCCAGAAGGAACACCAAACACGCACTTCTCTAGGTTGAGCCGCAGGTCCACTTCACGGAGGCTCGCGAAGGTTTCTTCCAGGTCCTAGATCAAGGTCTTTGCCTCCCAAGACTTCACCACAATGTCGTCGACGTAGGCCTCGGCGTTTCTCCCGAGCTGCCAGCCCAAGGAGATGTGCATCAGTCGCTGGAAGGTTGCGCCCGTGTTGCACATCCTGAACGACATGTCGTTGTAGCAGTACACCCCGCATGGGGTCAGGAAGGCCGTCTTCTCCACGTCTTCTATCGCCATCTTGATTTGATGATAGCCCGAAAATGCATCCAGGAAGCACAACAGGTCGCACTCAGCAGTGGAGTCGACAATTTGGTCGATGCGAGGGAGTGGGAACGGATCTTGAGGGCAGGCCTTGTTGAGGTTGGTGAAGTCGACGCACATGCGCTCCTTTCCTTCCTTTTTTGGCACAACAACAGGGTTTGCCAGCCATTCGGGGTAGCGAACCTCATGAATAACACCTGCCGCCTCCAGCTTGCGAGTTTCTTGGACGATGAAGGCCTGCTTCTCGGTGGACTGATGCCTTGCTTTCTGCTTCACGGGGCGTACATTAGGGCACACATTCAGGTGATGCTCAATCACCTGCCTTGGGACCCTCGCTAGCTGTTTGGGTTCCCACGCAAACACCTCCTTGTTCGAGCGCAGGAATTTCACCGGTGCCTCCTCCTGGTCGGGGGTCGAGATTGGCACCTATGGTGAAGGTGGCGCTGGAGGATCCATCCTCATCAACTGGTACCTGCTTGGTCTCCGCCTTGTCCTGGGTGAACAGCTGCTTCTTCTTGGTTGGTGCATCCCCCTTGGCCTTGGAGGTGTCGGTGCCGGCGGGCTGCGCTGCTGCGGCTGTCTTGAGGGCGAGCTTGAGCGCCAGCAGAGCATCTTTGGTATCTCCAGCTATGGTGAGGACGCCGCTTGGGTATGAGATTTTTCTCTTTTTGGTTGGTTGCTTCTCAACCTTTTTGCTAGCCTTCATTTTGCACTAAGTATGATCACTACTTGTGCATCCAAAACCCTTTAAACCAGTTTTGCCATATGAGTCCACTATACCTACCTATATGCGGTATTTCCATGTCATTATAAGCAAATTTGCATGTGCCATCTCTAAATTTTAAAATAAATTTCTCTTTTGTGTGCTCTATCGCTCGTGAGGCGGTGAAGGGTGACCAATATTTTCCATGCTAGATGTGTTATTCTCACGATGAGTGTTTATTCACTTGTCATTGCATGAGAGTACGGCAAAGGTATTATGGATGCCCAGTCCCTAAATGAAAAATGAATTTACTTTATGTTGTCAAATAATAAATTCCTTGGAAAATGTTGGTATGGAGGGCAACCATGGATTCAGCTAACCATGGAAAGTGAAAGTAATGGTGGAAAAAGGAATAAACTTTATTTTTTGTTTGGGAATCGCCTATGATGTATCTAGCACGGAAAGTGTTGGGATCTCTAAGCCGTTTTCATTGGTCGGAAAAGTATGCCTCTCAAAAATATTTTTATCTCTCAATTTAAGCTTTGAGCTCTAGCACCTCTACAAATCCATACTTCCCTCCGCGAAGGGCCTTTCTTTTACTTATGCAATTTTTATTTTGAATTTGAGTCTCCATCTTCTCTTATAAAGCACCAATTAAGGGGCACTATGATCGTATTTGAGCATTGGGTGTAGCTAATATTCGAGTGTGTTTCATGAATGGATCAATGATTGAGCAGAATGGGCTAGGGGTAACTTGCTTTAGTATTGATATCTTGAAAGACATGGTTGCTTGTTGGTATGCTTGAGTATTAAAGTCTTCATGTCAAAACTAGACTATTGCTTTTAATCATATAAAATTCCAAATGTCCATGCTATATAGAAAAGAAATGTGATAGCATTCCACATCAAAAATTCTGTTTTTATCATTTACCTACTCGAAGACGAGCAGGAATTAAGCTTGGGGATGTTGATACGTCTCCAACGTATCTATAATTTTTTATTGTTACATGTTATTATATTATCATTCTTGGATGTTTTACAATCATTTTATAGCCATTTTATATCATTTTTGGTACTAACCTATTGACATAGTGCCCAGTGCCAATTGTTGTTTTCTGCATGTTTTTTACATCACAGGAAATCAATACCAAACGGAGTCCAAACGTACAAAACTTTTTGAGGATTTTTCTTGGGCCAGAAGACATCCATTGGGCCAAGGAAGCACCTGGGGGTGCCTCGAGGGGGGAAGCACCCACAAGGGCGCGCCTGGGGGCCCAGGCGCGCCCAGGTGGGTTGTTGTAGGATCGGAAGTATGTCTAGAGGGGGGTGATTAGACTACTTGACCAAATAAAAACCTAGCGTTTTCCCAATTTTAATTCTTGGCAGATTTTAGCAACTTAGCAGTAGACAAGCAATCAACCTACACATGCAATTCTAAGAGTATAGTAGTGGAATGTAAATCATTGCATATGAAGGTAAAGGGGAGCAGTTTGGAGGGAGAAAACGCAATGTTGACACAGACATTTTTGGCGTGGTTCCGATAGGTGGTGCTATCGTACATCCACGTTGATGGAGACTTCAACCCATGAAGGGTAATGGTTGCACGAGTCCACGGAGGGCTCCACCCACGAAGGGTCCATGAAGAAGCAACCTTGTCTATCCCACCATGGCCATCACCCACGAAGGACTTGCCTCACTTGGGTAGATCTTCATGAAGTAGCACTACAAAAAAATACACTTCCGTGATGATACGTGTTTGTCACAGTAGGTCGCATTTTTTGTCATGCATGTACATCCATGACGATTTTATGACAGAATCAAGATAGTCATACCTGTGCTGTCGTAGAAGTGTTCCATGACATTACCAAAATTATGATCACGGAAGTGTCCACTTCCATGACGATAAATCGCGTGTCAAAGAAGTGCTTTCGTCAAGGGTGACCAACACGTGGCATCCACTGTAACGGAACGCCGTTAAGCTATCGGGTCCGGTTTTGGATCCGATAACCCGTTAACAGCCCAGACCAATGGGGATTTCCACGTGTAAAATCATCATTGGCTGGAGGAAACACGTGTCAGCTCCCCGTTGGCACAGGTGTCACTCATCCAATGGGCAAGATGCGCTTATGAAATGTTGACACGTGGACCGGCCCAAAAATGTCCCAGCCCAACTAAAGGTCCACAAGATTTTACGGTCCATAATGGGCCAGCCCAGCAAAAGGCCCACGAGACTTTGCGGGCCATAATGGGGCGGCCCAGCTAAAGGCCCACAAGTTTTTGCGGGCCATAATGGGCCGACCCAGCTAAAGGCCCACGAGATTTTCCGGGCCATAATGGGCCGGCCCAGCTAAAGGCCCACGAGATTTCGCCACCCGTAATGGGCCGGCCCACCTGAAGGCCCAAAATATTTTGATGACACTGAAAGTGCAACTATCCCTAGGTGGTTTTGGTAATTCATAACAACATATAGCTCATTGAGCTTACGCTATTCCAAGACTATTATTTCAGGAAAGCTCAATGAATGGCATGGCATGGATGATGAAAGTGGATCCCTCAAAATACTAAGGACAAAGGATTGGCTCATGCTCAAAAGCTCAAGACTCATCATTTTACATTTTAGTGATCCAAGATCACATTGAGTCTATAGGAAAAGCCAATACTATCAAGAAGGGATGAGGTGTTGCTTAATGAGCCTCTTGCTTCATGTGCTTAGTGATATGCTCCAAAACCCTCAACTACTTTCCCACATCCACAAATGACCTAAACCTAAAGCCAAAATCGGTCTCACCGATTCTTTCTATACGGCGCCACCGATTCCAAAAGTCATACCCACTGCCACAAACCCTAAGAAAATCGGTCTTACCGATAGGGATCTCGGTCTCACCGAGATGGGGTTGCAATCTCTCTGTTTCCCTTCGTAACGTTTCGGTCTAACCGAAGTGAGCGATCGGTCCCACCGAGATTGCAATGTAAACTCTCTATTTCCTTTTTGTAACATTTCGGTCTCACCGAAAAGAGCAAATCGGTCCCACCGAGTTTACCTGACCAACTCTCTGGAAAGCTTATTACCAAATCGGTCTCACCGAGTTTGTGTAATCGTTCTCACCGAGATTACGTTATGCCCTAACCCTAACCGAATCGGCCTCATCGAGATGCATGTCAGTCCCACCGAAAATCACTAACAGTCACTAGGTTTACTAAATTGGTCCGACCGAGTTTAACTATTCAGTCCCACCGAGTTTGGTAAATTGTGTGTAACGGTTAGATTTTGTGTGGAGGCTATATATACCCCTCCACCTCCTCTTCATTCATGGAGAGAGCCCTCAGACTAAACCTACAATTCCAACTTACCATTTCTGAGAGAGAACCACCTACTCATGTGTTGAGGCCAAGATATTCCATTCCTACCATATGAATCTTGATCTCTAGCCTTCCCCAAGTTGCTTTCCACTCAAACCCTCTTTCCACCAGATCCAAATCCTATGAGAGAGAGTTGAGTGTTGGGAAACTATCATTTGAAGCACAAGAGCAAGGAGTTCATCATCAATGCACCATTTGTTACTTGTTGGAGAGTGGTGTCTCCTAGATTGGCTAGGTGTCACTTGGGAGCCTCCGACAAGATTGTGGAGTTGAACCAAGGAGTTTGTAAGGGCAAGGAGATCGCCTACTTCGTGAAGATCTACCGCTAGTGAGGCAAGCCCTTCATGGGCGACGGCCATGGTGGGATAGACAAGGTTGCTTCTTCGTGGACCCTTCGTGGGTGGAGCCCTCCGTGGACTCGCGCAGCCGTTACCCTTCGTGGGTTGAAGTCTCCATCAACGTGGATGTACGATAGCACCACCTATCGGAACCACGCCAAAAACATCTGTGTCTCCAATTGCGTTTGAATCCTCCAAACCCTTCCCTTTACTTTCTTGCAAGTTGCATGCTTTAATTTCTGCTGCCTATACACTCTTTGCATGCTTGCTTGAATTGTGTGATGATTGCTTGACTTGTCCTAAAATAGCTAAAATCTGCCAAACTCTAAAATTGGGAAAAGGTTAAGTTTTTATTGGTCAAGTAGTCTAATCACCCCCCCTCTAGACATACTTCAAGGTCCTACAAGTGGTATCAGAGCATTGATCTCCATTTGCTTTGATTTCCATAGCTTTTGGTGGTCATAGCCTTGGTTTCACAACCTAGGAGAGTATGGCGTCTAGCAAGGGAAATTATCACCATAGAGGTCCTTACTTTGATGGTAATAATTTTGCTAGTTGGAAGCATAAGATGAATATGCATATTCTTGGACATAACCCCGCCCTTTGGGCAATTATTTGTATTGGCTTGCAAGGTGAATTCTTTGATGGGAGAGAACCAAACCGTGAAGCAAATGCGGAAGAATTGAAGATGCTGCAATACAACGCTCAAGCATGTGACATCATCTTCAACAGATTGTGCACCGAAGAATTCAAGAAAATTAGCCATCTTGAGAATGCAAAGGAAATTTGGGATACTTTGATTGATATGCATGAAGGTACCGAGTCCGTCAAGGAATCCAAGTTGGATGTGCTCCAAAGTCAGCTTGACAAGTTCAAAATGAAGGATGGTGAAGGTGTCACTGAAATGTACTCTAGGCTTGCTCTTATCACAAATGAGATTGCCGGCTTAGGGAGTGAAGAGATGACCGACAAATTCATCATCAAGAAAATCCTAAGAGCATTCGATGGAAAGTATGATACCGTGTGCACATTGATCCAAATGATGCCAAACTACAAAGATCTCAAGCCAACGGAAGTCATTGGAAGGATTGTTGCTCATAAGATGTCACTCAAGGATAAGGAGGAACTTCACAACAAGTCAAGTGGTGCTTACAAATCCTCAAGTGAAGCCCCCACATCATCAAGTGAGAAACAAACCTTCAATGAAGAATTGAGCTTAATGGTGAAGAACTTCAACAAATTCTACAAAAGTAGAAGCAAAGAAAGAAGCTCCAAGTCAAGGTCTTACAATGACAAGAGATCTTCTAGTCGAGAGCTCAATTGCTACAATTGTGGGAGGCCTGGACACTACTCCAATGAGTGTACGGCACCCTACAAAAGAAGAGAAGATTCTCCAAAAATAAGAAGCAAAAGAGAAGAATCACCACCAAGAGAGAGGAGGAGTAGAGATGATCGTTATGAACGAAGACCCTCATGAAGAAGCAAGGATTCGGCAAGGAAGGACAAGTCATCAAGGAGCTACACAAAACGAAGACATCAAGCTCATGTTGGTGAACGGGTATCCGGCTCCGACTCCGACAATCACTCCGAGAGAAGCTATCACTCCGACTCCGAGCATACTCAAGATGAAGGTGTTGCCGGTCTAGCACTTGTGTCAACCAACTCCTACGACATATTTGATTAACCAAATGAAGGAATTGGAAGATGCTTCATGTCCAAAGGTCCAAAGGTAACACATCCTGAGTATGTTGATTTCAATAGTAATGAAGATGACTTGCTTGTGGATGATGATTTACTTGTTGACAACTCTAGTGATGAATACTATGATGAAACGTCAATTAATCATGCTAATCAAACGAATGACAATGATAAGGAGAAAATTGAGCTTCTAACTAAATAACTAAACACTCTTAAGTTGGCTCATGAAACTATCTTCGAAGATCATCGAGAACTTTTAAGGGCTCATGAGAAGTTACGCTTTGAAAAGCTCAATCTTGAGAAAGAGCATGAGTTCTTAAAGGCAATCAATGATGATCTCCGCAAGAAAAGTTCTTCTTACATTTCCAAGCGTTTACTCTTATCTACTTACATGCCTCAAGTCAAGTCTAGTAACAAGTACAAGAAAGATACTTCCTCTAGTAGTAAAAATAATAATGTCAAATCCAATGTTGTTGCTTCTAGTAGTTCTCTTGATTCCACTAATGATTCTCTTAGCCAAGTTACACTTGAGCAAGAAAATAGTTTATTGAAGGGAATTATAGAGAAAGGTGTTTACAAGAGCCTTGCCGGGAGTAAGCAATTCGAGGAAATTGTACGCAAGCAAGGAAGACACCGGAAGAATCAAGGTGTTGGTTTTCAACGAAAGTTCAACGCCAACGGAGTTGAGTGGGAAGAAGATCAATACCCCAAGACAAAGTTTGTTCCTCAACAAGAGAAGTATGATCCTACTTCCTTCAAGGAGACACAAGCTCAAGATGATCTTCCACCACAAGACCACAAAGAAGAAACGCAAGGACAAGCTTCAAGAAGAGATTGATGCATTTGAAGAAGCACATAAAGCCTCGTTTAGTTGGGTCCCCAAGACTACGTCAAGTTCTACTTCATGAAGTACAACTACAACTCCAAGGATTCCCATCAAGATGATGTGGATCCCGAAGAAGAAGAACTAGAGAGTTCTTGAGGGTGACTCCGCCAACATTCTTCACTCATATCATTTTGGCAAGAACAAGTGCAATCAACTTTCACATCTTGCACTAGTTCAAGGAGTCACAAACCCTCATGTTCGTAAGGCAAGGGACAAGGTAACCTAATGTTTTCATGGACATCATCTTGTGTGTGCATCATTCTATGTCTATGGATATTCTTGTTTGTTCCTTGTGGGACTAACCCATGTAGGCAAGTTGAAAGTGCAACTCACTCCAAAGGATTGCTCCAAATGATCTACATCAACATTGAGCATCTACATATTCAACACCTACATGAAGTCATCATCGACAAAACCCAAGGTTAGTTCATCCCTCTAAGGGGTGATCTCACATCTAGGGGGAGCTTAACTCTAAGAATTGAGTCAAAGCAACTCTAATGGTGTGAACACATTAATGCATTATGTAAAAGTGGTAACCCCACTTGAGCTTAAATGATGAGTATGACCTATGATCAAATGTTCTCATTTGACTCCTAAGTCAATACACTCATATATAGATGACCTAGTCATCACCAATTGTTTGATAGATGCTAGGATTGGTTGTGCATGCTTTGCCACATATTTCAATTGCCATCTTATTGTGTGAGCATGTTGGTGCATATTTTACTCATTCAAGGACATCCACTTGTTGTTTTGTTTGTTTGGATTCTTTTCTTTGTGCCAAGTGGATGGACAAGAATGCCTAAGAACCTTCTTTAGCTATCTATGCTTTTCTCGTCTCAAACTCTTTTCATGCTACATCACAAAATTTGATCAAGTCAGATTCGAACCACTCTGTGTGAGGAGCACTCGGAGTCCCTGATTCGTCATAGACTTAAACTTCCAAAACCTCTTAGTGATTCTCGGTCTGACCGATCCTTCCATTTCGGACCTACCGAGATCATCAAGTTGATCTGAGTTTTCAATCTCGGTGCAACCGATTTGAACTTTTCGGTCTCACCGATTTGCTGTAACTAAACACAGTTATGCATCTCAGTGCCACCAAGTTGTTCCACTCGGTCACACCGACAGGGTCAGGCTATATATAGACACGGGCAAAATTTTAGAAATTTCTCCGAAACCCTTCGCCCGCGCAACAGCTCGCTCTGCCATCGTGGTCTCTTGATCGTCTCCTCGTCGCTAGCCGCCTCCTGTCGCTGGTCTCCGCCACCGTCAACGGAATTCAACCCCCACCGTTGCCGCCGTAGCGAGTTCATTGCCGCACTAGGATATGGACTCAATCTTTGTGCTATCCACATCTGATTCCTAGCACATTATTTTCATATTGATTCTTGCCACGATTGAAACTCTTCTATCCAGCCAAAGTAGTTCATAGATTAGATGTGATTCGAATTTTTAGGGTTAGGTTTCCGCCGAAACCATCTCGGACCCACCGAGTTGAAAAACTCGGTCTCACCGATTTGGCTTATGCCATTGCACCAGTGACTCTTGGTCTGACCGAGAATTACTAATCGGTGCAACCAATTTGAGGATTCTGTGAAACCCTAGCAGTCTCGGTACCACCGAACTGAAACTCGGTCCAACCGAGATCATCAGTTAAGGTTCCAAAACTGCTTCGGTATCACCGAGTTTGAAAATCGGTGGATCCGAAATGCTTTCTGTGGAAAACAAAGACTGAACTTTTGAGTCATTCTTTTGCAAAAACCTCTGCATTTTGTGATGCTCATCTTTTCTATCTCATCTATAACTCTTCACAGGGTCAGCAGTCAGCTTTTGCAGTATGTCTGATCAAAGTGACAGCCAGAACAGGTCAGAAGAGCAGATGGACTTGAGTGAGGGCACTAGTCCCTCAACTTCAGATGAAGGGAGCAGAAGTACTCCTAGCATTTTGCCTAAGGCTGCAACTAGGCAAAGGAGGAAAAGAACTTCAGATTCAGAGGAAGGAAAGGGTCAAGAAGACCATGGCTAGAGTTGTAGGGAAACCTTCCATGATGGAAGAGGAAGAGCCTTCTGCACCAGCACCAAAGGCACCAAAGCTTATGGGAGATGCAATCAGATTAGGGGCTGCAACATCTAAGCCCAAGGAAGCACCCAAAGCTGCCCCCAAGGCCAAGTCTGCACCAAAGAGGAATACCAGGACTATTCCAGCTGCTGAGAAGAACAAGGCCCCAGTGCCCAATGTTGCTGAAGATTCAGAAGAAGAAGGACAGGTTCTAAGAAAGCTCAAGCCCAAGATACCAGACCACAATGATGCCCATCCTGTGGCTGAGGACATGAGAATCAGGAAGGATTCAGGGCTGAGACTGTGGAGAATGGAAGATCCATATGCTTCAAGAAGAAGAACTGCTGTTGACTACAGGTTCCACACAAAGGAACAACAGGACTTCTATGAAACAATTCTGTTGGACAAGAAGCCCATAGTCTGTGACATGAGGTGGGTTGACTAGGAATTCATCAAGGAAAACGAACAACACTATCCTGGAGTGCAAGTCAGCTTTGTTGCTTGTGGAGTTACAGATTTTGTTGGACAGAAGTTCACCAAATGGAATGATGAGCTTATCATGCAGTTCTACTCCACAGCACACTTTTACCCAGATGGAAGAATAGTTTGGATGTTTGAAGGTACAAGGTAACGGTCCACTATTGAAGAATGGGCAAGTCTGATCAATGCCCCCATGGAGAATGAGGATGACCTAGACATTTATGCAAAGAAGAAGTTGGGTCACAATTCAATGGCTCACATGTACAAGGAAATTCCAGACAAGGCATTAGAGACTCACAAGTTTGGATCAGTTCACTTTCTGCTGCCAGGGTTGCCAACCATAAATTGGATTCTGAGGCACACTTTGTTGCCCAAGTCTGGAGACCATAACATGATCAGAGGGCATGCCATCAACATGTTGCATGTGTTTGATGTGCCACAGAAGTTCAAAGTCATGAGCCTGATCATTGAAACAATCAAGAGGACTGCAGCAGATCAGAAGAGGAGCTGTGGATATGCACCTCAGATTCAAGAATTGATAAACTCAAAGATGGGCACAGGAAAATATCAGTTGCGTAAGGAACACTTTCCACTTTATCCAGAATTTGAGGACAATGAGGTTGTCATGAATGAAGATGATCCACAATCAGTTCAAGCTCAGGAGAAGAAGGAGAAGGCAAAGAGGGAAAAGGCTGCCAAGATGCCAACTCAAGAGGAGGCATCTGAATATTTCTTGAAAACCAAACAGGAGCAGCTTGGTTACTTGATAGCATCATCTCTGAGGATTGAGAAGGGGTTGGCCACCCTAACTCAAAACCAGGAGAGCCTGGAAAGAATCATGGAACAAAAATTCTATGATCTAGATGTCAAGGTAATTGAGATTCAGTCAGTTGTGGAGCAGCTGCAGGATGACATGCAGGAGAGGAAGGGCAAGACTACCACCAATGTGTTTGCCAGAGTGCCCAGAGCCCAGAGGTCAGTTGCAGTGCCAGTGACAGACACTAGAGCAACATCTTCAGCACCAGCTACTGCCCCTTCAGCTCCAGTGCAACCAGTTTCAGCATCAACTCCAGCACCCTCTACATCAACTGAAGCCTTCGTCCTTGGAGTTATCAGGACACCACCACCAGAAGATCAAGCCTGAGAGTCGATCTAGCACTATGCATTTTCTATGAACTTTTTGGTAACTTGTTGCTAAAGGGGGAGAAAAATGTATAGATCATAGGCTTCGAGAGAGAGAGTGTTGCTTTTGTTCTCTCTTGCTTTATTTGGTGGTTTTTCAATCTTTGTTTGCTTTTGGTTGAGATACTATGCTTGTGAGACATTGATGATCATGTGTTTGATCATAAGCTACACTTATGCATGCTTGATATTATCCTAGCTATCTTATGTGATCACTCACTATGCTTGGTGATGAGTGCATGTGTTCATTGTTTATTATTTTGAGCGCTCCACCAAGATGTATGTGACATGGAAGAGTAACCCATGAGCCTAATTCATTGTGCATATGCAGTCCAAAGAAAATCTAAAACTATGCACAAATTTAGGGGGAGCTCTTGCTTATCACATACATCTCAAAGCGACGATGTTATTTAAATTTTATTATCATTTGTCGAAGCTTTGATCTATATGTTGTCATCAATTACCAAAAAGGGGGAGATTGAAAGTGCAACTATCCCTAGGTGGTTTTGGTAATTCATAACAACATATAGCTCATTGAGCTAATGCTATTCCAAGACTATTATTTCAGGAAAGCTCAATGAATGGCATGGCATGGATGATGAAAGTGGATCCCTCAAAATAGTAAGGACAAAGGATTGGCACAAGCTCAAAAGCTCAAGACTCTTCATTTTACATTTTAGTGATCCAAGATCACATTGAGTCTATAGGAAAAGCCAATACTATCAAGAAGGGATGAGGTGTTGCTTAAAGAGCCTCTTGCTTCATGTGCTTAGTGATATGCTCCAAAACCCTCAACTACTTTCCCACATCCACAAATGACCTAAACCTAAAGCCAAAATCGGTCTCACCGATTCTTTCTATCCGGCGCCACCGATTCCAAAAGTCATAGCCACTGCCAAGCAAATCGGTCTTACCGATAGGGATCTCAGTCTCACCGAGATGGGGTTGCAATCTCTCTGTTTCCCTTCGTAACATTTTGGTCTAACCGAAGTGAGCGATCGGTCCCACCGAGATTTCAATGTAAACTCTCTATTTCCTTTTTGTAACATTTCGGTCTCACCGAAAAGAGCAAATCGGTCCCACCGAGTTTACCTGACCAACTCTCTGGAAAGCTTATTACCAAATCGGTCTCAGCGAGTTTGTGTAATCGGTCTCACCGAGATTACGTTATGCCCTAACCCTAACCGAATCGGCCTCACCGAGATGCATGTCAGTCCCACCGAAAATCACTAACGGTCACTAGGTTTACTAAATCGGTCCGAACGAGTTTAACTATTCGGTCCCACCGAGTTTGGTAAATTGTGTGTAACGGTTAGATTTTGTGTGGAGGCTATATATACCCCTCCACCTCCTCTTCATTCGTGGAGAGAGCCATCAGACTAAACCTACACTTCCACCTTACCATTTCTAAGAGAGAACCACCTACTCATGTGTTGAGGCCAAGATATTCCATTCCTACCATATGAATCTTGATCTCTAGCCTTCCCCAAGTTGCTTTCCACTCAAACCCTCTTTCCACCAGATCCAAATCCTATGAGAGAGAGTTGAGTGTTGGGGAGACTATCATTTGAAGCACAAGAGCAAGGAGTTCATCATCGACGCACCATTTGTTACTTCTTGGAGAGTGGTGTCTCCTAGATTGGCTAGGTGTCACTTGGGAGCCTCCGACAAGATTGTGGAGTTGAACCAAGGAGTTTGTAAGGGCAAGGAGATCGCCTACTTCGTGAAGATCTACCGCTAGTGAGGTAAGTCCTTTGTGGGCGACGGCCATGGTGGGATAGACAAGGTTGCTTCATCGTGGACCCTTCGTGGGTGGAGCCCTCCGTGGACTCGCGCAGCCGTTACCCTTCATGGGTTGAAGTCTCCATCAACGTGGATGTACGATAGCACCACCTATCGGAACCACGCCAAAAACATCTGTGTCTCCAATTGCATTTGAATCCTCCAAACCCTTCCCTTTACTTTCTTGCAAGTTGCATGCTTTAATTTCCGCTGCCTATAAACTCTTTGCATGCTTGCTTGAATTGTGTGATGATTGCTTGACTTGTCCTAAAATAGCTAAAATCTGCCAAACTCTAAAATTGGGAAAAGGTTAAGTTTTTATTGGTCAAGTAGTCTAATCACCCCCCTCTAGACATACTTCAAGGTCCTACAGACACTAGTAGGTCGGCCCAGGCTGCCATGTTTTGGGCCAAATGCCGACCCATATTTGATCCGGTCCATTAACAACCTGCCACGTTCCGGGCCTAATAAAGGCCCATATGAGATCTGGCCCGTTAAAAGCCTCCCACCTTCTGGGCCAAATTACGGCCCAGACCAGGTCCGACCCTTTGAGAGGCTTTGAGCTAAATTATGGCCCATATCAGATTCGGCCCGTCAACTGGACGCTATGCTTTTGGGCCCACTTGATAAAGGGCCATTTAGTAATTCGGCCTCATATTAGTTTCGGCCTGTTAAAGGCCCGTTTAACATTTCGGCCCTATATATATTTCGGCCTATTAAAAGCCCGTCATATAGTTGGGCCTAACTACGGCCCCGTTTGCATCCGACCTGCTCATAGCCGATAATCTGATTGGGCCAAACAAGGACTGAGACAATTTTGGCCTCTTAAAAGCCCATGATTTGATTGGCACAATCATGGGCCGGGGTCTATTTCGGCCTGCTGCCGGCCATGAGCTGTTCGGCACGTTTCAGGCCCAACCTACTTTTCGGCCTCCTAAAAGCCCATTGAGTTTTCTTGGGAAAATAGGGCCGACGGTTTACTCGGCCTATTAAAGGCCCGAATCTACTAAAGGGCCAGTTTACATTTAGGCCTGTTAACGGACTAAGATGATGGGGCCCATGATGCGGATCATAAATAGTGATTTGCATGACGGCCCAATTATGTATCGCAATTTTACGGTTTGGCCGGTTTACTGCGAAGACAATATATATATATAGAGTAAAATAACTGTAGCATCGTGAATAAGAAAAAAACCTATATTACATCCACTGGGCATCAAAGTTTGCCACTATGATAATAAAGCACAAGCAGACAACAAATTACATACACTGGGCATCAAAGATTGCCACCAGTGTAATTAAACACGCCGACAAAATAATATACAAAACCGACATCACTTCAATAGAGTTCAAGAAAGGTTAGCCCTGCTCGGGAGCTGCAGCGCCAGCAGCTGAGCAAGCTGATGAGGCTGCACGTATTTGACACTTATATCCTCCTCACTCTAAAAGATAAACAAGCAGACAGATGACAGGTTTTGCACATATAAGTATCAGTGCTGACAATTCATCACATTTCTTACTGACGAATAAAGTGACACAGTTTAAAATAGCATTAACACAATATGGTATTGTTCATGTTAAGACATGGCATGAAATGACATTGTGAAGGAGTTGGCAGCTTCACGACACCACTGGATTACAGATCAAGAACTCATAAGTATCAATGGATAGTGTGCTGTCAATTTACCCATTTCAGATTGGCAAAATAATATCACTTGCTCTGTATAGTTTAATTTACATGGCATGAAGAAGGAACTTAGTTGTACAACTGAAAACTTAAATTGAGAAGGACAAACTTTTGTTTATGAACTACATAATAAACTTTAAACATGCAATTTGAGGCAAACACCAAAAATAAACAGCTGTTGCAGTCATTGTCGGTGTCAAAACCGGCGGATCTCGGGTAGGGGGTCCCGAACTGTGCGTCTAATGCTAATGGTAACAGGAGGCGTGGGACACAATGTTTACCCAGGTCCGGGCCCTCACTATGGAGGTAATACCCTACTTCTTGCTTGATTGATCTTGATGATATGAGTATTACAAGAGTTGATCTACCACGAGATCGTAGAGGCTAAACCCTAGAAGCTAGCCTATGATTATGATTGTTCTTGTCCTACGGGCTAAACCCTCCAGTTTATATAGACACCGGATGGGGGCTAGGGTTACACAGAGTCGGTTACAGAGAAGGAAATCTACATATCTGAATTGCCAAGCTTGCCTTCCACGCAAAGGAGACTCCCACCCGGACACGGGACGAAGTCTTCAATCTTGTATCTTCATAATCCAACAGTCCGGCACATGTATATAGTCCGGCTGTCCGAGGACCACCTAATCCCGGGCTCCCTCAGTAGCCCCTAAACCAGGCTTCAATGACGATGAGTCCGGTGCACAGATTGTCTTTGACATTGCAAGGCGGGTTCCTTCTCCGAATACGCCAAAGAAGATCTTGAACACAAGGATCGTGTCCGGCTCTGCAAAACAAGTTCCACATACCACCGTAGAGAGCACAATATTCCACAAGTCAAATCTGCTGACAATTTTCTTATAGCGTGACATCACACCATGTCCCGGTCATTATACGAACCATTTTTCTCAACCTGCCACTACACATCTTGCGAGGCGGTTTTATTAGCACGTCTTATCGAAGCAGAGATCGTGTCCCCTAATCACGAGATTCTCATCAATACGGGTGTGGGTAACCCAACCGTGCCATTAACACGGCGCTTGGGGAATAAGCGAGTTTACAAGGCAAGTGGGGAGGCGCATGATCCATGCTGCCTTTATAAGGAGATAAGGATTCCCCCTTTTCACCCACGCCTTTCTCTTCCTCTGCTCATCCATTCTCTCTCGCTCGAGCTCCAGCACCCAAGCATTTGCCCTCTCCACCCACAAGGCCCTCCAAAAATGTCCAGATCTGGAGCAGGAGGCAAGTGGATGGCCTCTACCGTCCAGGAGAAGGATATAAAGAAACTTCGGGAGGCCGCGTATCTGGCCAAGAAGATCGGCCACCGCCTTCCGACAGTGGGACGGATTGTCCCTACTCCGGAACCCCACGAGAGGGTTGTATTCCTTCCTCACTTTGTCCATGGGCTAGGGTTTCCCCTCCACCCGTTTGTTCACGGCATTATGTATTACTATGGGATTGACTTTCATGATCTATCTCCCAATTCCTTCCACAACATCTCGACATTCATCGTCGTATGCTAGGCCTTCCTCCGCATCTCTCCACATTTCGGATTATGGCTGAAGATTTTCAATGTGAAGCCCAAGGTGAGCGGTGAGCACGCGGAGTGCGGAGGAGCCATGGTGAGCAAGATGCCCAATGTTACATGGCCATCGGGTACCTTCAATGATTCCGTCAAAGGGTGGCAACAACAGTGGTTCTATATCACTGAGCCACGCAGCGCAAAGTGGGTCGCAGCTCCCGAATTCCGATCTGGAGCTCCATTGTGGCTTACGTCGTGGCCCAAGAAGGGCCTGAACTGGTCTTCACCAGATGAGTTATCAGTGCTTCAGGCGTGCGTCAAGGGAATGGAAGACAAGAATATCAAACTTGCCAACATAGTCCAGGTGTCAACACAGGGCCTGCAATTTATGGGAATTCGACCCGGCCAAGCACTAGACCCTGCTAGGGTTCTTTGGCTCATCGCACAAAGACATCTAGAAGGTGCTCTTTAAGTCTGGAAAATCGTGGCCGGATTTGGCCGAGGACTGCGGGTACCAACTGTCCCGACCCGCGAGTCCGGTAAGTCATCGTATGCTGGCAAGTCATATGTTTTATTTGCATAATCCAAGGGAAATGCTTACTGTGTTTTCCCATAATTCTCCCAGGGTTGGACGGAGAAGGCGGGGCAGATCTACTGCCCGGATCCCCTACCAGAAGAACCAGCTAGCCCACTTCTGATGAAGATGCTGGTCCTGGCGCCTTATAAGGCGCCGAAGAAGAAATCTGAGAAAGAGGCCAAAGAGACCAGGGGCGGCCTTCATCGCCGAGGCACTTCGGACACAACATCCGAAGACTCCGATGTCCGCTCTTCCTCCATATAGGATGAGGAATAGGAGGAAAGCCGATCCCCCCAACAGGGGGGGGGGGGAGAAACGAACGGCCTCCACGCACTTGGAGGCTAAGTCGCCCAAGAAGGGTAAGACTCCCCTTCCGGAGGAATCCGCCACTGCCGCCGACAGCTGCCGGGAGTGGGATCCCAGGGTCCAGCCCCTAGTGAAATCATAAGTATATGAAGCCCAGACACGTTTGTGTATCCAGATTCACTATCGTGCAGTGTTTAACGCATCGCACCATGTCTTTTTGCAGTCCGGCCAGGTCCCGCACCGAACAATCCTCCTCAGGGGATTCACTGGGCTCGGATGCTATGGACAGCGGGACACCCCCGGTGGCCCCCTCCCCCAAACATGTGGATGACACTGGGGTATCGTCCCAAAGGGACCTAGGCCAATGAGGGGGTGGAAAGACCATCGAGATGGTGCTAAAGGGTCAAACCTCGGTAGCCGAACACACGGGGGAGAATACTCCCATGGACACCGACGGCGGGGATTATCTTGAATTCGGCCCCCAGCCGGACACAATTCCGGAGAACAACACCACTCCGGAATCAGGCAGGCAACCTCCCTTGGCAGAAGGGGGTGCACCTATTCCACCTGCAACCTCAGCCCAACCAGAGGTGCCGGATACCTTATCAGCAACGCTGAAAAGCGCCTCCATCATTGAAGAACACCGTGCCCTTATGGGTGCGGTGATTGAGAAGATTCAGTTTGCTGAAAGCGGGCTGAATGAAGCCTGCATCAGCCTTACAACAGTCTTTGAGGTATGTTATGAGGTTTCGAAGAGTGTTATAGTATAGATAGTAGCCCCTGATACACTGTTCGGTGTTTGAAAGAAAGAACCGGACAGAGGATCAAATATATGTTCGCAGGAGACTTACTTTGAGGTACCTCTCCCTCTTTTGTATTTTTATAAGCAGGCGTCTGTAATGACTGCCGCCTCTCATACTGTGGAAGTCTCTGGACTGAAGCAGAGTCTTGAGCAGGCTGAAGAAGAACTCGACCGAGTGAAGAAGAAGTTGGAGGATAACCAAGGTATACAAAAATCTTGTTCGCATTCAGCGCGAATGAATAATTTAGTATGATGAAAATACTTTTATGATGTGCTCTAGGGGCGACGGCCGAAGTGAAGGCTCTTAAGAAGGCTGTGGCCGAGGCCGACAAGAAGGAAGCCGCAGAGCAGGCTCTTTCCGAAAAGCACGAGGCCAGGGTTATTGAAGCTGAGCAAGAGCTCCAAGAGACCGTGAAGAAGTGCGAGACCTTGGAGCAGAGTTTAACGGAGAAAGAATCCGAACTCACCAAGGCTCATCAAGCCGCACGCGATGCCCAGGGGGAAGCCCAAGGTGCCCTGCAGGAAATCTAGGAGGCGAGGAAGATCGCGGTGGGTAAGGCTTTTTCTATTCAAAGAAAATATTTGAAGGAGAAAATCACGTTACTAATTTGAATTCAGATTTCTCGAGGGGTATTTGCGGAGCTGCCATGCAACATGTCTGATGCCGCACAATTATACCGAGCCGAAGAAAGGAGCACTGCGGAGAAGCTCTTCTGGTCGCAGTATCTGGCGCCAGAGTATCCAGTGCCCTTTGCCGATCAATTGAAGCAGCTGATCGAATTGCATAAGGCGGTCAAACTAGCCATGAAGGGTTTAATTATCCGGCTATGGCCAGCCGAGCCGATTCCCAGCAGCTACTTCAGGCTCGTGAAGCCGCTTGTGAGTGCCTGCCTCGACTTGAAGTCATCAAGCGGTTGCTCTGTATGGAGGGTGCGCGAATGGCCTTCGCCCGCGTGAAGGTGCACTGGGCGAAGATGGATGCTAAAAAGCTGATGACCGAAGGACCGCCGGAGGGGAAGGAGCACCGCAAGCCCGAGTTATATTATGATAGTGTACTGAAAGGATCCCGCCTTGTGGCGGAGCAATGCGCCAAGGACATTATATTCCCATGAATACATTCATGTTGTCCTGTGTAATGTTTAAACAAGGTCATTTCTATTATATAGTGCCTGTTATTTGAAAGTTTTACCTCCTGTGCGGCCGTTTTATATACTAATCCTAAGATTTGGCCGGTCGTCGGCTTCTGCCCCCACGTAGAAAGTACGGGGGTGTTCGGGATAAACCTGAGCACTCTTTACCCCAGTGTTGGGTCCTTGAAGGAGGTGTTCAGCGCAACGAACCAGGCAATCGGACTATAATGCTTTATCACTCTCACTTAGCCATAAGAGTTTGACAAAAGAAAGGTAGGCGCAACCCCTAGTGTTCGGAAGACCGCACTAGGGGCTCTATAAGCACCTGATCGAAAGAAAAGAGGATCCATCGCACGCTGCATTAGTTATCGCATAATGTGGAAGAAATCCTTAAAGATTTTGTAACCTCTCGAATAGCTGACGAGCTCTCGCCGTATCATGACAGTCAATTTTTGGCTTTCTCTACTGAGGCGCTCGTCCGGAAGAACCGGGACGCAATCGCAGTAGTTCTCCCTTTACTACCCTAGCCGATATAGCGGAACATAGGGTAGCAAGCACAGGAGCCAAACAACCCAACTATTGACCCAAGACATGATTCGGAGCCGATGCATATAATGCTATAAGTTCGGGGTGCCGAACGACCGTGAAGGTGTTCGGACTTTATTGCCGTATTATGGGTACAATGAGGCCCCTGGCATATTAAGGCATATCGTAGTGTACAGATGCCATTTGACAAAGAGTGTCAATAAGAAACAACAACAAATAGGTGTCATATAAAGCCATGTGTTGCAATTGAATAATACATCGTCGCGTACGAGTACAGGTAATGTGATAAAAATAAATATGACTTCGGAACCTGTTGAGACCAGGCGGGGGAGGCTGTGTGCGGATCCGAGTTGTAATAGGATGGTCATCGAGGGGAATATCTATGGATTCCCTTACGCACTCAAGCTGGTTCCCTCCTTGGTTATTCGTCCCCTCACGGGTCTGGTCGCCATGTCGCCAGTCATGGCCTACACAAAAGTGGACCTGCAAAGAAAATGCAAAAAACGTTGGTGTGTCACGAAGCGGTTAAGCCGCATTGTATGACTTATCCTAGCTTTGCCTCCTTCTACTGCCGGAGTGTTTAATTGAGCTCCTGACGAGCCGGGCTATCCTGCTGCGAAGTAGTTCAGACTCCTTTGATGGTGTCCCGAAGCTTGGCCGTCGACTCAAGGTTCGATTGAAAGATGCCACTCTTTGCTTCTACTGTTAAAGCGGCGGTGTACTCTTCAGCATAGAGGGGGCATTTGGCCTTGCCATTAACTGTTATAACGCTGCGCGGACCGGGCATCTTGAGCTTAAGGTAGGCATAATGTGGCACCGTGTTGATTCGAGCAAACGCGGTTCGTCCGAGCAATGCATGATAGCTACTGCGAAAAGGGATGATGTTAAAGATTAACTCTTTGGTATGGTAATTATCCGATGGTCCAAAGACTACCTCCAGAGTGATGGAGCCTGTACAACAGGCCTCCACACTTGGTATAACACCTTTAAAGGTGGTTTCAGTGGGTTTGATCATTGAAGGATCGATACCCATCTTGCGCAATGTGTCCTGATACAGCAGGTTCAGACTGCTGCCTCCGTCCATAAGGACTCGTGTGAGGTGGAATCCATCAATTATTGGGTCAAGCACTAGTGCGGCTGAATTTCCCTGACTGGTATCGGCCGGGCGATCCGTACAGTCAAAGGTAATCGGGCCGAACGACCATAGGTTATATTTTGGGGCGACTGGCTCCGTTTCGTCGACATCCCTAAGAGTGAACATCCGCTCCCGCTTGGGAATATGGGTGGCGTTTATCATGTTCACCGCTTTGATTTGCGGGGGAAATTTCTATTGCCCTCCTGTGTTCGGTGGTCAGGGCTCCTCATCATCGTCATTGCTTTGCGGCCCTTTCTCCTTGTTTTCGTCACCTGACCCGCCGGATTGTTTCAAGACCCAACATTCTCTGTTGGTATGATTGGCTGGTGTTCCTGGGGTGCCGTGAATTTGGCATGGACGGTCGAGTATACGGTCCAAACTGGACGTGCCCGGATCGTTTCTTTTGAATTGTTCCTTTCTTTGACCGGTAGTAGAGCCGCTGAATCCGGCATTGACGGTCGTGTCTTCGGCGGTGTCGCCATTATTACGACGCTTGTGTTTGCTGCGTCTGGGCTTGCTGTTGTTATCTCTTGGTTCAGAAGTCCCAGGCTTGCTTGAGACGATGTTGCTACGAGCTAGCCAGCTGTCCTCGCCCGCACAGAAGTGGGTCATGAGTGTCATAAGGGCTGCCATGGATTTCGGCTTCTCTTAGCCAACGTGTCGGGCAAGCCACTCGTCACGGATGTTGTGCTTAAAGGCCGGTAGGGCTTCGGCATCTGGACAGTCGACAATTTGTTCTTTTTAGTTAGGAACCGAGTCCAAAATTTCCTGGCTGACTCTCAGGGCTGTTGGGTTATGTGACTTAAGTCATCAGCGTCTGGTGATCGCATGTAAGTGCCCTGGAAGTTGTCAAGGAATGTGTCTTCCAGGTTCTCCCAACTGCCAATGGAGTTTTCCGATAGACTATTCAGCCAATGCCGAGCCGATCCCTTGAGTTTTAGTGGGAGGTACTTGATGGCATGTAGATAATCGCCGTGGGCCATATGAATGTGGAGAAGGAAGTCTTCGATCCATACCGCGGGGTCTGTTGTTCCATCATATTGTTCGATGTTCACGGGTTTAAACCCTTCTGGGAACTCATGCTCCATTACTTAGTCAGTGAAGCATAGGGGCTGTGCGGCGCCTCTATGCCGGGCTACATCACTACGCAGTTCAAATGAGTCTGGTCTGTTGTATTCGGCCCGGCTGGATTTTTATTTAGTATATCCGACGTGGCAGTCATCATCGCGCGTTGGGGCGCGCCCCCGTGATTCGTAGATCGATCTTGACTGTCCTGCTTTATTTTCCAATTCATCGCACAGGTCCTGCGTGTAGCCCCGGGCCTTCGTGTTTTTATTTTTTTGGTGACGGGGTGCGGGCTAGTGTTCGGTCTGATACGCCGCTTTGTCTTGGCCACGAGGTGGCCAGTCAGCCGCATCTTGCACTGGTAGTGTAGGCTCTAGTGCCTCCTCCTCGAATTGAGGTAGCAACCTGCGCTTCGGGTAAGTTTTGGTTGGGCGCTCGAGTCCATATTCCTCGGCTGCCAGGACCTCAGTCCATCTATTAGTTAGCAGATCTTGATCAGCTTGAAGCTGCTGCTGTTTTTTCTTCAGGCTTTTTGTAGTGGCTATAAGCCGGTGCTTGAAGTGCTCCTGCTCGATGGGGTCCTCAGGCACAATAAATTCTTCGTTGCCGAGGCTCACCTTGTCTTCGAAGAGGGGCATGTATTTGTCGTCCTCTGAATCTCCATTCATTGCTTGTTCATCAGGGCTAACTTGCCCAACCTCCCGTCCGGTTTGCTCGAAGCTTGGCTGGGCGGGATTGTTTTCGTCTTCGGCATCATCCGGAGTGCTATTGTCTCTTGTGCCGATATCGCTATTTTTGCTATGGCGGGGCTTAGAGCGGCACCACTGACACCGGCGCTTAGATTGCTTTTCAATGGGATTATCCTTCGTTGCCTCATCGCCATTGCTTTCTTTGGGTGTGCCCACCA